>NC_089689.1:8174758-8479530 GCF_031753505.1 Anomalospiza imberbis | reverse complement strand
GAGCGGTGCATTTGAAATAAATCAGAGTTCATTCTCTTTGCCTTTGATTTGGAGTCATTTTCGTTCCCGTCCTGCTCTACAGCGACATGCAGATAGCACTTTAAAGTATTAGAGGATTTTGTACTATTTACCCAAATCATTTGGTAATGCACTTTTCAGTACCTGTACCCATATAAATCCTATGTACCCCTGTTCTCTATTTTAATCCCAACACTCAAGTTAAATGTCAAGATTAAAGGCAGATCTTAAGCACACAAGTAATCTCCTTTACAATGTGGGTATGGATTACAAATTTGTAATCAGACATATTCCTAAATCTTCTTAGAAATCAGGTTTAAATACCTCAATTCAAATCTTGAGCAAAGGCTGAAAACCAGAGTATAGGCTCGTAAGTATTCATAGGCTCCAAGTTAACCAGAACCTGTGTGACCATATGAGCCCAGCATCAAATACAAACTAACATCACTGGTTTATTCTGTGGCCAACTCCTATTATTCAGGTTCTCACATGAAATTCAAAACAACAAAGGCTTCTGCAGCCTTTGCTGCATCCATAGTACTTGGAAACACAGTCTGAAGAGGCCTGGGTGTTACTTTGGTCACTGTAAGCCTCTGGAGTTCCTGTTTGGCTTCATGGAAAGACTCTCTTTGTCTAGTTCAGATATCTCTAAAAAATTGCCCAAAAGACAGAATTTATCTCCTTGTCATTGTACATGGAAAAAACTACAAACTTGCTATTAAATCCGTTGTTATTAACTAGATCACTGCAAGCTGCAGAACATCCTCACAAAGAAGAGTCCCTAAGGTTACAGCCAAGGTTGGAGTGAAATCAATTCCAAGTAATATGAAAAGGTGCTCTGATTCCTATGAAACATTAAAACTGGAGCAACACTCAAAAATAAAATATTCAAAATAAATATAAAATAAAGACAGAGCATGTTTTAAGTGTTTAAACAGGCAAACTTCTTCAAAGGTAAAAGCACTTCTGTTTATTTTCATAAAACCATAGAAAGAGGTCATTGAAAAAATTATAAATAAATTATTGCAGCAGAAGTCAAAGTCCCTGGTCACGATTGGAGGGGAAACATGCTTAACGCAATTCAAATTAGAAACCTAACTTCTCAAAAATAGTACTGGAAAGATCCTCCTTGCATTACCAAATAAATCACAAGGGTTTTTATAGCTAACAAAAACAGTATTAGGATTTATTTCACTATATTGCAAAACAAAAGTAAAGATCTAAACTCTTTTGCCATTTACTGACAATTTTCACTCTAAGGGTAACTAAGCCCTGAATTCAGGAATAAACAAGAGCAATGTCCCCAGGCCAGGTTAAGCCCCCTGAGCAGGTTTTCAAAACAGAAGCATTTCAGTCTCACATGAAGGCACTGCTCTGCACTGGCAACAGAACTGCAGTAAATGCAACTAACTTCTTGTGTCAGAGGACCTGTTGTCCACGTCTTTTTCCACAGACAAGCTCCTCTCGATGTTTGTTCAACAACCTGTCACCCTTCAGATCTGTGACACAACATTGTTCTTTAGCAGGCTACAAGTTTATCTAAAGAGGGGTTTTTGTACTTTTTTTTTTCCAAGTCAGTTCATAAGTAATTTATTTATACATCTTACACCCCAATTAGCAAAGCAATCTGCAGTCTTGATAGATTCCCATAAACAACTCTAACTGCACTACAAGTAGAGCCCCTACATTTACTACCAAATCTTTACATGGGGCTCCTGTCTATCCTTCATCAGCAAGAGTTTCACTGTCCTGCTCAAAGCTTCTCTTTCAGCTCCCCGTGATGAAGCCCTTTCTTGCCCAGTCTGCCCTCCCAGCTCCACCTCTCTTGGCCAAGGTTGCTGCTGTGCTCTCTCCTCTGGACTGATCTCTACAACTCCCTCTTCTCTCTCCTGCAGTGCTCAGCCAAAAGGCAAAAAATAGTTCCTCATGCCTTTAGAGGTTAATACAATACATCTGATATCACATTTTTTGTAAAAGAATAAATTTACTTGTAGTTGCACAACGAACTCTTAAATTCTAACTGCAAATAATGTCATTGGACATAAAATTCTGGCAATCTTACTTTCTGCAGTGCAATAGGCATGACAAACTCCTTGACTTACGCTGGAGGGAGAGCAGAGAGCACGCACATGACAGCAAGCGAACACAGTTGTTTTTCTTGACCTTCAATTCCAATAATAGTTCCTAACACCAAGGACTTCCTGAGAACAGCTGTTGTTCTTCCACTGCTTTGCCTCTTCAGGTTTAATGGGTTTTTCATAGAATCCTTGGAAGTAAGGCTTTACTCAAAAAAACCCTTCACAACTTCTCTCATTAAACAAGGCAGCTTCTCACCAAAGTCATAGGCTCTGTTCATAGCAACGAGGACTTCCTCCCTCATGTAAAGAAAGCCAGATGCCAGTTTTGTAGATGAATTCCAACAAAAGCAGGAGCGGTTAAAACAAAAAACCTCGCAGTAAGCAGCGGTATTTCACAGATCTTTGATAAGCTAATGTCTGGAGTACAGACAGTAAACATGGTTTTCCTGCATGACTTATTTCTTTAAACAAAAGGAGAATGTGACCCAAATGAATTCTGAAACACCAGGAGTCCAAAGCTCCTTAGACTTGGAACAAAGGCCTGAGAGTCTGTTTCTCTAGTGAGCGCTCTTGTTCGGGGTTTAGAAGCTGGGGATATTTTCTCTGTGTTCTTGAAAGCTTCTATCTTAAGCTGTGAGGAAAATCTGTCCTGTTTGCTTCACCAACTTCAGCTCAGGTGTTTATATTATCAACATATTTTCCTTTCATATGAGCTGTTAATAAGAACTATCTGTTGAGCTCAGTGAAAATACTATTTTATAAGCATACATAATAATGTATGATAAAAATTTAAACTGAAGATATGATAGACTAAATCATGCATGAAGTATGGAATGTAAGATAAAAGCATAATCCTGATTAGCACAAATATTTATTTCATTTGGTCAAGTTTAAAGATTCCAATTAAATGCCTTGAGTTACACCAAAAATTTGCAGGAAACTTTTTTTTTTTTCAAATGAAAACAGTTGCAGATTTCTGGTCTAAAGCATCTCTGAATAGCTAAAACAAAATACAGAAGTCCTACAATGCTTCGTATCCAAGGCGAAAAGTCAAATCTGAATCTGTTGATTTCCCAGCTTTGTTCAATACCTGGATTGCATTAAAATCCTTCCAGGAAATGCTCAATAAAATCCTGTAGTTTTCTATTCACATATTTAGTTCCAACTACACTCTGAAGGTAGCTTATGCATATGAAAGTGTTATTTAGATTTCTGTTATCTACCACAGCTAAACCTAAGCTGTAACAAATTTATAAGCACTATCCTTTAAAATCCCCATAGTTTTCCTATCCACTGCCCTGGCTTCACAGGATATTCTCTCTAGTTCTTGCAAATATTGCACATGAATGTGTCTCAGTACCAGCAATTTTTACAAAATTGAACCGGAATTCAGCAAATTTCTCTTTTTGTTTCACAAAGGTAGACAGCATTCCCTCAGCCCCCAGCATCTCATAATCAAGCAGAGAGCTGCTTAAGCTTGCCTCCTCACTCCTTTGTCTTTAGTGTTGCCTTCACATTTAAATTTTGTGCAAAACAAGCACTGCATTTGTTTTGGTGATGAAGTTAAGAGAGCATCCTCTATTAAAAGCTCCGAGTAGCTCCAGGAACCACCACTGAACAGGCAGAGCAGCCCTGTGAGATGTACCTACCCATGATATGAAATAAAATTTGTAACTCATTAACCGAAATTATTAAGATTAATGTGCATATTTTGACATATTTGTGAATATAATTACAGAAAGAAGCTATAAAAATCAAGCTAGAAATTAGAATGGATTATTGAACTAAAATGCAGGGGTTTAACAAGTCACCTGAAATTGGGATTTTGTTAGAATGAATTCATACATAGTAAAAACTAATATGTGATTAACATAAAGCTTCCATGGTTACAATACCACCCAACAGTACTCACAGCACAATGAATACCTTTACATCACTCAAATTTTTTGAGCCACAAAATACATTAGGAAGAGTTCCTAAGGCTTTCCTGATTTTTAGTCCTGAACTACAGAGGATTTACAAAAATCAAACATAATGAAAAAAAGCTAGAAAGTGATTGTAGCTTGTAAAGCATAGATTGCATCATTTCTAGGAGAAGGTTTTCATGGCAGGTTAGAGAAAGACTGAAATGGTTTCTTACTGTTTACATGCTAAGGGAAATATAATATGCATAATATGCATGAGGGCAGAGTCTTGAGAAAAAGCAGGTTTGGTAGCAGGACTGAAAATAAAAGTCTGAGGAATTATTATAAGTTTCTGCTGCTGCTGGAGGATCAGTATATAAAGAAAAGAGGACTGTTGTCATACTCAAAGCTAAGATGAATCTTACATCACTGGAGCATTAAAAAATATTTACACTAAGTACTTGCAATAGTTGATATTAGAATGACAGGTCACAGTTACAGAGCCACCTCCTTTTTAGAAAAAAGGCTCCGTGCCATCACAGTGCTTTACAGAAATGGCTCCTCGGGTAGATGGGTGCTTTGTCTACAACAGCCATTTCCAGATGCACACAGTTCACATCGGCATGGCCTCAGAAGGTGCTACTCATTTATTGCTTACAGGCACTTTGTGAAAAGCTACTCTGGTTTTCTTCCGAAAGAGACAGGATAAGAATAAAGAGAAGAAAGTGGCTTCTAACCTAGGTAAGCAAGAGCCAACACCTTATGCAAAGAAGAACATGGCTATTGTGTGATGTGAAAGGAAATTACCCCGAGTCAGGGCTGCTCCCCCTTCTGCAGGTTCCAAGGTGTATGAAGAGAATCAAATCAGTGCATCTGGACACAGATAGGAGAGAACAAGAAATGCAGGATGGACAGAGCCAGAATAGTTAGACACTGTCTGCCAAAAGTACCTACTGCAAAGGGAGAAGTGGTAATTAGGGACAGCCATAACCATCTCTTCTACCTGGAGAAGCCATCAGGCACCCTGGCTACAGTGTAGGCACTAATTACAGTAATGAGGCTGCAGCACATCTCCATCACCACTCAGCGGCAGGATGTGCCTGCTTTGC
The DNA here is from genome assembly GCF_031753505.1 of Anomalospiza imberbis. Classification (NCBI taxonomy): domain Eukaryota; kingdom Metazoa; phylum Chordata; class Aves; order Passeriformes; family Viduidae; genus Anomalospiza; species Anomalospiza imberbis. The sequence continues at coordinate 8,474,421 of NC_089689.1, read as the reverse complement.
TGCCCTCGGCCCCTCCGGCTCAGGCTCACTCAGCGCCGCCGTGCTCCGAGCCAGCGCTGCCTGAGCCAGGGCGAGGCGCAGCCGGGGGCTGCACCTCGAGAGGCTTTCACAGAAACTCTGCTCATGGCGCTGCTGGAACAGAACGGACAATTGTCTCACCCAATTAACTGGTGGGCCACCCTCATGTAAAATTTGAACTGATCAGACCTGTCAAATATTCGAGCTGAACCACCCAGCTCATAATGACCAGCAAGTTCTGCTCATTCATTTTGTGCGAGTCTAGATGGAAGCACAAGTGTCAAAGTGATGTGTTGATACACTAGGATAGGGGAATGACAGAATCTACTCTTAATCAGTGAACCTTGCTGGTTTCCCTGAAGCAGAATCCCCTTTTAAGGAACTAATAGCTGGTTCAGACCTCAACAACTACTATGCCACTCATCTGCAAACATCCTTCATCTTCAGGAGTGGACAGCTTTATTAAGCTGTTGTTCTAGCACAACAGATGCTACTCATTAACTTTACCCATTTATTAGTCACATAACACTAGAATGCTTTTCAGATACTCGTATATCCCTCCTCAAAAATCAAGTAATGACAGCTTTATTATTGACCAGCACAAGATTCAAAATCTTTTCTCCAAAGTTTTCAAGAAAAAACAAATTGTTTTCATATGAGATGAAGATCATTATACACATCACTGCCTGACATTTTAGGGACTGTTTGTCACTTCAGGAGCCGCAGTGTAAACCTTCATTTCTTTCAGAACACACTGGGAAAACTCCAGCTGATACAGAACGCCTGCAGCAAAATTAATCACCAACAGAGAAAAGCTGCTGTCGTGCTGCCCCTTCTTTAGAATCCATGCTGACTTCTCAAATTTTCCTTTAAATTCAAGTTTCATAAAGATGTTTATTCTTGTACAGAACATCCTCCAGGGCTATGACCTTATTTATCTGAGGAAACATGGGTCCCTTATACTCCCCAATCACATGTTCTCGATAGCTAAATCAATTAATTATGCAAAATAGAAATAGAAGTCAGCAGATATTACAATCTTGGTAAATTCTATCTTATGGGGGCTGCTGATATCCAGCACCCTGTTCAGTACCTAAGAGAAAATAAAATGCTTTGAGGGATTTTCTTCAAGGCTTCAAGTGCATCCAAAAACATTCTTCTGTGCTCTGTTGCTCTTCCCCGCACTGAACTTGTTACAGATCATTATATAGAGAAGAGAATGAAGAATAATGTACTTTGAGACAGAGAAAGGACTGAAGAATAATTTTAAGTAGACGATATCACTCCTCTTTACACTTCGAATGACGGGACTCAAAAAAGGCTACCATCAAAAGGAAGAAAAGGTCAGGACAAATGCTTACAAGCTCATGGTAACAATGACAGGATATAGAACATAAGCTGTTAGCAACCATGGTTGTATTTGAAAGTTATATACTTCCTGACTCAGCACTGGGTCTTTAGACTTTAACACATAATAATAATTATATTGAAATCAAAGCAAGAAGGGAAACTTCCATTAGTTGTATCTTCTCATCTGAAAATATTAGAGGTACCATAATACACACACCAGCACATCTAATTGCACTGTAATACTGAGCAATTTCCCACTCAATACTTGAAAAAAAAAATTTCTCTGTTACTTTTCCTCTTGTTCTTTGTTCTATGGTACATCCTTGCTTTGATTGCTCCTACCCTGCTTCCTCCTTTTCCCTGCTTTGTTTCAGTCTCTTCACAGCTCTTTTCCAAGACCCAGCAATCACATCTCCAGGGAAGACTCTTTTTAAACATGCTGAAGTGAATCAACATACAGCAGTACAATCCTTTTTTCTTCCATTGGTTAATTGAACTGTTCTTCTAAATACAAGGCTCTTTTATAGCTATAATGACTAAAAAGTATTGACCAACTCCAAAAGTCACCTCAAAGGAACAGTTTTACTAAGTTACCTCCAAACAGCCAGTGCTGATCTCCCAGAAATTCACATTACAGCTCCTGTCACATATCTGCAGTCACAAGTAAGTAGAGCTGCAAATATTTGGAACACCTACTATTTAATGAATGTGGGAAATTTGGGATTTAAATGACCTCTATGAAATTGATAACATGCCTATAAAAGGACTGCAAAACTTTAATGTGCAGAATTGAGAGAGAGATATTACAATTGCAGAATATAACAAAGACAGAAGGTCAGGAGTAGCACAAGACAAGAAAGGCTAAACTGAACTAGCTAAAAGCCAGAGTCACCCAACCAGAATGAAAATATGGATTCAGTGCAACTTTGAGATGTCAGTAACTTTTCCTTCAAGTCTCAAACAGGTAAAACTACTCCATCCTCAAACCTGGGGCTGGCTACTCTGATCATGTATTCATGGAGTCTTCTGGCCTAAATACCTTTACTGAATCAATTTGATCTGAAGGCATCATCCAGTCAGTTCTGAATCATTAACTTTCAACCACGCAGTACCAGAATTTGATTTTTTACTAGAACTAATCAGCAAGCACCTGTAATAGATCATACATTTGATGTCTGACTACATGCCAATTATGGGTTTTAACATTTGTGACTTAGAGCTCTCCTGAACTTTTAAAACATAAGCAATACTTTACATAAGTCCAAGAACGTCTTCAATTTGAATAACACCTTTAAAGAGTTACAGAACTTTATTCAAATAGAAAGGAAAATAAACTGCCTTACAAGCCAAGGCTGTTTCCAGAAAGTTCAGGTAAGTTTAAAAAAGTCAGGTAAAGCATGACAAGCATCTTACAGGACACCAGCTTTTCTGCAGTTTCTGAACACCAAACATTGCACATGATCATATCTGAAAGTGAAAAGAACAGTTTTCTATCCATTTCCATACCCTTAATTTCATTTCTAAACAATCTGTCTGAGAAACATGAAAGCTTGCAGGTTTTCCAACATCTTGATTTAGTGCACTTCAGATAAGAGATCTGACAACTGACAGGAAAGAAGTCTTATATGACGAAGCTCCACATGCTCCAACACTGTCCCTCTTCCAAGGATCCAAACCCCCAGTATCAGATTTTCTCTGAGACATCCAGAGAAACCCTTCTGCTGTCAGAAAGCTGTGGGGGAGCCTGAGGGGCAGAGCCACACAAAAAAAAAAAAAGGTAAAACACACTTTACAGGCAAAACTGCTGGAATGGACATTGATACCTGCTATGTGGTTCAACAGGGAAAAAACTACAGCAACCTGGGTGAGGTATAAAACCCTAATGAATTAAGAGACAAGGGTAGAAGGTGGTAAGCCAACAACATCACAAATCTATTTCAGAAAGAGGAGAGCCAATTCTTCCTCTCCTGAGTGATGCCTGCCAGCAAAGCTTCTTTGGGCATCTTATCCAAAGCAGGGAGCATACTAATGCTCAGCTTAGGAGATCATTAAATCCCAGCTCTAACACGTCCAAAAGGCAAGTGTTTTATATCCAAATTATGCATTTTCTGCTCACAGATTCTCTTTTTCCAGATGCATTCAGCTCTGCCAAAAATTACCCAAAAAGGGAGGGTAACAAGACCAAATTTCCTAAAGAATTAAGGAGATTAAAGCATGCAAATTTTTTTAAATACATTTAAATCCTCACTGAACTAACAACTATTAGGAAATTACTTTTTTAGTATCCACGAGGTCCCAGTATAATTCTTACATATCTAACATGGAAAATTTGTCCATAACGCCATTATTTTTTAGAAACCAACAATAAGGCCACCACAGGATTGTAAAAGAAATACATGACCAGCTCTAGCCATTAATAAAGTCACAATATTGCTGAATCTCACAGACACTGAGAATTTGCCTTTTATCCCTGGTCTCAGAGGAAGTAAAAGAAACACACAAATTAAATACAGGGACATGAAGGGGTACAGGGTCTAAAATCACTATGAATTCATATTACAGCATTGCTTTGGTAACTAAATAGTACAGGAAGAAATTTCTTGCTTTTCTTGCTCCTTCCTGAGGGAAGAGCTGAGTTTGAAGGATCTGGTCCTACCTGGATGAGAACAATATTACAAGTAGAAAATTTTCTGGAAAGTTGTTACATTTCACAATTAAATTACAACCAGCTGTTGCCATCTGGCAAAACTATGCACAGCACTCATATGAAAGTTTTAGATGAGGGCTGAGAACAAGTTTGAAAAACATTAAGGTGATTTTTTTTTCCTTCTTTAGTCTAAAATACTGCATTATGCATTAATTTAGGACTGGAAATTTATCAGTTTGCTAAGGGTTTTCAGTTGTTTTCCTGAAAGCTTTTTATTCTTAAGTTGTAGATAGAATCATCTGTTATGGCTCAACATTTAGAAAAGACCCTGCCTTGAAGCGAATATGGATTAAACATAATGGAACTTTGGCAGAAACTCCAACCCTTAAGTTGTCCTAAGGACCTCACTTATATTCACATTTATATTCACTGGGAGATCCAGTGTTTTCTCAAGTCATAAATATGTATGGCCAGTTTTCCCCAGGTTCTTTTACACCTAACCAGCTCACTACAGGTCAATGTGCTACCATACTTCTGTAAAGTAAGACTTTGCTCTGCACACTTTTTTACCCGGTCCAATTATTTCTTCTTTATGCCTTTTTTTATCCCCAGTCAGTGATGTATAGGATTTCTTCACTGATAAGCTGAAACAAATCAGCTGCTGCCATACAGCAAATCAATGTGCAGCAAGGCTTTCTGTGTATTATCTACTTTGTGGCTTACACAAGTGTGCAAGTGGTCATGAAGTGGTCTGAGGACTAGAACAGGGGTCAGAAGAGACAGGTTATTTCCACACTAGAAGCAAGAAAGTAATAAAGATACAGAAATATCACAGTAAATAAAGATACAGAAATATCACTGAAGTACCTTGCAGTGATGTTAGAGTGAGAACTGTGAGGTCGCCAATCTGTCACTAAAACCAAATCTCACACCTGCATCAACTTTTACAATACACAGATTTACTGATCCTACTACCCCGTGTACCAATTATCCAACAGCACCAGCCCCAGCTCTTTCATTTGGCCAGAGGAAAGCAGCCCCTTACCAGGCATGGCAGAAACAGCAGGTCCCTGAAGGGGAGTTCAGCACTGCAGGACATACATGGAGAAATGAGACAAGGCTCTCTGCTTCAGCTGCACTCTACCCCTCATTTTACTATTCTGTTCAGGTTGGATATCTTCTGGCTTTTACTGAGACAAGATTTAACTTACTATCTTTAGTCTGGTGCTCTTCTTGAGGATCTTGAAGTCCCAGTGTGAGTTTACTGGAAAAGGTTTAGAACTACAGGCATTATTTAGTTCAGTTCCTTAATATATTTAAAAGCACACCATTAGAGCAGCTGAATAGGAAAGATCCTGCTTTTAAGAAAAAACTGTGCATGCCTTTTGGAAGTTATTTCCACATTAAAATCCTTTTCCAATTTTTTAGTTTAGTTTTAGCTTTCATTATATATTTTCATTTCTTAAGAACACGTAATTATACTCTCAGCCATTTTTTAAACCTCATACTGATTAACCTAAAAGAGCAAAATACTGTGTAGAACCCTTGGCAGGAGGGAAGAGGGAAGGTTGAACTTCAGAGAGTTCTAGTCCTTAATATATTAAGTACTCAGTCCTGCTCAACGTGCTAAGTCTGAAGTCTGAGTTATATACATCCTTTTTCATTTTAAAATTTATTTTCTCATTTACCTTTAAAATATGAAAAGGCAAAAACCATTGTAATGGCAAAGGAAGAGACATTAGGAGCCATTTCACTGTCGAGCAAGCAGCAACAACCATTGACGTGCAGAGTATCACAGGATATCGTGTGAAGGACAGAAATGTCTTCTAGAACCCTAAACCAGTATATTTAACATTTAAGAAGAGAAAAAACACTTCAGTGCAAATCCAAACCACTTTTCTTTCCCTGCAGCAGCAACCCAGCTACAGCAGTATCTTTTATGTGCCAACAACAGATATTTTACTTCATTTTTTTCAGTTTAGATGTTACTCTAACAGAAAAGATGGTTACCCAGCTTTGGGCCATGATATATGTTTGAGTAATTTTTCTTCTGATATTTTTACAGCTCAGAGTGGAGAATGTGAGCTTAGTCAACAGATAAGTAGAAATACCTTCTACATTTGTATCAGTAAAAAACACTGACAAAGTTTCCATGCGTAAATGGTCCTTCCTGAACAGTTTATCAAGAAAAGGGGACTTCAAAATACAGTCTTGTCATATTTGGACAAACTTTCTTAAATATACTGTGTGGTTTCCATTAGCATCTAGCACTGCTTCTAGTGAGGTGTTTCCCCAATATTTTCCTGTCTGTTTTATGGCTGCTAAGTGAGCTAAAATTCTCAAAATTATTTCCTCAGTGTAGCCTCTAAATTAGAGCCTGTTGTTGCAGGCTGTCTTACTGTGACATGAATTTCAAATTTAATGTTTCATATTATTTCCCTATCTCACACTGTTAGAAAGTATCATGCAGCTGTAGATAGCATCAGCTATGACTAACCAGGAAGGGAGGCAGCAAACTGGATTATCAATTTATTCATTCTTTCCTGCTTCACTGTGCACCAACAGTAAAAGCATGTGGCCCTGAAGAGCCTGTGGTACCTCAGCTTCCAAGCAAAAACTGCTTTATTTCCTCAATCCACTATTAATTCATTTTCAGGAATCTTTTCTCCTGTCAAGGTATTTACAGATTATTACATTTTTTTACTCATACTACTACTGTTATATATACACTGGTTCTCATTTTTTATTTCTGAAGAAGAAAACTTAAACCAGTGCAAAAGTAATTATTTGTTTTAAATTATGGCTATAAAGCAACATTAAAATTTCTTAAATTTACATTCCTGCTTTAAGACCTAAAATACTGCCTGGAATAAAGCTTGCAGGTCTATTGGTTTATGAGTATAATAAACTGTGTCCCTAAAGACCATGGGCATTATGATGGTAACAAAAGTTATGCACTGGCTGGGAAGTTGGAAGGAGATGATTCTAAAAGGTCCCTTCCCAATCAAACCATTCTGTGATTCTGGGAAACTGATTGGAAAATGAAAAGAACATCAAACCACAAGAGTTTTGCTTGCAGTAATCAGAAATATGCAGAAATGGAAAAGCAGTGTAAAAGTCCACCAAAAGGACACCAAAAATGATGACAAACATGGTTTCCATGATCTCTAATTAAGCATAACACAGATGGCAAAACATGATGCGAGCAAAAAACATCTTAAATATTTTCCATTTCAGAAAGTTGCTGACAAGGCAAAAACATTCATCTAAGAAGTCAAGTAATTAAGAATACAGGAACTGATTTCAGAAATGAAAATACAACACTGATTTAGTCCACAAGAGGTGGCTGGTATCTAGAACATCTGGTATTTGCCCAATACAAATAGAGGCTGAACAAGACAGCTGCATAAAACTTCAGCTATCCCATTAAGAATCAAAAAAACTTACACAGATGCTTTTTAGTAAGGAAGAATGGAAGAAAGCACAGCAGTATTGCTGGGGAATTTCTCCAACTGTTTCTTTAATTTATACATTTGACAAGTTTGTAAAAGAGATGCAAGATTATGTGTTATATGCCTATATGTGTTATATGTCTATGATGCAAGATTACTGTGTTACTGCAAGTTACACAAAAACTCAATTTTTTGTCCTTCTCCCCTCAAATAAAAATTTTGCATCCTGTATGCATTATTTAGTCTCTTAAGCCTTCGAGCCACTGCTTAGTGCAGCAAGCTCATAAATCAACTCTTCCCCATCATCCAGCTATCCTTAGAAAAGTATAAAAAAGCTCTTTGTATACAATATCTCTATGTGACCATAATTATTCTGCCATATAAATATGTTTCATCTGCAGACTAATATAAGTTGAATTTTATATAGTAGTTGACTAGATCATCAGCAAATAAATGTTTGTGTCTGAACCCAAGAGAGCTATTTCCTGAGGAAAACTTATTCATGAGACAAGGCAAACAAAACCAGACTGTCCCAAAGCACGTGGTACCACTTTGGCAAAGTCATGGCTTTTATTTTCTAGTCTCCTAAGAATAAATAGATTTTAAAAGTGTCAGGACCAGCCTCGGGTTAAGCCTGTCACAGACAATTACAACACACCCTGCATAATCTCAAGAAAATTCTTCCTATCCTTCTTTATTTCACCTGTTGTTATCATTGATAAAAGATGACAACATTTGTTATGGTTAACTTTCCAGTCTGAAGCAATTACATTTTCTTTTGTCTGCAATGTATTCTAGGAAATAGTAATCACTTTCATTCACATCAGGCTTTCTGGAGGAGGGCTGATCCTCCTGATGGCAGAGCACCACCAAACATAGCAGTTTGTGACTGAAAGTGCCAATGGAAAAATAATTACACAGTGCTGAGTAGAAAAAGTTCAGTAAACAATCTACCTCCCAACAGCCCTCAGCTGTATGTTTTAAAAGGACACTGAAGATTGCACAGCAAATTGCACTTCATCACAGAAACACAGAATGGTTTGGGCTGATGGGCATCATCAAATCATTATTATTTATAGAGGTGTCCAAATCCAGCTATCAGAAGGGGTGGCACAAGTAGCATAGTTTTGATGAAAACGGCTTTCTTCACCTCGAAGGCCGCAAAGGCTTTACTCTCACTCAACTGCTCTTCAAAGAATATAAGACCTGTCCCTATGTATATCATTAATTATCATGTACTGGGCATTTTTCATTTAGAACTGCATGCAGCTGGACACATGGTATAAAATCCATATGAACACCAGCAAGTATCAGTACCTAGACATTAACTGTTCACTGTGACACCTGTATGCACAAATGAAATGTGTGAGGAAAACCAGGCATGGGGACAGAAACCGAAGAACAGCCTGACTCTGTTAGTGCCACTAATGCTAAAGAGAAGGGGCAACTGGTGCAATAAACCTCTGCTCATGAAAATGTCAGACACCAGAAAGCACTTGCTGAACTCCAATTCACAGTGAAAAAGAACCTTGGGAAAGGCAAAAGCTTGTTAAAGGAATGCAGAAAACAGCATACATTGATGTAAGGCAGGGCACAAGTGTTAAAAAAAAAGATTATTAAATCTACAGGATGCTTAGAGAAAGATATTTGCCATTTTATGGTAGAAAAAGAAACAAGACTGTATTATTCAAAACTCTTACGGCAAACCTCAGCTCCTAAACATTGTTGGTACAAAAGCAAAATGAGAAGGGAAAAGTAGTAACACAAGGATCACTTTTGCTTTTCAATGAACAGAGAATTATCATCAACTATTTAGAGACTATCACAGAACCAGAGCAGTGCTACAATACTAAAGACTATAGAAAATAAACTTAATGCCTTTGCCACTGCATTTATATTCATATTTTCTTTTAAAATTTCAAAATAAGGATTTTGACATGGATATCAAATATTGTTATCTATTGTGGCACATGACAGAGCTTTTCATTTAGGCTGAGTTGTTTGAGTTTGATGTGTTTTTAAAACTTCCCTTGCCTAATTTTATCTGAGTTGAATAAATATAGATGAACTTTAATACAAAGACAAAGGACACATGTTATCTGGTGTGACAAGCTGAACCCCCTCCAGGGTGTCCATCCACTGAGGAAGTCATACTCTATCTTTTCCAATCCAATTCTGTGAAGTGACAACACTCCCCAGAAGACATTCGTGCACTTGAGCAGACTGTTGGTCTTGCCATGGCAAAATCTGGTCAAATGACTTTTCCTCCTGGCTTACGTGAGCCAGGAAACAGTGTAAGCAGATCCTGAAACTCCACTTTCACAGGGTGAGAGTCTGCCTGCTGTGCTAAGAGATTACTTGACTGGTTACTATTTTTATATGCATCTTAATATCTCCAAATAGAAGTAAAGACACTCATGCAGGAGCGTGATCATCCAACACAGTGAACCAACCTACTATAGTTTCATAATGAATATTTATATGATTTCTCTCATCCTTCAAGGTCAGTCATCAGATGTTAATGTTGGATTTCTTTTTTCTGAGTAGCAGCAGCTTGCAAAATAACCAAGTTCCCTGTCTTCATGACCTCCAGAAGAAGAGATGTCAAAATCAGGGGCATTGTGAAGCCTTTTAGGCACGCCATAGATGTAAATAACCCCAACAAATAAAACACAAACAAACAACTAGAAATAAAACCAACAATAAAAAAAAAAACAGACAACAAATGATTAGGACTACTTCTGTGTTTCGTTTTGTGATGTGTGTTTGGGGACACCGAGCTGTGCGAGGCCCAGATCCTTTCCCATGGACAGGAATAAGTTTGTAGGCAGTGGTGGGACAAGCTCTCCTCCTGTGACTGCAGAGCCTGCAGGAAGGCACTGCCCACCAGGCTGCAAAGCCAGCCAAGGTGCTCCCCTGGTGATCAGGGCAGGCCATGTGTCTGGTGAACTGCTTTCTGTCTTTCCATGACACCTGTAGAATCTCTTGGGTTTGATCAAGTTCCATTTTATTCACCTCTCAGAAAAGGTGAGCATCCTACAGGGCATCTTCCTGCACAAATCTCTTCTGCTATCTATATTGCTGCATGCATGAAACTGCACACATAATAAATGTGATGTTTCATTTTTTTACAGTGCTCCTCTTAATGGAGCCTGAGACAATAGACAATATTTCCTATATGTTTTGGCTTCATCCTTAGTGTATTCTGTCATTCTCAGCTCCACATTTCTTCACCATGACTAGAACTGTCAGATGCTGCTGAAGAATTTAGCACAGATGCATTGCCTCATGTGAGTCTGTAAAAGCTTCCTTCCTTTCAGAAAGGGGCTTCCTATAGATGGCATAGAACAAACTTATGTTGAACATTGTAGTGGCATTGAAATATGTTATTACAAACATACAAACTGAAATTTAAGCATAAGTTCTATTTAAAGATCAAGCCTTTTGTCAGTGGGGAAAAAAACAGAACTATTTATACACTCCATAGTCTTTTTTAATCTTCTTCCTTGATTAAATACTGTTTTATCTAGGCTTTAACTTTTGGAAACAAAAGCAACATATCCTTCTTTTCTAGACTGGAGACTGTCTTGTTAAATAGCATAACTATATTACCAGAATGCCTGCTGATACATGATTCAGACCATACATTTCAAAATCACCAGCCTTGCTTTCATTTATTATCCTGACAGCTTTGCTGGTAACAAAAGACAATATGCAAGCTTAAAACTAGACTGCTCCCCTGCATTAACACAGCCAAAGAACAGCTCTTACTGGTAAACTGCCTATACAAGCACTCACTGCACAGTCACACAGCACATGTGTGTGATTAATTAAAGCAATGAATTTTTCTCTTTTTGCAAAGGTAGAGACAATGAGGCAAGTAGAATGAGCTTTATTCTAAAAATGACCTCAGAATGGTATTGCTCCTAACAGACCACTATTTGCATTATTGATTTGTCCAAAAGTTACCAGCTGGTGGTCACCTTGACTAAATGTCAGACTCTTTAAAAATGTCATTTATAATGGGGCCTGGTTTTCAATTATGTGTGCAGATGAACAAAAGGTTCATGGAATCATCTGAAGTAAATCATGACCCTAACTTACCTCTGACTGGTGTGATTATATCAGTCCAGTGGGTCCAGTGTCAGGACAATAGACAGGAGTTCATATTTGCCTTACGTGTCTAATGTAGATTCCTCATGGGTGAAGCAGAGACTTAGAGCTCAGAGAGAACCAGAACTCAGCAGAGAAGCAGCAAGGCCCAGGTTCTGTCCCAGTTCTAGCACACACCACCACCAAGTGTCCCTCAGCATCCAGGAGGAACCAGATTATCCCTGCCCTTCCCACCTGACCCAGCTGGACTCCCATCTTCCCTTCAGCCAAATAAATTTCTGTCTTCTGCTGTTCCCTGAAACCTGTGCCTGAGAGCCCTTCTGCTCTTTGGAACTGCACAACGCTGCTGGAGGATGGTCAGATTAGCATTTCTGCAATGTCTCCAAAACCTTAGAAATCCTAAAAAAATAGTATTTGTCTTTGCTTCATTACTTGATTAGTATTAGTAAGGCCAATCTCTCTCACAAGTTTTCATAACTGCTTAGAAAATTCAGCTGTCTGCAACCTAATTTTCTGGGAGAGTGAGAATCCTATAAATACCTATTATTTTCAGTAAAACAAAGAACAAATCATTATTTATTCTAAAGCACTGAACATTGACAATTTTCTCAGCTACTTTTGGCTCAGCACATCGCTGACAACTTGCAAGACTCAAGTTACAAAGATCTGGGGCCAGAGTATGATCACTTCAGAGGTCTAAAGGGGTCTGAAATTATCCTGCATGGCAGGTGGGAGTCCTCCAGTCAGACACTGTGGGAGCAGACAGCACCCAGCCCAGGGGTGATTCATCAGAATGCCAGCTCTGAGAAAGCCATGAGCTGAGGGCAGCACGGCCACCTCCACCCTGCACAACTTGGCACAGTCCTAGGACTGCTCAAAATAATGACAGAACACCAAAATTTTGGGTGAAAGAACTTTGAGCATAGAGCCTAGAACAGGCTTACAGTCTAAAATACTCACTTTCACTGTGCTTCTTGGTAACTGGACTATTAACAGTTTACTGCTATCAGACACATTTTAATTCCAACATGATGTGTCCAAATAGTTGACTCTTATGAACTCTTTCCAAAGCTAACAATTTACAAAAATTAGCCTGAAAACCAAAGATTTACCTGCTATGCTTCTGCTACACAATCACCTTCTGATCTAAGTGCTTGCTGGGGTGCCCTTTCTGGTGCAGGAAGAAGAGTATTCCTGATTTACCCTTGGAAGGTTGACCTTGGTATCTTCTGGAATTTCCCATGTCACATTAAAAACAGCTTGGCTAATGCTGTATCTGGTCCTCATTAAATTTTTGCAGTATTCTTAGCCACCATGAAGCCTACAGTTCATGTATACCTTGTTTATTATCTAATTTATTACCATATACATTTAAAATAGTTCAGTGACAAAAACTGAAGTTTCCAAAGTTTGAGACTTGGATTCAGGATTTTGACCCACACACTGTTGCTTACTATTAGTAAATTTGTTGTCATCTACTTTTACTAAGTGACACTCGCAGTAAACACCTCTCTCCTCTGCTCACCAACCCTACTCTAATATTGATGACTAATCACAGTTTCAAATTCCAAGTACAATTAAATTAATGTTTAGGATCACTTTAAGGCATGATGAGTGGAATGGCACCCAGGACAACAATCACAAGATGCAACACACAGCCCTTACTTTTTCTCACCTCAAACACCTGTCTTCCCCAGGCATTTGCAAGGGGAATAGTCCATTTCAAAAATACATTTTCTCCAGAATTCCATATGTATCTTAGTGTTTGTACAAACACTGCTGCTTGCTAGATTCTAATAAAAATATCTATAGCTGAAAAGAGTTGAGCAGAGGTCAACTGCAGAAAGTCTGATTTTGCATTTCATCCCCCAGAATCTACTGCTAAACTAATTTCTAAAATTAGCTTAAATTCTAAATTAATTTTTAAAATTAAACTTCACAGTTGCCTTAAACTAACTTTTTGACTTACATCTCCAGTACTTCTTAGGGTACGCATCACAAGGCTCAGCTCTCATTCTTAAACCACTTTGCTTTCTCATCTTTCCCAGCCCATTAGTGCAGGAAAAGAAGCTATTGAAGGCAGATTTCCCTGTTCTTTACAATTGGTAGAACTGGTCAGCAAAAGTCCAAGCTGTTCCTTTGCTCTCAGGCTATCACCTGCTGGCACGTGGCGTCATCAGCCTCAGGGGACAGCAGCACCCTCAGGAGGGACACCTACACCCTTCTCCCATTGCAGGATGTTGGCCCCCCAGCATTAAAAGAGTTAATTCAAAGTGCATTACAGACTCCTAAAACTTTTTAAAAGCCTCACTAACTTTCTCCAAGTGAAACTCAACCTCACAAGAAGAATAAATTAATCAAATACCTTCCAGAACCCATAATCAAGTCAGTCGTTCAAACTATGATGAAAAGTACACCTTCTAAAGAACACTAATTATTCCATTGAATGACAATATGTCTATTAGCTCCTAGTACCATAAATCCTGGTCACAAATAGATTCTATTGTACATATTACTTTTTATTTTCTGGAAAAGATTTTAAGAAAATGAATTAGCATCAGGAATTTAAGGAATTTAAAAGGACGTATGTTCCCCATCACCATATGCATGTTCCAAAGCTGAAAACAGTAAAACAAGGCTCTAAAGAACTCAGTTATTACTATCCCACTAGTTTTTTAATTTTTTCACAAATACAAGTTTCAATTCATATATTCCACTATAGAGTACAGACACATGCAGTTTTTATAGGTTCCTTTCATCTGGTAAAGTTGAAAGGAGGAAAAGCAAAGGATGTTTTCTCACTATATAGTTTTAGATTAATCTCCAATTTTCTAGGAAAATCCCAGTGAAAACAGAGTGAAAGCATCGGCAATGCTTTGTACTGGATTTTTTTTCATCCATTGGCCCATTATTACTTTATTTCAACTATAATTTAGGAATTGACTGGAGGCAAAAAACCTACTACATGCTTCTCTGTGTCCAGATAAATATACTCAGAAGGCCACAGGATTCAGAAAAGAGAGTTCAGCATTAAAAACCAAGGCATCGAAGGAACTACCAGCAGAAGATGAGAAACCACGGACTATATGGCAGCTATAGATACCAAGAACAGTAAACACAGAAAACCTAAAAACAGGTACAACACAGAGAAGCAAGTAAGAGAATGAAGAGGCTTGAATAAAGGAAGTGACGCATCAGGGGAAAAATATTCCTGAAGTGATATTAAAAAAAAAACAACAAAAATAATGGAGGACTTCTAGTATGAAGGAGGGAATAGAAAGAAAAGCAGGAGAATATGCTTTTGCAGAGTGCTCTTGGATAAATCTCTTGAGTGTAAGGTTTTTAAAGGGGAAAAAATCATCTCTTGCTTGAAGCACATACACCATCACTGCACTGCCTGGAACTTTTACTGAAGCCTGCAACACTACCCAATATAAAGAGCAAACAACTAAACCATTGCAAAGCCACTGTTCCAAAACAGGGGAAAAAGCTGTGAAGTCTTACCACAGAACTTGGGAGAACCACCTTGCCCTCAGATGATTAAGCCCATGTATTTTTTCTTCCATTTACCTGAACACAGCATTCCAGTAATTACAATGTACCTGCGGCAGCAAAAGGGATCTTTCCCTCCATCCCAGCAAAATTTTAGCTAATGTGCAATACTAACAAAGAGTCAAATGTTCCTGTGTCTTCTAGCAGCAGTTAGAGTTAAAGCTATAATTTAAGGACTTAAACTCAGCAGAGCAGCACATCCTTGAGTGTTTCTCTTGAGCAAATGCACCTCTGCTGAAATACTCCCCAGTGTCTCCTTGAGTGAGAGAAAGCACAAACTCATCTCATGTCAGAAGGAACCCAAACTTCTCAGCTTTCTTCAGCTGACACAGATTTCTGATAAAGGTGGCATCCATTCAGCTGCTGCCTTGCCCCTTGAAGCACTTCCCTTTTAGCTTTTATTTTATCATTCTTTGTTTTATGTAAATAAAACTTTATTTCCCTTTATTTGAAGGTGGCTCAGATAACCATCCAAAGTTACAAATGTAGCATTACAGGGCTTTTTGTCTGGGGCTTTTTTTGTGGTTTGAGAGTTTCTGCAGCTGTGTCGCATTCAAAACTCAGTTGTTTGTTCTGCCCCAATGAAAGACAATTTAAAATAGATGACTCCCAAATTTGGATTCATTTAAATTCTATACAGAATGTAGTTTGACAAGATTGCAGTTCTTTTTTGGCACACTTTTCAAAGCTATTCTAGTAATAGAGTTTACTCAATAAGAAGCAATAACTTTACCGAATTATTCGGGAAAACAAATATCAGATAAAACTCGCTTTTGAAAATTTTCTCCGTATAATCAGGAAATAAATTTCAAATTCTTTCTATGTATACAAATAATTTTGAATTGTGACATCGTGTAGTTAGAAGAACCACTGTCAAACAGGGAAAATACCATCGTATAAGACATTCCTGAAAGAAAAAATATTTTTTAGTTCTTAAAAGTTTAAAAAACATATATTTCAGGAAAGACTGATATAAAATCCAAGTACAGAAAGGTCAACTGTTAATGAATACATTATTTTACCAGTTCTAAAGCTTTGTTAGTCCAACAAAATCCTGAGACTGAAGTTTATTATTTGATTACAGACATTGTCTGAAAACAGCTCAGGCCCAAACAGCTTTTATCCACCATTCAAACCAATACTAAATCTAATTCAAGTAACCTCAAGGCAAGAGTTTCTTACTTAATTTATGCAGATATATTGGAAGTTATTAGAAGCCACAGCTTCTGATATATAGAGATATGCCCAAAAAAGTTCACTTTACCCAGGCCCTTGCCCTTAAAGCACTCTCACCAAAAAAAATCCCCAAAAAACATTATAATCTGAGAAAAGAAAAAAACCAAAATCACACACTTTTTGTTTTAAAAAGACAGGAACCATTTTTCAGCTTGCTCTTGCTCCAGGGCTCTTTGATGAAGACCTTCTGACAATGTATCAGAACTCAAGACCCACGGTGCCACTCTGGAGAGCCCGTGTTTAACATCACACCTATCATGGCTATGAGGATATAATGTCCATGCAGTTGTGCTGCCACAATGTTACTGGGGTTTGTGTTTTAGAAAGGATTTTGGACTTCTAAGAGAACACAGCAGGGACACAATTGATCTGCTTGCTATCTGGAGACTGCAGAGGGGTTAGCTGGCCAGGAAACCCTGGTGAGAAACATTTCTAGGAAGCTGACCTGCTCTGTCTTACCAGTTAGAGGCTTTTAGTGGAGAGAACCATTAGAAAGATTCTTTTCTTCCCTAGCTCCTTACAAATACTTTTATGTTCAATTAGACTCAGAATTACACAGTCCATGTTCCAGCACCAGTTTGTCAACGGGAAAATAACCACAAGTTACAGGGTGTTATGGTATGGCTGAAAAAGTCCTGGAAAATAGATTGTAAATGAGTTAATGAGCTGTAAACATCCTAGGGGCTCCAAGACACCCTGAACCTGAAACTTTTCAAAGAGATTAAAAAACTTAAAACTGTCTGCTCTCTTTTCCCCATCCACCACCATTCACACAGACTTGAAAACCAAAACATGTACTTGCCATTAGTGTAAAAAAATACAGAATATTTGATCACATCCCAATTCAAAACTCACTGTGCTAATTGGAAATTTTCCTGCTGCCTTCTGTAGGTACAAAATTAAGAGACAATGCCAAATGCTGAGTTTCAGCATGACAGGAACTTCCAGCCAGCAATACATACCGAAAAACCACACTCTGAAGGGCTAAACCCATCCAGGAAATTACTTCTTGGGTAATTATCTTTACTTTTATGCAGAAGGGGGCTGTCAGCATCTGATCACTGTAGTCAGTTCAAGCTCATTTACAGGTGCTAATCAGAGCAGATTCAATCTCACCTTTTATAGCTTATTAAATCTTTGAAGGCTTCTTTATAAAAAGTGCTTCCTTGCAAAGAACTCAGTACATTCAATTCCAGTTCATTCAGTAGAAACTGAATGGGTTTAGCAACCTTCAGGAGTCAGTAGTTTCTTAGATTTTAAAGCCAGAATAGACCCTTGTGACCACTTAGTCAGGCCTTCTGCATGCAATTTCACTGCAGTCCTGAGAGAAGCACCTAGAATGCAGGCAATTACTGACAAAATGAGAAGCAGCTGCCCAAGGCGAGCAGCTGGGTGGGTTTTTGGTTATATTTTTTCCCTAAGTTTGCTACCTAGAAAATATTTTCAATAATGCTGTAGGTGAGGAGGGGGTGTTGCGTGTGTGTGTGTGAGGTTTATTTGGGTTATTTTAGCACTAATTGTTCGTGATAGAAGTACAAATAAAATGCAATAACATTTAGCTGATTTATGGACAATGACTGCTTAACTGAAGGCTTATGATGAAGATCTGAAATTTACTTTGCATTCCATGGGGGTCACTAATGAAGTTGGGGTTAGGGTGTTTTTTAGCTGTGATGTAAAACCAGTTAGGAGCAGCCACACAGAATAATGGTAGAGAAGGATCAGCAAACTGGTTTAACTGCATTTAAACTGCTGCTGAATTACTCCTAAAAATTTTTAATGCACTAATCAATATTAAGTACCTTGTCTGGAGGAAAGCTACTCAATTCAAAACCTACCAATCAATTCACTATCAAAGCAGTTTGATTTATTAGCAGCACAATCAGCAGTGCAGGCAGGAAATGTCCAGAATCAATATCAGCAATCACACACATAAACCTCAACTTTACAAGGTATTAACACACACCTACTGATTTTCTAAGCACTCTTCAAGAACTAATCCCCAAAAGCTGCAATCCCCTCAAGTTATAAGTAGTTATGGGGCATTCCCCCACTCTTGCAGAGGTGCAGGTTCCCTATTCCCACACTTTCCTGGGAGCTGTGGTTGCTACAGCTTTCCTGCTGCTGCTGCTGCTCATACAACCCCTAATCCACAGGCTGGTGAGAAAGCCAAAAAAGCAAAGATTAAAGACTCCCAGTAAGAATCTTTTAGCAAGTCTTTACACACACATCTAGGACAGCAATCTCACAGTGATTTTGCATTCCAGCAAATACAAGGTAAGAAAGTCACAGGAATAGTTTGAGATTATTATTATTATTATTATTATTACTGGAACATCACTATAAGTACAAAACATTCAAATAATATAAGAAGACAATATTTCATTCACCATGTGGCATTTTCAAATTAAACTGGGTATTTTTGAAAATAGAAGAGCTGCTGTAAGGTATCAGGCTAAGTTAGATTTTGGCAATGTAGAGAGAGCACTAAAAAAAACAAACTAAATAATAAATATTATAATAACATGAGCTCTGTATTTGTTTGTTGAAATGGCAGTGAAGCAAACGAATCAGATTGTTCCAATGACCTTTCCAAATAGATGTGTAAAAATTCCGAGGCACAAAAACTGGTATTGTTCATCACATCATCTTACAATATTATATATGGCAGTACTATAAACTGGCAAGCACTAATGACAACAAAGTTTTAGGGTCTTTTACCCTGTTCATACTCTCAGTGGAATGACCACCTGTTATCTGATATAAGCACACGCTCTTAAATACCAGTACAGAGGAAGAATTTTTTCAATGTCTACAAATTTGGCAGAATTCCTTCATCATCGTCCTCCTAAACTACTGAAGCTCTCTTTGTTACTGTGAGATAAAGTGAAAACTATTATCACTTTTAGGTAGTAGAGAATAGTTTTAATATTTAAACTTAAAAGAACTGTGTAATTACCAATACTAGCGAGTCCTGCTCTATCACAGCAAGATATTTTCATTCTTTTTATAGAAGAAAACTTGCAGAGGCACCACAACTGAATTTTATGCAATTTCTGACAATAAAATGTGTTTGGATTATTGCTGTATGAATAAACCATTTCCCAGAGAAAGCAATATAGTTTCTAAAACATATTGCACAAACTCACCGGCTAACACCCCAGAGGAAAGCCATCATTAAAAAAGCAATTTGGTAAGTCTGATTCCAAGAATTCTACCAGAAGTGCATCATCTAAACAGAATTACTGAAGTCAGTTCTATGATGCAAAGATGGAAATAAAAGCAAAAATCAATACCAAAATAAACACAGGAAAAAAGAAAAGAGCACTGAAGAAATAAATCTGGCAACACTAATACTTCACAGAGAGCATGCTGTATTTCTATGTATTTGTATTTTACATTGCATACATTAAAATATAGATGTTTTTATTAGTCTGAAAAGGCAGCTGAGTGTTCCACTGCCACTGATGCTTTCAGATCAACATGCATAAGGAGAGAGAGCAGATCTGGATGTGGCAGAGCTCTCTGCCCCAGGGGACACTGACAGCCCACCCATTTCTGAAACAGGGAATCCGTGCTTCTTTCATACATGGACAGCTACCCCCAAAGTTTCACTGCTGCTTCACATGATGGGGAATCTCTTTTTCCCAAAACAGTCAAGTGACCCGGAGAACCTTTCTTTGTGGTAGCAAATTTTATACCTTACAGTAAATCACAACTGTTTCACTTCAAGATCTGTGGAATTTTCTGGATATTCTCTGGAGGTCTGTCTCCTATTCAGATGAGATTATCTTTCTTACAAGATAAAATACCTAAAAAGCCAGATTTTAATTCCTTTCTACCTTCTAATTGTGTGTGCATATAATGTTAGTAATATAATTTAAAAGAATGACTTTGGGAATGATAGAAAACTCATTACTAAGATCACAATTAGGGACTAGCATATCCAATAATTATCTTTTTATTAAGTACATAATAAATACAGTCTTTTAAGGCTTCACAGGAGGCGGTCTGGTTTAGACAATGTTATTGGTTCCAGAATTTAATTAAAGATTTAAAACACATTCTATTTTGTAAGAAAGACTGATGTGAAGACTGTAGAAATACATCTGGAGGTGTTCTGAGTGCCTTTAAGGAGTTTTAAGCTCAAGAATCCAAATGAAAATAAACCACAGGTTTAAAAAGCAACTGTTCCTTTCCAATTCTTATGGCACCACAAAAGAAATTTGAGTCAACCCAAATATCCAGACAAGTCCCATAGTGGCTGAAGGAACAGTTTAAGCAATTCCTGCACTCTTCTATACTCAGATTTTTCACAAATACATGATGCCTGAAATCCACTATTTTCAATATAGCATTTATACTGCAAGGCTAAAAAACCTGTTTCAAGGTACTGCTACTGTTTGTATCCTCCCTTGGTAGGCAATCCCCTGGCTGTGGAGTGCAAAGGCACAATTATCTTTTCACATTCCCAATCTTCAAAGCTATGCAACCAGACACCTGAGCACCATGTCTGAAATCTTTATTTGCTAATAATACTTGAAAGGAGAATTTCTGATTAATTCTCTAAGTATCATTTTTTCACTTCCTTGATATAATCACTTAAAAATTAATTACAGGAATAGAACTGAATTAGAAATTAAACCTACACTGGCTATTACTTCTCTTGACCGGCTCAACTATATCTTGTTTTATTCCTCAACAGCCTGTGTTGTGTATAAGACACACAAGTGCTTCCTTTACCCTTCATTTTCCAGAAAAGCAAGTTAGGTATCAAGTCACAAACCAAATATGTAACGTACATGCATAACTTTTGGAGATTACGAGTCTACAGATTCCACAGGAATTTTAATTTATTACAAATTTTCATGCATAAAAAACAAGAATTAGCCATCTGAGAATTGGAGATCCTTTTAATCATTTTATTTCTGCTCCACATGCCTGTGCTCAAGAGCCATTTTTTACTCATTTATATAAGAAATGAAAGGAACTCCAAAAGCACTGATAGAACCTCTTTCAATTGAGTAGATTTTACCTGCATTTTGTTTGAAAGTCCAAAAAATAGATAGCTTTATCTGTACAGCCTAATAAGTTCAGGTTTCAGGGGTGCCTTATTCCTTAAGAATTGCTGAAAGCCTCAATTTCTCATAAAACAGTGTTTAAAACAGACTGGGAAACCTTATTGTGCCTTCAGGTCTTTTTGCCACAAAAAGCGATCAACTCAGAAATCCAAATCCCTAGCAAGGAAAAGACAGAAAAAGACAATTTCAAAGAGAATTCTACATTTAAATTTGAAATCTATTCCCAACAGCAATGGTGAACTCCATGAAGGGAGGAATGGGGAAAACAAAGAATAATCCCTAAGACAAGCCTAACACAGGAGTTATTGCTGAGCCATGGGATACTCCAATTTCCACCTCAAGTTTTCCTATGCTGCTTTGCCTTTAAAAGAGCAAAATACTCCATGCAAATGAAGACTAATTACTCCTTAGATAAGATCTTAAACATGGGTCAAGTCTGTGGGTGACATCTTTTTCCTGCCCCTCATAAATGAGGTTTGAACTCTGAAGTGTAATTAGCTTCAATCGTTAATTCCAAAGTTCAGATAAATCAGAAATGAAAAGTGGTGAAATTATGATTTTCAGAGAACTGGTGACTGAACCATGGGCATTGCATCACAGGAATCTCACAGACAATATATTATGTAAATATGCGAGCTCAGCAGGGATGTTGAACTGATATTTCTTCCCTCCAGAAATATTAAATACATTTCATCTTCTGTTTTAGTTAACATTGAAGATTGAAAAGACATAATTATTTTTCTAACAAAAAAGTTTATTACTGGTTATGAAGCTTTTCTACTGAAGGAAAATACAGGGGGGAAGAAGAATATTTACATACCTGATACCCCCCAAAACACAGAAAAACAAAAAAACCCAATGAGATAATATGGATTTTCTGTACATTTTTTTCCCAAAACAACATCATATCATTCCCAAACATTCAACTTGGCCATCTCTTTTTATGTTTTATATCAGGCTATTTCCAAATAACACATATCAGATCAGCCTCTCAGAAGTTTTGGTTCAAGTTGCAGGTTATTCATTAAATAGAGGGTATACTAGCACAAGCATATCTACTTTGATAGGCTTAAACACTAGATTTAAATAAAAGCACACTACAGTCAGAAGATAACTTAGAATCTAGTGGCACTTCACAGGTTTTTTTCTTACTTTTTCTTGAAATTACAGGGATGCAACAAAGGCAAGCCCCCTCCTTTACAAGAAGCAAGGTCACCATTTTATCTCACAGAACGTTGATGGGATCACTGCCTGTATCAGTCTAGAAGTAGTACTGAAGCTCGGGATTTTTGCTGTCACCTTAAAAACTGGAAATATAACATCTGTAGCATTTAACTCCCTGATTTCAGGTTCTGCCCAGCTTTCCATCTCCCTCTATTCCATTTCTTTAAACAGAAATTATGCCTTAGAAATGGTTTAATGGTTCTATTCTCTCAAGTAAGATCTAATAATAGTGAAGAGAAAAGATGAGACAATGTACACTCCATTTACAGACTCTAAATGAGTGTGCTTGCTAAAGCAAATACAGGAGGATGTAAAACCACCAAGTCATATAAGAATAGAAGAAGCAGTCTGGAAAATTACTTGAAAACGGAAGTTCATGAAACAAGTCAAAACCACATAAAACCTACAACACTTCAAACAAAGTTGGGTTATGAGTGTTTAATTACTTTTGTAGTTAACTGAAGTGTCTTAACAGCATTATCAACTTTCAGATCAGGTGTGGATGAAATCTTGGCATTAAAGTTATGCTGCTTGAATTAAACAAAGTTCAGAATTGATTAGTTTAGCTGGTTTTACTTAAGCAAGCTTTTCTTGCATGCAGTAAGGGCATCCAGATTCTCTATTCATCATTCTCTCTTCTTCCAGTGGATGTTTTTATGCAGATTTTGGGAATCTTGCATCAATAGCAGTTTGTTTTTATTGTAATAATAAAAATTATGCATGTACACATATGAAAAAAATCACTATTACAGAGTCATAACAAGATCTAACACCGAATCTGAGAAAAAAATCAATTTTCTTCCTGAAAGGATGTCAAAATTGCCCACATTTTTCCTAGCAGTTGCAAACCTCACCAAATTAGAGTTATCGTGTTCAAAAAAACGGTAATTTC
Source organism: Anomalospiza imberbis (assembly GCF_031753505.1). NCBI lineage: Eukaryota > Metazoa > Chordata > Aves > Passeriformes > Viduidae > Anomalospiza > Anomalospiza imberbis. The sequence continues at coordinate 8,450,856 of NC_089689.1, read as the reverse complement.
TGTTCTGATTATTGTGCCCTGATTGCTGTGGATGTGCTACATACACAGCACATCTTTCAAAGTGGTATTGGGCTTTTCTGAGGGAAAGATTTTCACCAAATACTGAAATAAATACTTTAAAAAATCAAGTAAGCTTAAATTAGGTCTGCAAGTTCACTTACAGCAGAAGCAAAGAAAACTCAGTCCCTTAAGCTGCAGATAACAGGAATCTTGTGAGGAATTTTTCTGAATGTCTATGTAGATGAGCATTCCCAAGGAATGGGCAAGTCCCATATTAGGGCACATATTTCAAAACTTGAATTTAGGAAATCTCTTCCTTGGAATGCTTCTTTTGTGATAAGTAAATACACACAGGAAGAGGAGAACACTCTATCCCTTGAAATGTAAAGATGTCCATACTGGACCTTCTCTGACAGTAACATTTGAATAAAGAAAACTTGAAAGATACTAATCAGCTCTAAATTATTAAAATCTGTCAGTTAGAAGTATAATGACTATTGTATGAAACCAACGTAAAAGGCATTTATTGGAATCTTATCTGAAGGACTAATCAAGGTTAGTGGTGACAATATGGAAGTGCTCATTACTTTTTTCTCTCCTGCAAAGGATAATAATTAGTGCTTCCCAAAGAGCTCTAATTGGACCAGTGAACCTTTTTTCTTTTCTTTGAAAAAAGGATTCTGAAATTGTCCATGTTTCACCAAAAGCAAGCAATCAGAATAAAGACAATTTTCATTTACTTGACAAATGGGGCTTTTAAATCAACTCCCTCCTTTTTCACAGTAATTAATTACTTTCCTGCTCAGTTCATCTGGAATACATCACATGAGGACAGACAGATTACAGTGAAATACAGTGAAAAGGAAGTGAACTGGGAAATTCATACCAGTATCTCCTTCCCGTGTGCTGCCATTAGCAAGAATAGCCAGGCAATAGCCACGAGTTACTGTCCCAGTAAATAAGAAGGCTGAAGATCAGTCAGGGCTTTTTTTCTCATCTGTGTAGTTGTGGGGTATTTTTCTTGCTGCCTGTGTAATCTTTACCATATGAAAGCATGTAAATCCCAGCTGACACTGATTGTGTTCACACTGAAGCTGGGTGGTTGTGACCAGGGACTGCACTTCTGCAGCTTCCCCAGCTCGTGGAAAAGGCAGGATTCCCTCTTAGCTCCAAAAATCTGTTAGTGACAACATCTATATGAATGGCAAGTTCATTCAGTCGTGCATACTCCGTGCCTTAGCGCCTGGAGGAAACAGGCAAGAGGAGTTCATGCCTTACCTTTTTCCTCATCACAAGGAGTTTATCCATCTCTTAGTCCTGATAGCTTCTTGTCAAGTAGCCTCACTTCCAGACAGTTTTAGCAGAGGTTTAAAGGAGATTTTTACTTCTTTGCTGTAGATTACTTTCAGTTCAGGTTTATTGAACAATAAGTACCTCCCAGTCACCACATGGTGCAAATGTTAGATTCTCTTCCAAGAAAACAAGATTTTTTTTTTTTCCCCATGTTTCATTTCTTGAAATATACAACTTTTTTTTTTTTTTTTCCTGAGAAGGATGAATAAAACATCCATTTCATCTCAAACAGTTATTCACTTATGGGTAACTGAAGACCACATCAGTGTTATGTATCATTATGCATACCATATGGCACTCCTACAGAAATGAGCTTTAGGAGCGTAATTATCAACAATGCTTAGTGGCAATATGTTCCACATAGTTAACAAAAGAATATCATCAGTGATGTGAGAGAAGGATTAAGACTATTTTAGAATATTATGCAGTATAAGCAAGGCCAGAAAATCATATATGTATATATACACACACACACACGCAAACGCACTTGGCTGAAGCACGGAAGGCACTTCAAGCACAGTATTTCCTGTTAAATAAAACATAACTTCAAATCCAGGATATGAGCTGGAAGCTAGGAAGATACTATAGAAGCTAAAGAAACTGAAGAACTGATAAATGAGTAACACACACACACCCCCCAGCATTTTGGTAAAATCAGCCTCCCTCCTATCCCAGGACAGACATTTAAGAGCGTCTAGGGAAAAACAGGGTATTGTTGGATGATTTTTTAGCAGAAAATGTGAAGGTGTGGAAAATGAATTAAAGCCACCTCATCCAGTATGTTCTGTTCAAGGACCTGAAGACCACACATCCAGGGCCATGTGTGCACAGCCAGCTGCATCCCAGTGTCTTGTGCCATGGTGTAATACATGGAGGACAGAGTTCAGACACAGGAAATAAAACACTTTCAGAGTTCTGGGATGAAGAACAGTAAAGTGTATTAAATACACACACACAGAAGTAATGAAATGCTACACAGTACAATTCCTACAAAAAAGAGCTCTCCAGAGGAAAGCAAGACACACACACATACGTCACAAAGGAGTTCATATGTTACCTTTACCTCAAGGTACCGGCATTCTCAGTCTTCCAGACCATTTTCTAAAAATGTTTTGGATTCAGGTATTAAAGCTTACTTAGTGAAAAAGGCTTTCCAAGTAAAGTAACTGAGCAAAATACCATGCTTACCTGACCTTCTTATAAATGAAGAATTACAGATTTAAATCAAGCACCCTTAATACAAAATAAAAGTTAGTAAATTAAGTACTTGAGTTTTGTTTCACTCTCTAATTCAGAACACTAACAGGGCAACTACCACAAAGCACAAATTCAGTCCTCTCACTAACTGCATGTAAATATTCACTTCATTCTCTAATCACTTTTTAGAAAAAATTCCGGTAAGAAATTTCACAACATACACAGACATTACATAGACATTAAGTGTTTTTGAGATACTATTCTCTAATTTCACTTGCCAGATTGCAGCATAAAATACTCAGCTATTAAGAAGGACAGCAAAGCTTTTGGCTTATTAGTAATAGTAAACAGCAAGCAGCATTTTGCATAATAAAGCCTGAATATCCCAGAACTGCTCTTCTGCATAAAAAATGATACACAGTCACTGAAAATGCAAAAGGTTCCACCAAACAAGTAGCAAATGAAAAAATTAAAGAGGGACAGACTTTTAAAAGCTGTGTTTTAAACAAAGCTTGTCCTGTCATTTAAAAACATCGAATGCAGCCCAAAGAGCTACATCAAAAGCAGCTTCACAGCAATTTCATTCAAGTTTCCACAAATGTCCATGTTGTGCTTCCCTCACCGTCTATCACCCCCCTAAAAGGCAGAGTACAAAGAAGTATTTCAGGAAGCTGGAAATTGCAGTGTGACAAGGATCCCTTATCACAGCTCAGCCCATGGTACAGTGTGTTAAAGTGATGGATGAGAATTCACTCTCTGCATTTCCTCCATTGGCATTCACAGCATTTCCTATCAGAGCAGGAACAGGCACAGCTGTGCTCACTTTGATGGAAACAGGACTGCATTAAAGACAATTCCATGGTAATGGCACACTTTGCTTTAAATACATACATATGCATTATTGCACTCACTCTCCTTAAGCTTCTTCAGCGTATTTAAGATAATAGATGAGTTAACTATGCAATAGTCTGACATTTTTCCCCTACTGCACCTACTTTTAATCTCTTTTATAAATGCAATCTAGTTTTCCTTGCTCAAACCTGAGGAAACAGTAGACTAACTACCAGACTGAGCAGGTTTCCTCCTCCCTCCTCACAGCAGCAGCCAGATACTTGAAGACTGTTGTTAGTTGATTTTACATTTACTCTAGACAACTTATGGATCTAGTTCAGAGGTCTTATCACTTATGAGTTAACTATTTGCAAAATCAATCTTTCTTTTGCAAAACAAGTAATCAGTTAGCTGTTCCTTCTCATGCACAAGCCCTGCTTTCAACTGAACCATTTCCAACCTCACTTCTGGCCCCACTGTTATTCACCATTTAACAAGGTACTTGTTTTGAATTTTTAATTCTTGGTATATCCCCCAATATTTTCTACTCTGAAAGTTTCTTTCAGTTTAGCTTTGACTGAAGAGTGCATATACCATCACATATGTACTGAAACATGAGGGCATCTCCACGCACTTACCATTAAAATATTAAGAGCTTCTCCTTACATCTTTCTGACCAGTTCTATACCATTTCATCTTACTTCATTTAGATGATTTTTTTCCTACATATATTAAGGCCAGGCTTCTCCATCGTTTATAGCAAGATGACCTTGTGTGCACTCCCTGTAAAGTCTGACACCCACAAGCCATACCTGGTATCCACACACTTGTCATGACAGAATTGCACATAATTTCTGAATTAACAGTGAGCTGCTGTAAAGAGACCACAGAAACCCCAGGAACTCTGACCAAGTTCAGTTCTCCAAGTCTGCTCAGTGTCTGCTGCAGAGCAGCAGAAGCAGTTTGAGGCAAGGAGTCCAGTGTGGGAACAAGACCCCCTCTTTGGCTGCAGGATGCTTTTTAGCCACTCAAGATAAACCTTCAACTTTACCAACTGACTTCACATGGCTCCTACTTTTCCCTTCATAATGGGAAATGCATTTTTACCTCTTATATAATTAATTGGAGAGACTGCAATTTTCTTTAGTGCCTCTGAGAAGCCTCTCAGAGGATTTTACTGACCAATTCTAGGAATTTAAGAGAGTCTGTCATACTGAAATGTATTGTTTTTATTTTGCTATTTTTCCTCCTTCCTATCTCAGAGATCACCACGTGCACTGCTGACAGCTGCTCCCACTATTCCTTCACCTTAATATTTTTAACACTTTTTTTCCTTGCCAGTCACAATTAAATCTTCAAAAGTCTATGCCTCAAGTGCTTTTTTCTTTGTAGGCAATATCTGCTGAACACATTTAAGGAATTGTGTTCTGCTTCAACTCCTCATCAACAAATTTCTGGGCAGTTAAAAATCTCCTACAGCCATCAAGTCCTGCAAATCAAATGCTGGCTCAAAAAAAAAAAAAAAAAAATCAGTCTCTTATGAAGAGAAGATAAGTGTTACTTAATAATTGCTAAGCTTATTTTGAACTGATGGTGCTTTCCAGTGCATAAGAAAATTGATATATACAGAAAATTTTTTGCCACTCTATTACCATTCCACATACCCAAAATATATAGTTTCACTCACCTTGAATCTGACTTTTGGTGAACCTGGTGGCCTCTAAACCTATTGTAGTTTCATCAATTGTGCCAACTGCTATGGAAAACTTGAAAGAAAGCAGCAATGTAAACTACCTGAATGAAAGTCTCCAAAGGAAATATCAGGAAAATAAAGTAAGCAATTGCTTTAACATTGAAAACAATTTGGATTTGTGCCTTGGAATTATTGAAACCATGGATATCTACTAATTCTGTCATTACTTGGAAACCTGTAGGGTGCAACTCCTAAAACATAACACTCCCACTCCCCAAAAACCACTAAGGTTATTATTTTATACTTTGATACCTTCCTTATTATATGAAGGAAAGCATGTAATAGCATCACTTCTGATGGAACTCCAGAAAATTTTAGGCATTAAAGAGTTTAATATTTCATTAGACTTCATTAGAGAAGGACAGAAATCAGACCATTATCCTAATGGGCATTTACACAGGGCTGAATTAACTCTCGCATAAATTTATATGTATGTATTCATTTTGTCCAAACTCATTGGACAAAGACACTTTCTTATGCAAGGTTTTGATCCATACAATGCCAAAGACCTATGGGTACACTTGCAAAAGGACTAAACTAGAACTGCATAAAAACAAACTATTAGTACTTTTTAATTTTCAAAGTGCTTAACAGCACAACATTATCCCTTTTCTTGCAGAGACAGTATGTGAGGCAGAACAGTTGTCCCACTGTGTTCCAGTTTTTCTGGCTGGTCTATCAGAACACTGAGGTCTATTCACACTTCCAGCAAAGAAGAGTTACTTATTTATGAATATTCTCACAAGATGGTGCGGCTCTTCAAGAAGAAACTGCATCTGTTCCAGGGATCTTTTTATAGAAGAGTAAAGAGCCACAGAAATACAGTCAAGGAATGGTAATGACAAAGAGGGCTGGTTGTTTCCCCTGTTGAATTTCCTTGTATTCTTTACCCACAAGCAAATGGGTAGAGGACAACAGAGTCACATCTTGCCTCTTGAATAGTACAAAGAGGCAGGAAAAACAACTCACTAGTAGTTGGATGGAATAAAAAACTACTTAGAAAATGAACCTCATGCCTCAAGAAAGGGGGTAAAACTCTGCTCATATAAAAATATAGGATACAGCCCTCTAGGCAGTAAATAAACAGGAGATTCCAGACTGCTTTTTTTAAAATCTGATTTATAATTGCAAAATTAATTTTACATTTCAATACTTAATTTTAAGACACTTCACGTCATGACTTAAATTTTAAACATACTTGCAGCAGAAATTCTACATAGCCAGAAGTGTATTCAAGACATCTTTCCCTCTTGTTCTTTTTTGCTATCCTAAAGGAATTTTTCATACCATTACTTAGTAATGTTGGGTGTAAATTAATATTTGAGCTGCATAAGCTGTATTTTAAGACACTGGGCTTCCACAGTAATTATAGCCTTTAAGGTTCTTAAGTTGAAGCACCACTGCAGCATCTTAGAGTTTATTAGTGTGACAGAAAATATACTGTCTGGTGCAAGAACATGTTAGGAGTGATATGAGTATGTGACTCATGTGGAAATGAGCACAGACAAGTGTACCCACGATCGAGCAAGAAAACTAGAAATATTGCAGATTTGCTTATAGCAGGAGACTTAATTGTAGGAGCAGAACGCACAAAGGAAAAGCTGAGGGAGTAAAAGAAAATAATGATCTGTTCAGGTTTACAGGTGTCAGCACAGTTTTCAAATAGTTCCATAATGGGACTTTCCAGTTTGAGAAGTATAATCTGTCTGACTTGAAAGTGTGGCACCAAATGAAAATTTGTTAGTGCCAGGAGGGAAAGTGTGGGAATTGAAAGTCATTCATCATTGTAACATTTCACCACAAACTAAACACAGATAAAAGGTTCTGTATAGGCCACGGTTTCCAGTATACCAGCCTTTTTGTTAACTTGTCATACTGGAATGCACAAGGTGCTTTCACAGAAGTGACAACTTCCAGAGAATAATTTACAACTTTTCCCAAGTTATTTTTACCATTAAGAGATTCTCTACTCATGCTCCCAAGAATGTCAGTTCCTACAATCCTTCACTAGGCATAAAATGCTTTTAATACATAACTCGGTGATATTTTAAAAAGCTTTAGCACACTCACTGAAAAAACATTATCGAATTAGTTTGCATAGAGAAAAAAATTCTTAACCAAAAGAATATACCAAAAGGCCTGAATTTCCTGACCGTTGCTAACAAAGTGCCCATCTTTCCATCAGTTTTACACTCTAGATGTTTTGTGTTGAAAGGAAATAGAATTTGAAGGGAAAGAACTTGAGAAAGAGCTAATTCTGTGAGAAGTGTCACTTCAGACAGTCATGGTACCATTTTTCTGCTAAAGGTGGAAACATTTGTCACTGCTGGATAACCATCAGGAATGGAGAATGGAGCAGTATCAATCATGTGTCTCTGGGTACTGGTATGAATATGTAATAAGCACACAGAGGAATCTCCTGGGAGGTCCAGCGTTACACTACACGAATTAACATCCACTTACTGATTAGGCTTTATATCAGCTAATAACAGAGATGAATTTAAGACACAAGAGTCATTTAATGAGTCTCATCAAAATATATTTTAAAAATTCAACAAGTATTACTCCTGATATTAGGATTTCTTACAAAAAGTTCTTAACCCAATTTTTGGGCCAAGAAAGTGTTTAAAGATAACACGGCTATATTTTTTAGGTTATAACACTATGAATTTAATACAGAAGCTTTCTGAATTTCATCACATTTGAAGATGGAGCATTTAAGAAACAACTTTGTTGGACAAGTCAAGCTATGACTGCTCATTCATTCTAGGTAAAGTCCGAAAACAGGATTAAATTGTAGAGAAATATAATTATTTAGAATGAGTATCACATATGTAGCCTGTTTATGTTCTTGGCAAGATTATATAGTCACAGGTATTTCAGACAACTCATACAGAGGGGACAACTTGATAACATTCAGTAACAGTCCTCCTTTTAGAAATTAATCACATAATGATGCTCTGTAATATTAAGAGCTTCCTTATTATCCAAATTTGACCCCATGTCAGGCTAGGGGTAAAGATCAATGAGTAATCTTAATACTTTAAAAACAGACACTCCATACCCTAAAATGTCTAACTGCAAGCTTTATTTTGCACACTGGCGTGTTAGGAGCTTTAAGCATTGTTTCACCACATAGCATGAGAAATGTTGAATTTTAAACCTGTATTTGTCTGTTCACGTTAAATGCTGTGCTTAACCATCTACAGCAAAACAGTTTTGCAATGAAGACTCAGGTGACTCAACTCCTTCCATAGAATGAGGCATTCTTTGAACCAAAAAAAAGCATAAGTTCATCTTTTTTACTTCTCTGAAGTATTTCAGAATGTAATTCAGCCTGATTTTTGTGCTGCCACTCATTAGGTTCTTGTGTAGATTATAACAACAGTAGGAGCAAATTCAATGTTCAAATCCTTTGAAGACTTATTTTTTGACATTTCTTATCAACAATTCAAATATTCCTATCCCACACATAGCATAACAATTATAGCCCTTTAGGGAAATTTAGGAATCTACAACATGCTCTAGTTGAAGCAAAGGTCATCATGTGGGGGACAAGAGGTAATTAAAAGTTGCAGTAATAAAAAAAAAAAAAAAGGAAGTTTCTTGTATTGATCCACATTTTGGATGGGAAAAAGTCAATGTTTTCAAGTATAATAAAGTCTGATGTATTTTTCTTATTTATTATTATGAAAATTACAGATGCCTTAGGAACACTAAGTTTTGTCAGAGCTGCTTAGATTTCATTTGAAAACAGGATTATAGGTCCTAATTCACATAAAAAATTATTTTGTTTACTGCCATGACTCAAGTTGGCTGCCACCAAATAACAACAGAAGCGGCACCATCTCAATCATATTGATTTCCCCCAAAACAAATGGCCATAAACTTTAGGCTCCGAGTCACCAAAGTCTGCATTAAGCACACACTTAAAATCTGCAACTCAATGGAAAATCAGCAAGAATTCTGCTGCAGCTCCTCTTCTCCTCTGTATCTTTTCACCACATTCCTTACGCACATTTTGTTCCCAAAAAAGGTGCCACCCACAGGTTTCAACACTGATTCATCATACCTGAAGTAACAACTATCTTAGAACCGTAGCCTTTCTTTGCCTGTTTCCAGTGTTTGCAAATCATCATGTAGCAACACCTAATTTAAAAATTCCTTTTCTATTTAGCAAATATTTAGAAAGAACTGTGCATTACATATTATTATTTATGTAAAATAAAAATGCTCATATATCACGCAACTAGAAATGTGTTTCCTGCCAAATGGATCTCAACTACTCAATTTAGAATAATGTTGACTATATAAAGATTATTTTTAGCCCTCCTATTAAAATATTAAGTTCAATCCCTTTACAACTGCTAGATGTACTATACTTTTGACTGCATACTAAATCACACAGCTCTAAAACCTGAGGATCTTGCTTTTCCCCCAGTCAATAGCTAACACAGCAATAGAGAATTCATCAGTGAATTTCTCACCTTGTACTGATGGATAAAGAATGACTGAAATAAAGAACAGCATCTTGTCCCTACCAAGTTCTCAGTTTGTTAATGGATTTAGCTGGTATGTGAATAACTTGAGTTTTGGATGTATTCTGAAAGATAGAGTATTCAGATTGTGTTTTATACTCTACTAACTAGGAGACCTTCTTTTACAGAGAGATAAGAGCCAATATTTTGATCTAGAAATATTTTTTTTAAAAAACCAAATACCTGCTACATATAGAAATATAGCAATAAACATTTATATTAGAAAATAACAGTTACACATCAGAGCTACAAAAATGGCATAGGTTTGATGTCTGATATTTGCCTAGCACCTTTAATTCCAGAGAATTGTGCTGGCTTTCTGAGCCGTACACAGGGGTCAATTTATCCTGCACTGAATGGAAACAGTCCTGCTAACAACATATGGTGTAAAACTTGGATATCACCAGGAACGGGGCAACACAGTCTTACCCTGACTGACACGAGGCAGGCAAGGATACCATAAAACAGACAACTGTACCATGGACTAGAAATGCCTTTCAAGGAGAAATGACAGGAATTACATCCTGATGCATTTTACAGAGTTCTGGAAGAAAGTCTGAATTTCTAAAGCTACTCAAAAGCAATCATTGCAGAGCAGTGTTCACACCATTTCTGCAATATAAGCAACCGAATCACCCTCATCAGATTCCTTTTGTACCTGGTCATTTCCTGGAGATCCTTCACCAGTAAGTAAGAAATCCCAACATTGTTCAGCAGATGAAAATTCTGCTGCTTCTCAATCTCCTTCCCCCTCCTCCCCACACCAACCCACAACTTCTCACAAATATGGAATTTCTATCCCAGAATTAGAGGTATTTTTAAACCTCACTGAGAAGCAGATCAAACTGAGAGACAATATGAGTGAATAGGTAAATAAGTGAAAGCCACTGCATCTTTCACGGCTTTTCCTGACAGCCAGGAAACATTTTCTCCTAGAAATGCTCTTTCCAGTAAGCAGGCAAAACTTGTTCTGATCAAAGCGGAAGTGTTTTATCTAGGGGTGGATACTAAACTGAATAGCTGGTTTCTAAGACAAAAAACTTTATCCATATCCAAAGGCAAAGTGCAGTATTTGGGTTCATTTCAAATGCCAACATGCTGCCATGACAAGGCCCCTGTTCCATTTTTCTACTTGCTAGCTATTCTCCAGTTTTATATTCCCCTTGAGCTCTCCCAACATTTACATCCCAGTATGGAATACACAAACAGCAAGGTTCAGCCTAGAGCACCAAAACCCTTAAGAAGGTGAAGTGCACACAGTGGCTTACAAATGCAAAGCAAATTATTTCACATCTCCTTGCAGCAAAAACACAGCAAATAGCAAATAGTGCACTGGGGAGCATCATGAGAATGTTTTTCTTGGTCACAGTCTACACATACAACTGTGGGAATTAGTCTGACACCGACACCTCTCATCTTAATACACTGGATAAAAGAGAAATGTCCCACAGCCCAACAACCAAGTGAAATAGATATTACTACTAAAAAAAAAAAAATAATCAATCAATATTTATGGTCACTGGTATTGTGCACACTAAGTACAGCTAGATTACTCAATAGCTTCAAAGATGCTTTTGTCATGACATTGTTTTGAAACAAGCAAAACCCCAGATTTTGTTCTCCGTAACTACACATTCTTTAATCAGAGGAGCTCCCTTCCCTTTTTGCAGAGGTATATCAAACATTAGAAAAAAGGAAACTAAGAATTGTCTGTATTGCCTACTCATATTTGTACTCCTAATTAACAACTCTTTATTTTTTTAAATAAGAACCTCAGTGAGTAAAATAAGCGTACAATGAGCTGGTGGGTTTTGTGCAAATGAGCAGCCTGAAAGTTGTAGGCAATAGAATGTGTAAGTTACAAACAGGGGAGATGAGCAATGCTTGCAAGCTAGAAATAAAGCAGAGCACAGATGACTGCCAGAGTCTTCCCCTACCCTAAAAACAAACTGCTTCAACATCTCATTCACCAGGAGTCATGAGGAATGCTGAGGTCTGAAGATGTACAGTGGGCCAAGATGCACATCACGCATCACTGCACCTTCAAGTTCAGGTCACTCTGCTGCTGTACCTTGAACATAACATTTTTTAGAAGATATTAAAACACCCAATTTATTCCCCAATAGTCTTTGGAATGCATAATTCTGCTCCAAGACTGGAGAGCAAATGTCACTCAGCAATGTTTGCACAGCACAGGAATTGAAGGAGCAGGGGAGAACTGCTGCCACCTTGATCTCCTCTCAGGACTATTTCACTCTCCCTACCAGAAGCTGGGTGGGGCTCCCAGGCAGAACTGCACAATAAACCAAAAATTCATTTGAAGATAACAGGAGGGAAATCAAAAAATCATCCAGTCTTGTCAGGGAGAACAAAAGACAGACACTGAATCATCAGACACTGCTAATAACTGTAATGATAGCCCCAGTTTGGAATAATTATCTTTCCCTCTGACATTCCAATTTTGTTGATTTCCTGGCTATCTACCTGGACCTACTCACTGAAGTAGCAGCAATCTGTACCATTTATAAATACAAACACTATTTTAACTTTCTCTGAAGTATTTTTTCATTGTAACTAGCTTTACAACAGCAATTCAATGGGTTTAATAGTGCCTGTGACTTAATCAAAAGCTCTTAAAAGTTCAGTGATTACAAAATTAGTAATTAAAACCACCTTGAAATAATCACATTTAAAATACATCTATGACAATAATATTAGAACAGGTCTGTGAATTTACACTTCGGCTGTAATATAGAGAAAAATTCACCTTTTTTTTTGCTATGGTAGGTTGCATCCATGCTGCAAAAATATTGAAAAATTTTGGTACATGGTAACACAACATATTCTGTGCCATGGCTCATATTAGCACTTGCTTCATCTGCCCACCACTATCCCAGCAGTTAAGGCAGCAATTTTGAGAACATTGTTTTAAATGCCTTTAAAGGCAACACAGCACGTCTAAGACAATTTGAGACATTAACAATTATGTGCAAGAACAAGTGTCTCTACTGACTGGGGAACTGTGTCTAGAACGTCACCTTTATGCTTCTTTCCTCAGCATTTGGGCTGAGACATAGACCACAGAAATGAGCAAAGCTGCTTCTTTCATGCATTTAAAAAAGTTTATTGGTTGGAGATTACCTGCATGTGTTAAGGAATTAAATACATTCTGTCCCAGCAAATGTAATGTTACTGGAACACCTTCAAAGTGTTCAAATTTTGAACACCTTGTTCAAAATTTAAAATTCTGCATATAACTAAAGAAATTACAGAGAGATTTTTAAGTGACCTGTCATTTCAATATGAAAAAGGTATCAATACCATTTAGTAATTCTTATACCAAGAGGGAATTCTCACTAATAATACTGTATTTTTTTCTCAACTACCACCAAGAATTACATCAAAAAGAAAAATCATCTCAAGAAATAAACCACCATAACTGCAAACAAAGTGTTTCCTTATTATTTCCTTTTATTCAAACCATTATAACTCCAGAATGAGAATGTCTCGATTAAAAGTTTCAGCTGGACAGTACATTTTTCAAGAGCAAATAATTCAATATCCAGGTAATGGGATTAATATTTAAATGTATGCTAGGCATTTTTACAGGAGTCTTCACCACTGTTCTAGTCTGTTGTACTCTAGATGGTTGTGCTGCAGCCGATAAATACCAACAGCTGGCAACAGTATCAATGGCAGTGATTAACTAATGTCAGGAGAGCAGTACTTAGTTTCCATAATCCAGGAATAAGTGAAGCTGAATAAAGTTTGGAAACTGCTAAGATTTTCCAACCCTGGACTTCGGGTTTTAACTCTACAGCGCTTACGAGATATATTAAAAAGAAAACCACACGCATATTTTTAAAATCCCTCTAAGGCAAGAATCACTTAGCAATCTAAACCTGCACTCTGAAGTTCATAGTTATTAGTTTGTTTTGTGAAAGGATGAAAATGCTGACAGACTCACTTCTTTATCATTAGAGACTATGTACTTCAAAAAATTAGCAGCCTATCAGCCAAATAAAGCTGGCTCTGAAAGTATGTTGAGTGATTCCAATACGAAGGTCTGGACTTAATGAGACTACACATGAGACCTTCACAAAGTTGTGGAGTTTGATATTTGATTGGTTTTTGTCTTTAAGGCCTACAATCCAATCTCCTCAGCTGCCTGATGAAAAGATAACTAGAGGGAGAAGTTTCACAAAACAAGGGTATTGGCAGCTTTGCCAGCATAAGAAATTGTCTTTTCTTATCTGCAGTTACAGATTCTGCAGCACTCTGCCACCTCATGTTGTGCCAATAAAATTGTTTGTAAGGCTGAATTTAGAAACACATCAGGGTCTGGGCAAAATAAAAAGAAAAGAGCCTATTCTTTATCCACAAAAGTACCCTGATTCAGTCCCTGCCAGATCCGCAGAAAACATTTGTTTCAGTACACCTGTAAAACATGTACAGCAGAGGCAGCAACAAACAGGCAAGAATAGGAACTCTGTAAACCAGAACTGCTCTGTGTCAAAACAGCTTCCCTTGCCAGGGCCAACCAGTGGGGAGCTGTTCAAGAAACAATGAGAAGGGGTTTTGCTAAATTCTCCTTCTTTAATTAGAATAGAATGAAGAGAAACAAATTATCAGTGTTTGGAGGCTACACAAGCCTGCAAAGAATTCCTGTTAATGCTTGGTCCTTACCAGGGTTAAAATTCATCTTTAAAACATAATACTCTCATGATCAGTTCTCACAGAGCTCTTTCCTTACTCAACAGAAAACTATAAACTTTACTTCCTAAACAGGGACACACATTAAGCACAGACAGACAGCAATTACTGCACCACAGCAAAGGTTTTGGGCTGACCTAGGACTGGAAATGGAAGCACAGTACAACACATTATCAATGAAAGGATGATCAAAGGACATCCAGCTGCTAATTTCAAGCTGCTGGGCAGCTGGGGACAGAATGACACATTTTTTTGTCACCTGTGGAAAAGAAAAAATAATTTGTTATAGCCAAATATATATGTCCAGATTTTTCCCTGATGTCTTCACCATTCCTTATCATCAGTGATCAAACTTTTTTTAAACTATGTCAGAAAACAAGAGTAGAAGCAGTGAAGCAAGAGAGTGCACAGAAAGAGACAGCAGCAGATCCAGCCAAAAAAGCAAGCTGCATTTTTAAACAGAACTTTCTGCTGCCAATTCCTTTCCTCTGCATCAAAACATATTTCTGAGAGAGCTTTAAAGTTTTGTCAGCTAGAGTGTGTTGTTATTCACAAGCAGAATTTTTCATTTTTACAAGTGGAGGGAGTTGAGCACAGATAATGAATCTACTGTATTGAATGACTCTGAGGAAGTCTAGTCAGAGTCCCTGCCTCTGACTTAACACACGCAAGGCTGAGGGCACCCGAGCTGCATTAACCGTGGTGTGTGAAGGGATAGCTCAGTCCAAAGCAAATCACTGCTGTGCTGGGCTGCTTTTTGGTTGTGCACAAAAGAAAAGTGGTAATAGCCTCCATCTGTTCATGCAAAGCAAGAAGGCAGATAAACCAAGTGAGCAGCACTGGGGACTTGCTGAGCAGCCTGAGGAGGAGTCAGAGAAGGTTAACTGGGCTTCGGAGGAGCAGGAGGGTTCAACCACAGTGGAGGAAAGTCAGCACAGTGAATCACAGAACACAGCAAAACGAGGGAGAACAGAAGATCATTCACCTTGGTGTCTCACTGAAGTGGTCATGTCAGTAGGGGGAATGGAGGAGGGTGTGCTCATCTCCTCAGAAACATCTCGGACAAAGAAACATAATCAACTACCTCCAAAACCAGACAGGCAGATTAGGGGCAGAATGGGAAAGACCAAAGAATTAGCTAAGAACTATCCCAAGACATGCTATATGGAAAGGGGTCCAACTTCTCTCATCTCTCACTTTGACTCCTTGACTTGCAAAATTCAGTGAGTTTCATCTCATTTTTGGGGGCATAAAAAGCTGTAGATCAAATTAAATATGAATTCATGTTTTCTTGCTCCCTTTTTTTCCTAGGTCTCCACATATCCCCTTGATAGCAGTCCACAGCAGCTATTCCGTGACACTGAAATTATGGCCATATTGGAAGAATGAATAAAGGTGGAGGGAAATTCACAGAAGCAGATTGAAGAGAGCGCCTTCAAGCACAAGCTGCTACTAAAAAAAAAAAAAAATTATACTAATGGCTGCATAGGGCATTTTTTGCAGTGGAACTGCACACGTCTGTCTGGAAGCAATCATACAGAGCTCAGCTAGCAGGAGAAAATGAAATGCTGCTCCCTCATGCATTGATTATAGCATTCATATCTGCAGAGACAAAAATCCGACATGAAAGAGAATCCCCAGCTCTGTCGTGGCTCTACAGATAGAATAACAACAGCCTTTCAGAAGACTCAGTTTTCTTTGCAGATTTTCAAATAAACTCTCTCTGCCTTGGAACAAGCCTCTGTTGAATATATGTTCCGAATCTGTAGTTTACTGTCAGAGTTTTTAGGCCTCCTGTAAGACAATACTGAATCTCACAGCTGTAGGACCACTCCTGACATTAACAACACACTCAATAAAAAAAAAAACAAAAACAAAAAACCCAAACAAACAAAACTAAACTTTCCCTGGAATTTGAAAAGATTTAGCCGGGCAAAGAAAAATGAGGTTGGCATAAATGCATTACTTATACTAAAAACAAACTATAATGCTATTTATGTGTCACCAGTTATTCCTAATGTGTATGTCTATTTTTCTACACTTTTTGCTGGATAAGATTGCTATACATACTACACATCATAAAATTTGGATATTTTCCATAAGACCACCACAAACACAGCTAGAACAGCTCACAAATCAACCAGGAAATAAGCTGTGAAACCTACTAAAATCTTGGAAATCAAACAGTCAGTATTTTCCCTGTAAATAACAAGCTGAAATTCAACCCAAAACCAGGAAGTGAAATATTAGAGCCCCCAATTTACTGTTTGTAAATTTACTGAAGTAAACTTACAAACAGTAAATTCCACAATTTACTTCAGTATTTTCCCCTCTTCTCTTTCATAAAACCAGAAGTAGGTCTCATTATGCCTCAGTCACCAGACATGGACAAAGCCCTCCTACAGGAGCAGCTTTTTACACTACCTCAACTGGAAGACTGCTGGGAAGGAAAGGACAAGCCAGCATCTGGACAATCAGCCTGGAATCTCAAAATTATTTCAAATAATCTGAGATTATGTTTGTATGACTCCTAATAAGTTTTGTACTTGGCCATAGCCCAGAGCCAATTTTTCTGACAGGAAATCATTTGATTGCCACATATTACTCAAACTAGATGATCTAATGATAACCTCTGGCCTTACAAAGCAAGTCTTTGAAAGATATCTGACTATTTTTATTGATATTTTGGTAGAGTGTTTAAACAGGAAGCTTTAACTTAAAAATTAATTTTCCAGTTGTAAAAGTGGTAAAGAATCTTATTTTCCTTTTTCAGAGTCCCTGAATTTATGCAGAGGCAGAATATTAAAAGGAAAACTTTTGATAGGAAAAGGGAAAAGCAGCTGCAGATCTTATGGAAAAGCAGCTTTTTCAAGTAATATCTTGGACAAATGAAAATATTTTTCCTTCATAATTAAAGACACGCGAAAATACAAATGCAGGAGTGTAAAGGACAGATTTAAACTACTAGCAGTCAAATGCCTAGTTACAATTGCCCAAATAATCCCTCAAGGAGGTGATAAAAAGCTTTTTAATTAAAATTAAACAGACAATATAGCTGCAAATATTCACAAATTTTATTTTATTACATAGGTTAAGGCATATTAACTGTTGAGAAACATATTTTGCTTTTAATTGCCAGAAGAGGATGTGTGTTATTACTTAATGCAAGGGCCACTAAAATCAAGATGCATCACCTTTTGCTGAATTTTTCACTCTTCTCCTCCTCCAAAATTCAACTTAACAAGCATTTAGCAAGTAAAGGCCCGTACTTTGTAGATTTTAGCTAACAGTCAAATAAAAGTGGACTTTTTTCCTTTGGACACAAGCTAGAAAGTGATTCCTCAAAACAGCTTTTCATTTTTTCCTTCAAAATTTACAAACTTAGCATTTTTGTGAATGCAGTCTGTTACTTAGAGCAGCATAAATTGACACAGTTCTACTCACATGCTGTGCTGTTTGCTAAAATTGATATTAGATCTAAAAATTAAATTTTCTGGGCATCCCTTCCCATGCATTCACAATATACCCAAGCAGCACTTAGCAGCTTGGCCATGGCAGTGATTAAACACCTGAGATGGCACTGGAACTATAAATAGCCAGCTGTGCTTGTTGTGGAATTGGCCTCCTCCATCTCCTTGGTTAATTACCGTTAATTACATTTAGGGGCATAGTCCTGGGTACCTTGGCAGCACCGATCCCCTAGCCAAGCATGGACATCAGGAATAGTTATTAACTACAGCACTGCATTAATCCTTTTTGATTCATAAGCACTGTGTGTCCCCTCACAGATTCACATTAAAAAGACATATGTACAAAATTACCCTCAAAAAAAGAGCTATTATTTAATAGCACAACACCACCCTTTTATATTATTTGGCTGAAGTCTGTGGCTACAACACCCAGGCATCAAACTCTCTCTAAGACTCTAATTGAGTACATACCAAAAAACGATCCCTGCTACACATCAGATGAGTAAGTGATAAACATTTGTCCTCGTAAGGTTTTACCTGTATCACTACAAGCTTTCATTGTCACAGCCCCCCAAAGGTCTCTTTTCCAGAGACTAAACCCATCTGGTCCACTGTTTGGAGACTGCTATGAAACAGAGGGAGCAGCTGTCCAAACAGCCCATCCCAGAGTCTGAATGTCATGATGGTTCTTGCAGCAAAAATAAGACAGAGATGCCTGCCCCCCAGCCTACAGTTGAGGGGAGCTGTGAGAGGTTTATGCCAGTTTTTATGCCATCATAACAAGCTAGATTCCTAAACCTGACGATTTCTTGTTTAAATATTCATTTGGGGAAAACCCAAACAATGATGTGTGCACAAAATAATCACAAAGTGACAACTGACACTTCGGGACACTGCCCTGTGCTGGGACTGTAATCTCATGTAGTTATTCACTCTGGGCTTTAAACTAGGGCTTAATACACATTCCATCTTTTCAGTCAGCATTTAACATAGCCAGGCTCTGCACCATGCCTTGGCACTGGCCCTAGCAGGAGCAGATAAAGACCTTCCATGAGCCCTCTCAATTACTTAGAGATGACGTTCCCCTGGAGAGCATCCCTCAATCCTCTCGAACATGAGCCACATTCCATCTGCATGCACCAGTCCAAACCTGAGATGCATTCATAGCAGTGACTGCTCATCCAAACTGAGTACACTGTGCTGCAGCTCAGTAAGCCACAGCAATTTCTCAGCTCCTTAAAAATTTAAATTCTGACTCACTCCAGATGATGGTTATAGGCCTTACTCTAATAATGGCAGAAATATTAACAATCTGTTTCAAAGAGACAGGTAAGTATCATGATCTTAGCTATAAAATGTTGAAAAATAAAATGAATTTTCAGCTGCAGGACTGCACTGTGTGTTAATTCTTCAACTGCACAGAAGTGCCAGTCACTTTTGACTTTTCTAGCATTGCCACATACTTTTAAAATTATGTTTCTATAGTAAGAAAAAAGAAAATTATGAAATTACTTTGAAAGACGATAAACTCGAATCATAAGAGAATCAGAATCATTAATAGCTCTTAAATAAAACCAGAGGAATACAGATAACAGGGATAGAAATACTGTCTTCCTACACAGCTTATTCCAATTCTGCAGGAAGAATCAATGTGTTATTGTATAAACTAAGATTAACAGCAGTTTTAGCTAATCGCTCACTAGATCAGTTGAGATGTCAGATTAAACAGAGCTTTCAGGCAAAGCTTTAGCTCCTTCTTTACTACAACATCAAAATAAAACTTTTAACATAACTATAAAAACAGTTTTGCTTATTTGTTTTCCTGTGTCAGTATATTAAATTCATGGGCCCAATTCTTGTAAACCAAAAGGAGAAGCATGACAGGAAACTATCAAGTGCTAACATGCAACACAAAATGTTACCACAGAAACCTTTAATCTTTTTAAATGTACTTTGCCTCTATGCTCCAGCCCACATAAGCAAGTAGACTCCAATTCATTTTCATCCAACAAAGATACTTTTGACTTCCTAAATTCTACCAAAATGCCTCCATACTGAAAAAAACCCTGATACGAAAATAGGTTTTCAACATTTATAAGTGATTATATAAACTGGTCCATCTTGTTTATTTCTTGCTTTCTTCTGGATGGTAGAATATTGAACAGACACTGACATCAGCTGTGTACATCTATGTCCAAATTCAGTTTATGTGCATTTACTAAGTTTAAATCCTGAAACATGGACATCTAAAAGGAACACACTGATGGCTGAATAACCACAGTAGCCAGAATAGTGTGGTCATGGCTTCCTTTTTTTTTTTTGAAGGGATTTTTGGTTGGTTGGTGTGTTTCCAAGGAGTTGTTTTTGTGCATCCTTCATGATGCACATCTTTGTCCTAACGTTTTTTCCATAAATGCTGAGCAGCCATATTTTTACTAGCACATAAAGTTATTATTGCTTTATTTCAACTAAGTGTGCATATGTTTGCTTTGGCAAATTGAAGTTGATAAAAACTCATCCCATCTTTTGAAATTAAGCAGCAGAACATCAATGAAAAATCCATCAACTCTTAACTAGCGAGTACTCCCAGTTCTGCCAGAAACAGATATTAAGCACAATAAAAGTGCTGCAACTCACCATATCCATACTAGAATTTTCTCTATAAACATTATTTCCAACATGCAGAGCTATGACCCAATTAATTGCACATAATTAAACAGAATTACAAATATGGTGCAGCTGCTGGCTACAAATACGAAGAGCCCTCAGGGGATGAAAAAGTTTAAAAATAACCTTAATTCGTTCAGACAACACAAACTTTATGCCAATGCAAATACCGTTAGAAGTAGCTGTTCTAATCTATAGGTTGGACAGTGATAATGCACACTGAAGGATTTCCTCCAGAAATCCCCACTTGTAGGATGGGATTGCACACAGGGGTGTGTGACATTCACATTCTCTGGACAGAGAGACATAATTCTGTCTCTCAGGAGAAGCACAGAGAAAAGAAGAGAAAACAATCTTTATCTCTGCTCCTTTGTTTTCCCCATGTGGAATGTGGTGTGGAGATTGTTCACCTGAAGTGATTGCTGGATTGGATTCTGGTGAAGGTTGTTTGGGGTCAGTGACCAACTGGATCCAGCTGTGGCTTGGACTCAGCAGAGAGCCACGAGTTTGTTAGTTAAACAGGTAAGTAAGAAGTAAGTAGGTAGAATAGTATAGTATCTCTTTAAAAAGGATATTAATGTAATATAGTATAGTTTTAATAAAGCTATCCTTCAGCCTTCGGATCTGGAGCCAGACATCATCATTTCTTCCCGCATCCGGCGATCACCACATTTTTTACTATAGTGGTGCTCCCATTACTGCAGCACTTCCACACAGCCAAGGCTTCCCCCCCGCTTCTCACACCAGTGCCCCACCCATGAGAAGCTGGGCGTGCACAGCAAACTGGGAGGGGACACAGCTGGGACAGGTGACCCAATGGAATATTCCACACCGCACAGCATCATACCAGCATGGAAAGCTGGGAAAGAAGGAACAGGGATGTTGAGAGTGATGGGTGTTTGTCTTCCCAAGTCACAGTTGGGAGTGGTGGAGCCCTGCTTCCCTGGGGATGTGGAATGCATTCCTGATTTTGCTTTGCTTGTGGGCACAGCTTTTGTTTTACCTACTGAACTGTTTTTATCTACACCTGCAACTTGTCTCGCCTTTCCAATTCTGTCCCACATCCCACAGGGGTTTACAGTGGGCTGGGCATGGTGCAGGAGTGAGGGGCTCTGTGGGGCTCAGTTGCCAGCTGGGGTGGAACCACAGCAGCCCTTAAACATTTTGCTATAATCCATCAGTCAGACAGACTGTGACAGGCAGAAAGCAGTTTAACTTCTCTCTGGCAGACAGGAGTCTGAATTCCTACGAAGTGTTCTTACAAACAGCACTCACAGATGTCTCAGCTGGCAAGACAACAGACAAGATACCTTGGAAAGGACCACCTACAGAATTATCCTGGAATTTTGACTAGGCCTGGAGGCAGAAGCTGTTTTTACAATCAGTTCAATGAGCATCAGTGAAAAACATAAGGCTTTAAAAAAGGCAATAAAGACAAATATCATTTAATGTCTGCCAGTATGAACCTAACACAAACATTAAGACTTCAGCTGAGCTAACTATAAAATTTCCTGCGTATTTAAGAATTTTTAACTCTCCTGCAGATCAGGAAAGAAAGCTCACATAGTGTATGTCTCAGTAGTGCACTTGTGCTATAAAAAGGAAATCACACATGGTAGTAACTTTAATCAGGCATTCAATTTCCTGAAGTCTTCAGAAAATAAACAACCATTTTTGCTTAGAAATTAAGCACTAGAAAATAGAAACCTGACACCACAGTCACTATTTATGCAGACATAAGCAGGAACAGTCCAGAAAATGAATAGTCTAATATAGACACAATACCAAAAATTATAATTTATTCCCACTTGCCCAACAGGGGGGAAAAAAAAAAGTGACAAGCACTGGCAAAGCTGAATTACAATTTAGACTAATGTTGCAGGTAGGCATAAAGTTAACAGTTTCATTAATATCATTTTGTACACTAATGACTGGAATTTGGAATAAAAGAAAAATAATGCAAGTGAGAATATTTTTCCTGAGACAGGAAAGCAAAATAACTTCTGCCTCTGATTGGTTTTGCTTCTTGGGGAAAAAAAAATCAGAGGTTCTTGTATTAATCAGTGTTATTTGTTTTAAGTTAAGAAAGTTTAAGGAACTGGTCAGAGTTCTTTAAGAAAATACTGTACTGCCCCCAAATAGACACACTGGAACAGATGGACAAAACCATTAAACAGAGGGAAAAAAGCAAGCAACAATAAAGGCCTAAAGGAAAATTTGAGGTGAAAGAGAGATACATGCAGGCAGTCATCCTGTTTCCTCATGTCTTTTGTGATTCTCTGAATGAAATGAGATTAAAAAAACATTTGCCTACCAATTCCAAGCATAAATATATTTCATAGTTTTTCAGCTTCAGAAACACTAATCTTAATACAAGGCAGGTACAGATAGTGAAAACACTACTTTGGTTTAAGAAAATAACCAGTGGAATTTGGCAGAAGTCATTATTAATCTCTCAAATGAGAATTAATCACTGATATCATTTACAGATTTGGCTAGCATATAGTCTAGGTACAATAATTCTTAAATGCCTAAATTTCCATATGTGCATGTATCTTTTGTGTACTGAAAAAGCACAAATAATTCCTGATAAATAAGTACAATTAACAATCTCACAGTTTCAAGTATTTTAAATAATATATACCAAAAAGATTTACAAAGGCAACACAAAATCATCCAAGACATTTACTTTCTGCTTTACTTGCATTAAGTGGTCAAGTGGAACCTTCACAGGAGCCAAATTCACTCCACAGTATCAATGATTCTTTTGCAATTGACTCTTCAAAATCATTTTAAGTATAAAACAGAAAGTGCAGATCAAATGCCTCTGATCAGAGGCGTACCACGGAGGGGCTCATCCGGCCCAGCCTTCTGATCAGAGGCCTTCTTTAAGCTTCATTGTGAATCATTAGAAAAATGCTTTCTCATGACCTTGAATTTCCCTACTTCCCACAAGTTAAAGAAACATTTTAGTAAAGTAGAAAATATCTTTTCCCCCATCATTTTTAAATGCAGTTATGCTTATATTTCTATATGTTAATATTGCATATACCTGGGCGGGGTGGAGGATTTCCCCAAAAAGGAAAACAATGACCACTGGAAAAATGTTGGAGTCATTAGTATACCAAATATGACACATAGAAATGGTAGCAAATGTTAAAGCTCAGAGTCTGGGAGACTCAGCTGAGCTGATGACCCTTCTTCTGTATCAAAGCATTTTACATACAGATGCAAATAACACATCTGAAAACTCGAGGCACATTTAAAATGTTGGAAATTAGCAAGGTGAAGAACACAAAGGAAGACACATCAACACACACCATAGGTCAACAGAAATCTGACACCCACTTTTAAAAAGTTATAAACCTGAAATAAAAAAATATGAGAAGTTATTTTTTTTCTAAAATGTCCGCTAGGAACAAGATTGATTTACACAGCCACATTATTTCTCTCAGCTTAGACAGCATTCAGGTGACAGCAGTAAAGGCTGTCTAGCAGTCAATGGCTTTAATTCTGACTGGAAATTCCAGCCTTATGGTCCCCAACATCTGCATGAAGCATTCTGAGGGGAGAAAGAAGTGTTTTGGCAATAAGCAATTTTAATTTGTCTTTCAAAACAAGCACCAACACAAACCCAATTCTTAACGTCAACTAGATAAAGAGAAGGCTAAAAAAACCCAAACAAAGCAACCCCCCACGTTTGATTTCAAAAGATACTAAGTTACAACCACTCGTACTATCAAAGTCTGCTTTGCAGAACAGAAAGGACCGAACGAACTAAAACCTTTGCAATATGAAAGAACAAGTTTGAAAGGAGTCACCAGGCAAAACAAAGAAAATAAGAAAATTCCGACAAGAGTGCATTGACAAAAAGCATGTGTTTTTCCAGGAATAAACACAAGCAAGTTCTAAGGAGGACGGCCCTTGCGCCCCCCGGGCGCCTCGTGGGGAGCTCGCACACCCTCAGCTTCGCACGCCGGGGAATACTCATGGGACACCACCCGTTCCTTTTGCTTCTCTTGCACAAAGGAAGAATTGCAAAAATTCTCACTTGCCTGTTCTTATTTTGAAAGAGAAAAACCTAAACGCACACTGTTTCAAGCGTTACGTGCGAAATTTGGGAATTCGGCTTTCTTTTTGTAAGTGCGTCACGGGTGAGGGCAGCGCTGGGATCCTCTCACCTGAGAGCGTGACCCCCTCCGGGCGCACCACACGCCAAAACTTGCAAAACTTACAAAAAATCTCCAACACACCTAGAAATGGGGATTTACGCCCTACTCACCCCCGGGAGCGACGCTGGCGGCCACCTGAGGCTCTGCGGGGTGCGCAGGTGACCCCGCCCGGGCCGGCGGATGCAGGAGGAGGATGAGAGGAGCCCTGCCGGTCCCGACACGGGCAGAGCGCCGGGACGGTGCCCGTGAGCCCCTTCACACCTTCCCGCTGCCAAAGAGCAGCCCCAAAGCCCCGCTGCGGCGGGAGCTGCTCGGCTGGGCCGGATGAGCCCCTCCGTGGTACGCCATGCCCCGCAGCTGTGTGCGGGGCTGCAGCGGGCACTGATGAGCTGAGCCGCCCCAGCTGTGCCCGCAGCGCTCGGGGACACCCCCAGCGCCCGCCGGCAAAGCGTGGGCCCAGCCACAACAGAGCTCTGCGCCTCGTGAAGAACGTCTAATAAAGCTCTCACGATGACACTTGCAACAGTTCCACTGCACGCCTTCCTAGAACCCTCATGGAAAGGAGAATGCACGTGTGGAAAACCTTATCCACCTTCAACAGCTCTGGAACCGGACCACAAAAACAAATTTTGTGTGGTTCTCAGAGGCAGAAGAAAGCTGCAAAGATAATTTGAGATGGTGCCATACCAGGAAGCCTTATGATGACTTGAATCATCCCTGACAGATACTAGATATTTTAATTATTCTTTAGTAAGATCATAAAATAGTTGTTACTATGTTGTGGCAACAGTTTGAAAAAGTGTAACTGATATTCTCTGAGCAGTTGGGAGTTGTGCTTTTTTTTCCAATGTCTTCATTACATTTCAGTGGATCTCCTCAGCATGATTTTTTGGCCCAAAGACTGCATGAATAATTATGAATTGCTGTCATAACATACCTGAAATCTACAAAAAGCATCTGTTGTGGAAGTGTTCCTAATTTAATGGGACACATATTTGCTCAGGAAAGATTGGTTGTAGTTAGTTTCCAATATTCCTAATTATGCAATGAAACCTTTTTTGAACCCACTGGAGTTTTGTCTTTGCCTTCCATGAAGAATGGATTTCACTGATAGTATTGCAAATAACTGTGAACTCTGGGCAGCGACACTGTGGTTGGGCACCTGGAAAAGCACCTACAACCTTCAGAGCGGCTGTTTCATTTGGGCGGGAGACAGGCAATTTAAAAAAAAAAAATCCCTTTGGTAACAAGAAGTAACAAAACAGCACCTGCTTCTTAATTACACAGGGAGGCGTTTTCTTTGATTAACAGAGCTAATTTTGCCCAACCAGGGAATGTACCCAAAATGTTACATGAACTTTCAGCACTGGGGCTTGGGCTGCTTCTGTGTAGCTTTGCGGTCAGGAGGCAAGAGGGGACTGTCACTCTCATCCCCAGAATGTTTGTCAGCTTTTCATTGCCTTCAAAGGAATTTTTTTCCAGAAGTTTACTGAGCCAGCAGTAGTTGAGCTGGAGGCACTCGAATTGTCCAATTTCCCATTAAGAGCAAGGAGCTCCACAGGTAAGCCTAACTGTTGAAACACCCAGTATTTGCCCAGCACTAAGTACTAAACACAGGCATCATGTGCTGTGTCAATTTCACCTGCACTGCACAGTCTTTTCAAATTTGCCAGTGTCCCCATCCTCACCTCATGTCTTCCTCTTCTATGTGAATAACATAAACGTTTCCCTTTTCAGTGTATTTAATAGCTTGCTAAAAACTTTCTATAAAAAGAAATAATTGATGTTCCATTCTAAAATAAATTTTGATGGATGGAAATGAGATGAGCAATTATATCTGACATTAACAAATAAATCTGCATGATATTCACTTGAAGCTTATATAATTTTTACAATGTTGCATCAAATTATTCAGCAAAATTTCAGACTTAATGAGTGTCAATGAAAATATAGCTATAAAACTCTTAAACCTAGCATTTAGAGAATGGATTACACTCCAACTTCAATTCTTATTCCTATATAAAACTGTAATACATCAAAGAAATAAAAGTATCAGTGGTTTGGGTTTTTTTTTTTCCTTTTACCTTCCCTTAAATAATATAACGTCG
Organism: Anomalospiza imberbis; assembly: GCF_031753505.1. NCBI lineage: Eukaryota > Metazoa > Chordata > Aves > Passeriformes > Viduidae > Anomalospiza > Anomalospiza imberbis. The sequence goes on along the minus strand of NC_089689.1, from coordinate 8,424,054 downwards.
TATTTGTGAAAATCCTGGTTTAATAGTCCCCATAGAGTGATGCTCCCAAGAAATGGCAAAACTATCACAAGAAAGCAGCAGTCACACCTCCAAAACAATATGCTTTAATAGAGGCTTTAGGTGAATCTGCCATTTCCTGAGGGAAGCAATTAAAAGGAAGAGTTAATGAAGCTCAGAGAAACTTGGAATTTTTATTCTGTGGACAATTCCAAGTTAGGACAAAGAAAGAAAATTATTCCAAAGACAAAAAATAATATATGGTAACTAACAGAAGTGGGGATTTTATTTCCCCAAAAGGCGAAAACTTTTAATGCTGATAAACCCAACTTTTTCTCTTGCAGGGGTTGGTATCTTTGAAATTATTTGTAAAGAAAACAAAATCACATAAGCATATTCAAAACACTCTGAGTATCAAAAGAAGGAACCTCCAGATTAATTATTAAAGTCAGTCCTGGAGCCCAAAACCACACACTCTGAGATAACACTAAAACACCATATCTTGTTTATCCTACCAACTGAGGAAATCTGTTTTATTTCACAAAATGTAGATGAGAATTTTAAAGTCTTTATTTAAGAATAAAACTGTGTATAAGATCTGATTTATCAGTAGGTCTTATAAACAAAAGGACAAACAATAGCAGATGGTATACAATACTTCAGAGAAAAAACAAAGAGGCTGCTAAGCCTCTAAAACTGGGGCAGAAATTTATTTCAGATACTTCTATGGAAGCCTTTAAATGCATTTATAACTTCTGTGGGCTTTGTTCCATATATTCCTTGTGTAACTCTCCTCTTCAAAATGTACTTCAAAGTCAGCTGGTGTCAGTACACTGAGGTGCTTTTTTTTTAATAAGTCTTTTTTTCCCCTTGTGTTTTAGCTCGTTTCCTGCCTTCCTTGTCATCTTCTGTCACACTACTTGCTCTCCTAAACACTTCAGCTGACAGTTTATCATTATCTTTGTTTATCTGTTCTAACTAACTGGCATTCCAGCAGCTGTGAATAAAGGGATCTCTGTTATCAATATCTGCACAGTTAATTGCAGTGTTCTTTGTGCACATCAGGTTGCACACACAAACATAATCTCCACAATTCCATTTTTTTAGCATGGGCATCTTTCTTTATTGAGATGAGTACAGAGGTAAGTATTACATATGGTTCATATATGCTGTTAAACACTGTGGGAGGCTTTCAGCCCATTGCTGCTTTAATCACTTCTCACTCTGAAATTATCATAGTAGCAAGCGAATAAAAAGCTCTTTCATCTTTCTGGAGAGCTAAAATAGCTTTTCAATGCTACTTTTGGATCACTCAGATGGAACCTTCCAGGTGCCTCTAGCTTTGCTGAGAGACAGATTTCCTGTACAACATAAGAGCACACTACATTCCATTGCTCAAAATGTATGCTCAGAAAGTAACATTCTCCTAAAATTCTGTCAGGAACTCTGTGACCCTTTAATCATTAAAGGATGATAAGCTAGATGGAAAGAAAGACATGTAAGACACCTTTTTTACCATGTAAAGGTAAGACATTATATATAAAATTGTGACTCTGCAAAAGGTCTTTTTGATATGGTTTCAAAGTCAAGAATTTTTTATGGTCTTTTTACAACATTTGAATAAAATTCTTACAAGTCAGAGGTAACACTTATACCACAGTAGCAAAACCAAAGTATTTTTGATAATCTCCATTTACATTACGCAAACTGTACTCGAAAGTAGGTCCAGAAGTAGACTAAAAATAGTACACTGAGCAAGTAGCAAAAGACCTTACAGAGAAAATTAATAAGCAATTGCAAAGTTACACTTCCTAAAAACCGTTTTGTAAGGGGTTCAGGTACTCAAAAACTCCAGGTTCTCTTTCATGTTTTGTATTTGAATGATGGGATTTTGCTGAAATGGAGAAGTGAATCTCTCCAAAGTGAATGGAGAGAGCTGTTTGACATGGCCCGTTTTCTGGTGCTTGCTCATAAGGAAGGTTTCTTCAGTTAAAAGCAGTTTATTAAAATGTAGTTTATTAAAAGTACCTTACTGAACTTTTTCTACAAAAGCTCTCCTAATCCACTGCTCACCACTGAAAGAAGCTGGGTAATAAGTCATCTCCACAGAAAAGGGAAAAATATAATTGATCAGAATTACATTTACTTAGATTGCCAGATCTAGATCAACAGACAAGAAATGAAGGCTCCACAAAATAGAGAGGGAATAAAGATACCAGAAGAAAAAGAAAGAAAAAAGAGAAAAAAAGGATTAGGAAAACATGAAGTTCTCAGTCAATTTACAAATCTTTGGAACTGCATTCAGAGCGTAGAAACATAGAAAACTAAGAGAATGATTATGCTGCTCAGAAAAATTCAGTAATTCTAAGAAAGGCAAGGAGGGGCAGGCACAGTCTCCACCTGACAAGTGCTCAGATGACGCAGAGCCCAGAATAGCTCTGTTAAGCTGCAGTCAAAACAGATGTTATCTCTAGATAACTGAGTGAAATCTAGCAGGGAACAAAGGCAGAGGTATTCAAGTTTTAAGCATTCCTTTTCCATTTCCCTCAGAAACATCACAAGACGATATTTTAGACTGAACCTCTTGTGTTTTACCATTGTATGTATTTCTCCCTCACTGAAATGTCCTTCTTCCTAGATTAATATTTTTTCTGCTTATCATTCTCCCCAGTGACAACCTAAGTCACAGATCATCCTGTAAATAATGTTTAATACTTGATGTCATTTAAAAATTTAAGTATAAATCACCTGCATAAATTAACTTCTGAAGATATCTTTTGGAGCAGTCTTGATTTGGCTGAGATTTGTCGTCCCCTCTGCTGTTTCTTTATCCCAGTGTGCCATGATTATTAGTCAGTGTGACATTGTTACTAAATTCTTGCCTTTTTCACATAATGCACATTTTCCCAACTCAGTCATTTTTATTTCTTTTCAAGATGTCTCATTGACAACATCTCATTGTGCTCATTTATTTACTTAATTGGCATTCACATAACTTTCAGTACCGTGATCTATTAATGTTATTAATTTTTGCTAGGCTCCATTGCTGTATCTGTTGTAAGCATTGACTTGAACTCAACCTTGAAAGTTTTCTGTTTATAGACTACCAACTCTTTCCTGCATTTTCTTCCCACTAATTGAAAAATTTGCATTTTAGTTTAATAAAAAAACAATTGTCACAAACCACAGGCCTTTACTGTTTCAATCACATTTCTAGCATTCCAATACCCATAAATACGGGTCTTCTAATGCACATTCTGTAAAACTTCAATTTGTTACCTTCTCACATTACTTTGTTTTATTTTTCTACTCCAATTCACACCTCACTCCTTTAAGAAAGCCCGTGAATTTGCCAACTATCTGTCTTTTATGGGTCTACCATCATGAAAATAACAGGAAAACTAGAGAGTATGAGGAGTTTAGTGATTCTTTTTTTCCTCTCCAGACCTGACTGAATGGATATTGATATTTTTCCATCAATTCTGTCTCCATACAAAAATGATACATAGCTGCTACAGATTCGTGACAGATCAGGACACCCACAGAAGGTCATCAGCTAATATCTAGGGGTAATTCTAACTCTGAAAACTGATATAAGCAATAAGTTCAAGCTCTTATGCAACAGAACTATTTGTCTGCATCTGTCAAATTGCATAAGTACAGCATTTTCCTTTTTATTTATTTACTAATTTTCTTAGATCAGGTTAGAATAATGAATTAAGATAGGATCATGGTTAAATGTGCAAACAACCTGAAAGGACCAGGGAATTAGTGCTGCCAACAGCGATGCAATTTTACCAAGTTCACCAGATCAGAAGAACCTTCTTTATCCAGAGAGCACGTATTAAGGAAAATGTTCATGTTACACTAAATCTCTCTGTAAAACAGTAAATACAAAATCCCCCAATGCCATTTTAAATGTGCCTCAGAAAAGAGAACGGCACTTGAAATGAAATGGCAAGGCTCTAAGAAAAAAAAAATCCCTGTCTCTTACAAGCACTGAAAACCACTATTGCTTACCACAATGTGTCTGCTAAAACAACACAGCTTGTGCTAAAATGAACAGCACAACCTGCCCTAACACCAGGGCATTCTTTTCCCCACTCTGACAGAGCACAAACAGAGCAAGTAACACTTAGGAAGAGAAACCCTGGCAAGGTCACATAAATCTTTATTAGGGTATCCTTTGTATCTGCCTCTTGTGACCCCACAACATAACTGTTCACAGTCTTCCATTCCTTCAGTCAGGAAATCCTTTAGGAACTGTTTTGGTTTTCCGGTTTGGTTTTTTTTTTTTCAAGAGGGACAAAAGCCCAGCAGGAATGTGGGTGCACTTCATAAGGATAAGAAAAAGACAGACTTCCCTATGGCACATGGAAACCTGCTAAAATGAAATAACAAAACTAGACAAAAAGAACAGGTGAGAATCTTGGACTGTGTAAAGCAAACAGGAAGAAGTTCAGCTTTGTCTCTGAATAAAAGTGTGTGTTTTCAGCAAGGTAACAAATCCACAGAGAAGGCTTGGATGGGCAACAATATCACTGTCTCATCAATCCTTGCAAACCTGAAAGGGCAATAGCAGGGAGATGGATGAAAGAGCCTGTGCTGTTTGCAGGTCCTGTGTCTGCTCCACACAGCACAGAGTAATAAGTATGGTTTTGAAACAAAACATTTTAAAAAAGCTATTTCATTTCTTTCTGCAGCCCGCTCTCAGTATTGCCTCAGGGACATGTTATCTGAAGATTATTTTCTAGTTGTCTTTGTTGCTGTTGCCAAAAGACCTCAAAGAATGAAAAGATGCTTTTCAATGATAGGAAAGATATTCTGTGAGGGCATCACAGGCTCACTGGCCATTCATTGTTATTCTTTCTCTGGTTTAGGTTTTACAGTCCTTCTCAGGAAGTTGCATTTGAAAGCATTTTTAAAGATACTAAATGTGCTTATGAGAGTTTTACTTTATACAAGTGAAGCCAAGCAGAGTTTTGGAGATTGCATACAACAGTATGATTGTGACCTTACCTAAATCTGGAAATTCTTACATCAATTGCATTGGATTTTGAATTAAGCCCTAAGAAAACACTGATTTCATTAGTGAGCTAAAAAGAGACATACACTTCAAAAGATTCACTGGCTCCTTTCACACAGTTCACATTCTCACATTCTACTACCTGTTTCTGTTGCTCTGTGAGAGGTTGACTTTGGCATGGATTCCAAGGAGAGTCTCATAAGGTTATTAACTCATTCTCACTCTCTAACTCAACTAATGTAGAAAGCAATTAATTATTAAAACAATCCATTAGCTCACAGTATAGGAAGTGAAATAGTGGAAGTTTTGCAGTGATTTAGGGAGGGTTAGAAACTTTGTCTACCAAAATTTGTGTATGATAAGCCTCAAGTGCTAGTAAATAGTGAAGTCTCTTTGGTAAAAATCACTGCAGTAAGACACACAAAAAAGAATTCTATTTTAAAGGACATGCTATAAAATACATTAAGCAGAATTCATGTTGTGACTGAGAGACCTAGAACACAAAACAGAAGAGAAAAACTCACCAACACTTTCCGACAAGTGGCTGAGTTATCTGTGACCAAACCTGGTTAAACCCAGCTCTATCTGCTGTGTCACTGCTCACTGATGGCCCCTCCTGCCCTGAGAGAGTTTCTAGTGCAGCAATTCCTATCACACTGCAGAAGGAGTGGAGAATAAAAATGAAAGTGTGTATTACCAACTCTGTTTTAACTATGCTGGCCTCATTAATTCCCACTTTATTAAATAAAAATAGATTCAGATCACTGATCTTATATAGAACAAAGAAATTTTCTATACATTTGTTTCACTGGGATTAATTTAGATCTTTAAAACATGACATTTTTCAGTAGAGTGATTCTTGGAAGACTTGGAAATAAAGTTAGGGGGAGGGTGAATAAAACCTTGAGATGCCAATTAAGTTCTCTGAACTCCACTGAGGTCACTGGGAATGCAGTGGAGGCTTAATCTTAACTCGGCCTGGCTCAACCATTATTTTTTATAGTTACCAATTCTCATCTTTTACATCTCTAGAAGAGGGTTGCCAGCTGCTGCATATACAGCTATTGCACTACATAAGCTGGTATAGGACAGAGGACAATTATTCATTTAAATGGGTCCATTAATCCTTATAGTTTGTCATTTGGCACATAAAACGGGCTTGTATTCATTTTTTTCTGTGTGAAGTAGGCATTTTAAAATCTTTCACTGTCAAACAAGCCTGTTACACAGCCAGTGCAATATTTAATGCTGTTTATTTATCAAACCTAATGTAATAGGATTCCTTGACACAGTACACTGATGAAGAAGTGAGGTTCATTTTCAGAACACTGAAATAAAGCAAAGATTTGGTAGCTGATATTCTTCACACTTCTGTAATGCACAAATATATGTGCTGCCTCCACCTGAAAAAATTTCTACAGCAGCCCACAGATTTTGTAAAATGCAATGGAAAAGCTTGCTGTAAGACCTGTTAATCACTGAAAAGTGATCTTGCAAGCTACAGCTGTGGTCCAGTGATTCACAGATGTGGCTATAAACCACATGACAGATGAGCTGTAAAGAAGTATTAGCAACACCTGGATTTAGGTAAAATGGTGTACTATATATCATAGCTCAGAGACTGGTATGTGAAAACAGTTCCCTCGTGCAATGATATGCAACTGCTCTCAGTTTCCAGGGAAAACAAGATCTTTTTCAGCTCATACTGCAATAAAAAACAAACCAACTATAATTCGCAAGTTGGTGGTTTGGGGTATTTTTGGGAGAGAATAAAAAGTATTACAAATCACTGTTATCAGTACAGCAAAACTTTAAATGTTCTGTGTGATAAATATTTACTGTAGGTTGTATGTCTATGAGACCTGAAACTGCACTTTTTCTGTTTGCCAGATGCAATTACTCACTATGTATTAAAGCACACAAACAAAGGCACAAAACCCATTTACCCACTGTTAAGTACATTACTTTTGACAAACAAAAATAAGACACCTCTCCAACCTCTTTCTTTCTATAGCCCAGCATCCTCTCTCTTATAACCTGAGAGTGTTATTAGAGAGATGCAAACCTTCAGGTGAAATTCCAGATCACAGTCAATCAACAGATACATTAAAATAAAAAAGAACATAATATTACCTCAGTGTACACACTCACACAAGGATTCGGGATATTTCTTAAGTGCTGTTGTTAAAAAAGCAGAAAAAAGATCATAATATTACCTCAGTGTACACACTCACACAAGGATTCGGGATATTTCTTAAGTGCTGTTGTTAAAAAAGCAGAAAAAAGAACATAATATTACCTCAGTGTACACACTCACACAAGAATTCGGGATATTTCTTAAGTGCTGTTGTTAAAAAAGCAGAATTGCCATGTTTTTCATGGATATAGTGACTTTTGCAAGAAACAGACACACTGTTTTGTAGTGTGTAACACACAGTGTTCCCATCAATAGAGCTTTCTACTTGTAATACAACTCATTAGGGAATGTGCAGGTTCATAAACCAGAATTTTACAGAAGACAAGTGAAAAGCCACAAAGTACAGAAGTGGTTCTTATATTCGTGCAGCATTTCTAGAGAATCCCAGTAATGCAAAGTAAAAAAGGTCATGACAGGAGCAAGTTCTTCAAATATTGGACAAAGCATGAGCAGATACACCCACCTTCCGCCCTTTGTGCAAGGTATAAGCATGGATCAATGGTGATCTAACCAACTGCAAAAAAAAGAAGCTCCAGACTTTTTTTTTTGAAGAAACTTCCTCATGGGAGAAAATTCAACTTTATATTTTTTACCTGAAAAAGAGAGAAAGCAGTTTTTCCCCAGAGCAGCCTGGTGATTGATACAGCATTAGGCTGGGTCTTAAACAGGCACAGGTGGAATCTGAATGTGCCATCTCACCTGCCATGCAAAAACCAAACACTAACAACCAGTACAGACAGGCAAACATGGGCTCTCTGAAATAACTCTGCCAGTCTAACTCACCACACATCACTCTTCTAGACGAGGCTGTTGAAACACAGAAGGAATTATTGGAGGAATTACTTTCTCTTCGAACCCCAGACATTTTACAGAAAGGGAGTGTTTTTCCCCCAGTCAGCCCTCTTTGAGAATATATGTAGCATGTTAGATATAAAGGAGAGTGCAATATGTTTTGAGAAAATTCACAGTTTTCTAACCTAGATTATGTCAGCAGGGATTTCTTTATTTGCACTCTGAATTTTCAAAGCCAAGAGAAAAAAGTAATTTTAAAAAAAAGTATTTTTGCAGAACATACAAGACTAAAAATTTGGGATGACAGGTATAAATTTGGAGAAGAACCAAATGCTATTTCTAAATGTTTAGATTTTAATTGAGTCCAAGATGTCAAAGTAAGCCTTTTCTTAAGATACATGTCCTAATGGATATCATTTAAGAAGTCAGGGAAGAGGTTAGTTTTTTGTCAATTCTAGCTCTAAAACATGCACACAGAAAAGCACATGCAGGCAGGACCCTTAATAGAAAGTAAGGATAAATAAAAAAAAGAAGACTGTTCAGAATGCCTACAGTATATTTAATACATCAAATTTATCTAAATTGTGTTTCTGTGAGCCTGAAGGAGAAAAATATAAACAGAATCACCTGTGGGTGTGAGCTATAATATCTGGTTCTTCTCTTACCTCCATCTTTTCTTCATTTCTCTTTCTGTAGCTGGGAAAAATGCACCATAGCATTGTCCTGCTCATTCTGAAATCAACAGAAAATTTGATGTTAGACCTGCCAAAACATCATGACTGGAATATATCACATGTCAGTGAATGAGGTTTCTTTTTTGGCATGCATGAGGAAAGAATCCAGAAGAAAAAAGGATTTCAAATGTGTGGCATCCCTCCCTTGAAAATGTCTTTTGGTGGCAGTGGTGACCACAGAGCAACAAGGTGCCATTTATCATCCCTTCTGCAAAAAATACAGCCAACAAGTCTAACAAAGAAATGGGGCTTCAAAGTCCTAGGACAAACATAAACAAACAGTTAAGAGAACATAATGTCCTTCAGAACTCTGGGAAAACAGAAATAGAAGCTTTTAAATCCTCTAGTTTCAGGTCTTTGCATTGTCCCTTTATTTATCTCTATGGATTTTCACACACAATGAAACAACTTGATGCTGGGAGATAGGTACATGAAGTCCTGTTTTCGTAGTCAAGGTGTTCTGCTGAAAAAAAGGCCCATCAAAACAAAGAAACAAAATGAACAAACAAAATAAAGAAATAAAAGGCTTTCCTATAAGCTGATATTTCATTTTGTTAATTATTACAACAGAAAAAAAGTTTAAAGTTCTGGACTCTTAAAAAAACTCCCATCTCAATACATATTACTAGTACTAATAAAGATGTAACAGTTCCACTTAACTATGGACTGAAATGGAGTTGTCAATTCATTGCCCTTTATTTCATATGAAAAATTATTTAGAATTATTTCTGTCATAAGAGATTCTTGGTCTGCCACAATTCTAACCAAAGACAGAATTAAATAAGATTTTAAAGTATTTTTCAATTTCTCTCCCAAATTTTGATAAAATTATGAGGAAAAGAAGGGCTTGAGTATTATGTGTACTCCGTGAAAGTTCGTATTGTTACAAATTAAAAATATTAGTTAGCCTACACAAAAAGAAAAATAAATCAGAACTTCACAGCAGATATAGAAACAAGGTGTTATCTTCTAGTTTCAATATCCATAAAAATAAACCAATAATACCTCAGGTCCCAGAAGTAGCTCATAATTACATTTGCTAAATTTGTTGTTTTGTCCTGCAGTAGTTCCATAGCAACCCAACTGAACAAAAAGCAGAATTTATAAGGCAAGGCTTGTGAAGGAAGGCTGGTGGTGCAAAGGCTGACAGCACTCATTTATTTGGCACACACACTCTGTAAAGACAATCAGATTTCCCTTGTTCAAATTGCCCAGAAGACATTTGGTGCCTTGGGTTAGAAATATTTCTTCACCTGAAGGGGGTTTTAGCACAGCAGGTTTCTTTCCTGGAATTAGCAGAGCAGAGCTGAACTCCTGTGTTTGCTTGGAGCACTGATTGCTGCTGCTCTGGAGCCATTTCAGAAAAAGTGCACCTGCTTTACCAAAAATGCAGCTGCTTTGATTTTGAGACATACTTGGGTTTCCCTATTTAATCTGGTTTTGAAGTGTTTACTCACTTAAATCTGAAGCATCTAGCATGTTTCCCCTCTAAGCTGGTTATTTCTCTTGTAATTGATTTTCTTACCTAAATTAATAACAGCCTTTATATTATTTCCCTTAAAATTGGCCTACAACAGTGTCTCAGTTTTGGAGACAAATTTCAGGAGAAGACACCCTGAAGTGAGCATTTCTTCTGAAGGGAAAGGGTTTCAATAACTCCCTTTTCTTCTAATGAGAGAAGTTGATACTAGAAGGTGAAAGTAAAGAAAAAGAACTGTTTATTAATTAAAAAAAAATAAGGGGGGGGGGGGCGGTTGGGGGTGCCTGCAAGCCACAGGAAAGGATTGAATAAATGCTAGATATGAATACCCAGAAACTTACCCTCCACTCACGTACACTCACCCACACAGCAGCACAAAAAGAAACTCAAAAATGACAAACAAATATCAACAGCTATTAACAGTACAGAGAATCTCCTCTGAAGCTCAACTCAGTTATTGTTTAGAGATCTGGATTTGGAATCATAGCACATTCCAAACATTAAATGAGCTTCACGTTACCGTCTGCAGTAGTCAGGTATCACATCCTATTTAAACACAGAATAAAATGAAGTATAATATCACAAGCTCAAGAATATATATATATATATATATATATATATATATATAAATAAAATTAATTAAAGCAGCAGTCACTATATATGAGCACTTCCTAGCACACCATTATATAACTATATTATGCTATTGGATTGTAGTCAAGTTACAAAATAAAATGTATTTAATCCTTAAGCACAATCAAGTTACCATAATCCCAAGAATGTTAAAGGTACCTCAATATTCTCTCCTTGACACTTTTTCTTAATTAGACTCCTTTTTCACTACAATTTCATAAAAGCACGCAAAGAAAATAATCATATTATGAGATGCCACACAGGGGACAGGGAAATTCTGCAAATAATTCCTTGAGATGGAAAGCAAAATGTGTTTCTGTCAAAATTCTGTGTTTTCTCATGCAGTGTGGGCTGCCAAAGATGAGCTATACCCAGGGAGCATTAATGTGGAATCTGAAATGAACAAACTCCAGTAACTGTGGACAGCTCCCAGGTGGCCTCTTGCCAAAATTTCTTGATGAGTTTACAGAGTGCATCCAATTTGGATTTGTACTTTAGCCCTTGGAAAAGTCATTATGTATGTAAGGGAAAAACAATTCTCAACTTTAACAAGCGGGAACACACTTGCAAAAAAACCCTGCTAAATTTGCCCATGTGTTTGTGTTCTAAGTGACTAATAGAGGGAAATGAGCTCATACAGGGAGAGAGATTTTGTCTGCCAGCCTTATCTCCAACATCAAGTGGGAACAATGTCTGCAGCTCCTCTCTTCTCCTTTTCCAGGGTAACTCTTGAGAGAACTCTGATTCAGACCTTGATAAAGTCTACTAAAGCCAGTCCTTATGGATTGCTTGTTTTCCTTAGCATCACTGATTACATGTGTTTGCCTGCTCCTGAACATCTCTCTCAGCACTGCCATCCCAAATCCACTCCTGACACACTCTGTTCTCTGGACCAGTTACTTTGTACCAGCACCTTTCTGCCCCCAGCTTTGGCAAAACGCCTCCTCAATCTTATGATGTCTGTCATCACCCAAGTGAAGAAAGACACCTCAGCTTTAACATAAATGCACTTTCAATTATGAGTTTTGCAGAAAAGGGTTTATGGATAATTTTAGTTCCCAATCCATTAGGAACTGTGTCTAATGTCATTGCACATATGCCTTTCCTGCCTGTCTATTCTATTTCTTTATTATTTTACTGCAAAATCTTTGACTCAGAGAATGTATCATGAAAAACTGAAAAGCATTTTCCTCTGTGAAAACATTGCTGTAGTTTCAACCTTAGCTGCCCTCCTAGGTCAGTGGTTAATTTCCCCTCTTCAAGCAAGGTACTTTTAATAGTGCATCTCTGGTAATTTTCTGTTCCACCCTGTTATGATCTATCCACATTTTGAGTCTTTCTCCAGAAATTTTTTTGGCTGCTAATGGAATTATTCATTAGAAGAAACAACATTTTCCAAATAACTATCTAATAATGTGTGCCCAAATCCATATTTAATCATACACATTGTTGACCTGATTTTTACCCCAATAGCTACACAATGAGGAAAAATGCTCTATCTAAAAAAAAGAGAGTCCAGCTCATTTTAAAACTTAGCAATTATTTTCACTGCATTCTCTTCAGTGTTCGTGCAAGAACAAATATTTGATAAAAGCATGGTAACTTCAATAAAAAGTATGATTTTGATAGATGTTGCATACTTTTCTACAATTTAGTCAGTAAATTCATAACAGCACTTGAAATAAGTTAGCTCTTCTGAAATACAGGAGCAGATAATAAGATACATGGAATTTCTGTGAACAAAATCTCAGTTGTTTCTAACCTGTTCTTTTTCACTAGCAATTTATGTGGAAACCTATGCTGAATTAATAATATTGCCTATAACCTCCTGTCTGTTTTGGTGGGGATAAATAAATTAAAATTATATTTCAGAAATAGCTGAAATTACATTTCAGAAATTTATCTTCTCATTTGCAACAGAGGTTTGATCCTGTTGTAATGGGATTCTAAAGCCAAGTAGAGATGAGTGGAATGGATAGGCCTGCTCCAGGTACACGCCTGCTGGAGAATGTTGGTAAAGACTGACAAAAATCCACACATTTAAAAAAAACCTGAGGGAACAAGTAACTGGAAAATCAATTTGACACTATTTTCCCTCTCCTTATCACCCAAGAAAATATTTGCATCATTTTAGCTCGCAGATACTTGGCTTGCTGTGGACTTTCGGGTGAACAGTGAAAGAATGGCAAGTAGCAGGTATTAAAGCTTCCAGAAACAGTGTGTAAAGAATTTAGGGGAAATTCTAAGGTCCTAAACCCCTTGATTTTCAGTTCTGTTGACTACCTCATTTATTCCAGATTTGAAGAAAGCATGTTGCTGAAGCACAAAGCCAAATGAAGTCTCATCTTATGCAGGAATTTTACAAAGCAAACAGGGAAATCTGAGTGGATCATAAATATGCAAAATTTGCAATAATTTGTTTGCTTTTGAGACACGCCCTGTATCAGAAGCACATTTGATTGAATTGAGGACTTTGGGTATAGGGTTCAATGGAAGTGTGTGCTGGTAAAGGAAATATTTTTCCTTCCAGAATGACAGACTGTAAGTCAAGATGCCAGTCATTAGAGGATAACAGATGTCTTCAGTTTTCTGCTGGCTCTTGATTTGGAATTTACTGCATTCCAGAGATGGCCAGGAATACAAAAAGATAATACTTCTTTATCATGATGAACAGTGCAGGTTTGCCCTAGTGAGCAGTTAGAGAACAAGAATGGCCCAAGAAATAAGATTAGCAGAAGGAAAAAGGACACATCCTATTCTCAGCAGTACAAATTCAACAGCAGGAACCACTCTGCTCACAAGCCTATTATCTGTCTTGCCAGGGGCAAGCTGGGTAAACAAAATGCTTTGGTAAAGTTAAAAGCAAAAGTTAAAAGACTAAAACAAACCAAAAACCAAAACCCAGGAACTTAATTGTACCCGTCTTAGAGCATCTAATGAATATGGGCTAAAATCGGAATACCGAAAACTAGGCTTAGATGGAGAAAGCAATGACAGAATGTAATATTCTCCTTATCATACCACTTCTTCTCCTTAAAACCAATAATTTGTACAAGGAATTATAACATGAAATACATAAGAATACACTGAAACAAGAGTATTGAAGCACAACTTTCACTCTCTAGCTTCCTGATCACTGAAGACATTTTGGATATATCAATAACCTAATCCTGGCCAGTGTCTGTCAGGATTTTATATGAAAATGTTTTGTGTGGTAATTTTGTATTGTAAAAGCTAACTTTTTATTATATACACAATTATCCAGCAGACTAGGAATATTACCTATAAAATTCTTCCAACTATATGTGGATGTGGTCAAGAAGAAAATCCTTATTAGGCAGTTAGCACAAAATTCTGTCCAACACCTAGGATGTCACAGGAAAATTAATGCTTCAAAAAGCATTTATCATTATGCTTGTAATTCATGGAGGAATGAACAAAAACCTGTTCTGTGCCTGGTTCCCAGCTGCCAGCATGCAAATGCCAATCAATACCAGAGACAGAGATTTCCTCTGAGATGTATCATTTCCATGATAAACTTGTGCTGACTTAATTGCAAAGCTGTCAATTAGTGATATTGATAACAGTAGTAGGCTTTCTCAACTAATTTCTGAAGCATAACAACACATTTTACATTTACACACGTCTTTAAAATCATTCCCAAAATGCTGTACAGGCCAACAAAAAGGGTGTAAGGAACAAAGTAAAATTAAACTTTCAAAAAATGTTCCACATTCCAGATACTATTATAAGAAAGATTATCCAACTAAGAACAGATTTTTAAATTTAAAAAAACCCCAACTTTAAAAAACAATCAAAAGTACATCTTGATGCTAATTTCATATAACACATAGGCAGCCAAGATTTGGCATGTGAGTCAAAATCTTTTGAATCTGAAAAAAATCTTCAGAGTCTGATCTTTTCAGCTGAAAACTTACTAAGTGAGAGATCAAAATTAGCAAACTTGGTCCTATGGGCCCATTGATTCCATCAAATTTGCTAAAATAGCCAAGAAATCTGGTTTTAGTACTCATCAGGCTTGCCCCTTATCTGTGAATAGAGCTCAGTCCAGCTCCCCAGTACAAACACTGCAAAAGCACTGAGATGGTTCTAGAAGTTTCAAATGCCCAAACACTCAAAAACTGAAGTGGCTTTGGCCACCTGAGGCTCTAGCATCTGAAACTCACATTGCAAATATTAAATCCCCAGCTATCACATTATTCTTTAACTCAAAATATCTTCCTTCTAGCTGGATTAAGATTGATGATGCCTTTTGTTTGATCTAGGAAAGAACCCCACTTGGATCCAAAATCTACTTACCTGATGAAATTGGAATAAAAATTCTATGTCATTGACACACCAAACACATCTGAGTTGATGTTTTATGTCAATAAAATTTTACAACACAAATTATGGCACAAATTTCAGTAGTTTTGAGGCTGGAGTAATCACTGATATTAACTCCAAGGCATTACAATGCTTGTGGGCAGGGGACAGGAAACAGCATTCTCTGCCATGCTGCGTTTGCTCCACCAGCTGCATCATATTTTAATAATTTCTTATATGTGATAAATCACACTAAATAACCTCCAGTGAGCTATTCTGTCTTCTGTGGAGAGCAGGTATCCTGGTCCTCATGTATTTATCATTTCTCATGGCAGATTTTGCATCTTTGATAGTGACAGCTGTTAGAAAATTTTATTGACGAGTTTCTGTTTACTGTTGTGATTATCCCTCAAGGAAAACAGTCACATTTTCAGCAGACTAAGCATTGTAGACAATAAAAGATATATATTTGTGTAAATGTTTGCATCATCTGCTCTATTACTAGAGCAGCTGCTGATGAAAATCTTTTGATTTTTAGGTCATTAGAAAACATTTCTTTCTCTATCCATATTCTCAGGAAACATTATCATTCACTGTTTCCAGTGACTGTTTTATACAGATTTCAGGAAGAAATTACATCCAAGTAAAGCTACAAGATATGACTATTACAAACAATTCTTCAATCACAAACTCCAAAAGCTACTCCAGTCAGTACTGGAATAGGAATTCTATATCTCTGACTTTTTATTTCCATCCCTAGAGGCACTTGCAACAATTGCTACACAATCAAAATCAAAAGTCCTGTCATGCTGAAATCTTTGAGTCTTAAGTATATGTAATTATATTAGAATATATGAAGTATTTATTTGCTGTCAAGCTGCTGAACAAAATCATAATATTAAAGAACTTCTGCAGAGCACTGGAAAAACAGTACTTAATTCACTGAAGCTTAATTATTTTTTTTGTCAAAATGGTCTAACTGAATCAGGGATGACTAAAATCCCACAAGAATTGCTAAATACTCTCTGTATCTTCACTAAAGGCAGAGGGTGCAATATTGAAGCACACAACTATTTTCAACTAGATTTTCTTGCTGCTGTTCATTGTTTTATACCACTCAATGGAACTCCTGGGTTTCATGACGTCACTTAGAAATGCTGTTATCACAAGTTTGTTTCTGCTTAGGTATTGACTCAGGATCAGCAGAATAATTTAGAATTCGGATCTGAATATAGATTCGAATAGGCACAGCTGTGAGCCAGGGACATTTTAGCCAGGTTTATATTATTTCTAAAAAGAGGAACATTTACTGGAAATAACTAGAAAAATGGTCAGTAAAGTTGACAAAATTAAAAATAAAGGGGGTGACTGAATGGTGAACAGGACCACAATTTATAAAATATCCATAGTAGATAAATCCAGGAAGAAGATGAATTTAAGAGAGAGATGTCCTGCTAGGATGCCTAGGCAACAAGCTTCCAATAACAGAATTAACAACAGGGCAAATGGTGCTAACAAGTGTGTTAGACTATACAAATGCATTTTCTTCTTGCCCCCAAACCTACAAATACAATCTCCTGCAAGAAAAGGATATCAATGCTTAAAATGGAGCTATAATGCAAAACATAAATGTGTTGCATAAAAGATTCCAAATTCTAAATTTCCTGACTCAAAATATCTCTGGTAACATATTTCACCAGATTCTAATACCGTGGCTCATACGAACACAATTGATTTAAGCAAGCAGTAAACCTCACCATGGCATTAATTATGGGAAATCTCTCTACTGAAGGGTATGCAAACCAATATATCTACTTAATTAAACAGATGGGTGTTTAAAGCACAAGTGAAATATTTTCAATAAATTTACAGAAAAGTATATCAGAATATTTTGCATCAAATCACAACTAGAAGTGACAAAAGGATGTGATTAATTTTTCTTTTCCTGAAGCCAAATTTGGCTGCTGGTTCCACCCGCTCCTTGTATTCCCTGAAGTTTCAGAGAATCCAAACTCCTTCAGAAAAACCCAAACCAAATAGTCATAATAACTGTTCCTACAAATGCCATCCAAGAGGAAATTCTGCCCCAATGTTCTTATACTTAATTATTAAAACCTTAATTTCTTTTTTATCTATTATTAGGATATTATTTTAATTATATTCTTAAATACCCAGTTTTACAGCAGCAAAAGAACTTTGCCCTTGAATTCAAAGCATGTTTTTTTCAAAGAAAAAAGAATAAATGGAAAACTTTAATTTCACAAGAAAAGCTGGGCTTTTTGTTAAATTTGTTTGTTTAAAGTTGCTGTGATTAAAAGGGAAGAGGAATTTTAATTATATCCCAGGACCTATTGAGCAAATGAGAATACATTATGCACTAAAGTTTTCTTAGCCTTTCCTTGCACTACTAATTGCTTTTGCTGCTTGCAAATCTGCTCTATCAAGACTTGTCAGTGAAATGCAGCCTGCGGATCCTTGTGCTGTAGCTGACAGGCAGCCACTCTTAGCCAGAGCCATGCAGGATTTTCTCAGCAACATTATTAACATGCAAATGTAGACAATCCATTTCACCACCATAATCTTTTTGCTTTGATTGGCTCTTACGTTCAAAATTTTCAAGATCTGTCCAGTAACAATGACATATCTCAGCTTCTCATTTCTTGTTAAATGAGCAGTAAACTTCAAGGTCAAAGCCAGAGTGGTGTAATTACCTCATTAACTGCAAGTGCTCTCAAGTTATCATTTCAACAGTATTAAGGAGAAGAAAGGCTGTGACCCATAAGAGTGAGTGGCTCTGGTTCACATTTTGGCTTTAGCTAAATACATAACACAGACCGAACGCTCTAAATGCTTAATCTCAGTCACAAACCAGGAGTTTATTTCTAACAATAAATCTATTCTGTGGCTTGATCAGACTGCATTCAAGTTATCCATAAAAGCTGACTGACTTGAATGATTTGGGAAAAATTTCCTCAAATAATATTCACTGTAGAGGCTTGGCACTTTCTTATATAGTATTTAATCCTCAGGATGCAGCAGTACAGCTCACCATTGATATGTACTAAAGACTGTTTCATTCAGTGCAATATTTTTGAAGTTATGCTTTTTAAAAAAATTAATAACACATTGATTTTTTCATCCCTCTGTTATGATTCTGGTCCTGCAGGCAGCACAGCCACTCATGAGCTGATCCCTTCAGAGCACCTTGGCTCTCTGAGGGCCCAAAGCCAGCATCACATGGAAAGTCTGAGGCTCTCCCAGCTGTCTGGTGCCATGATACTCAGGAGAAGGTTACAAACATTTCAGTTATCGTCATCATGATAAAAATAATACAAATGAGTCACTTCAGCACTCACAGAACAAATCACAGCCCCCCAGCGACCCCTATCCACGGTCCTCTAAGGGCCCTGCACTGCAGCATCCTCTTTTTGGGCTGTGCTGGGCTCTCCTGGCACAGGGCTTGACCAAGGGGCTGCCCAGAGCCCCCTGGCCCCTCACAGTGTTGCAGTGTTTGTGCTCGAGGTGGAGCATGGAATGAAAGGCTCCAGCACCAGAAACAGGTCCTGTGATAAATATTCTTAGATTGCTCAGGTACTGCTATGTGCCAGACAAATACACTTGATTCAACAGTGTTTAGTACAGCAAAGGACTCCTGTTAGTGCATGAATGCAATATTTCAGATGGGATGACAGAGCATGTACTTTCCCCATTTAGTGTAGTTATCCCTCCTTCTTTCACAAATCACTGTGCATTATTTTATTTTTGTATTCATGATAACCTCAGTTATCAAAACATCTGAAATAATCACACCATTCAAAAACCAGAAAAGTTGAAACCTCTGCTTTTCTAACTATTTGCATATTGTAAAACATGAGGTATTTATTACTGTGCTTATCTCTTTTGATGACATATGGGAAGAGCCAATAACAACACTGTAACATCTGAAATCATTTGAGCCCGGCACTTTAATTTGATTTTAACATCTACAAATCTTGAACAGTTAACATTAAAGACACATAAATCCCATAAAACCTCATTTAGATGTGAAGCTACTGAGTTCACAAAACCCATTATGAACCTTAATAGTGATGTACTGTTCAGTTACACCAGACTGACTAATCCAGGCTGGGGTGTGTTTTCATCACTGTGGTTTGCTGGGTTTAAATAAACCATGTTAGAGATGTTCTCATGTGCACAGCTCTGCTCATAAAACCCCAGGCTGCAATAGAAAATAGTTGCTATAAAGATTGTAAAGAGCAATTTATCAACTCAGAGTACTGAACTATTAGTCTCTATTGCTGTCTGGGATTTATTTCATAATTAAGAAGAGCTTATACATCGGCTTTGTTATGATCAGAGAGTAAAATACCGGAAGGTCTTCCAAACAGAAATGGAATCAACAATTACATCTAAAATCCAAGAAAACCTCTGTGTTCTACAATAAAAAGGAAATACATAGCTAAGCAATTACCTATGGAAAATCATGGAAGCAAATGTTTTTTATTACAGCAGACTTGCAAAAGGAAGAAATGCCTCTAGTCCTCTGTATGCCCCACTTCAGATTGGGGTCAGGTTTTCCCCTACAATATTTGTAGGGACAGTTCAGTGCCAAGAGGCAGGAACACAAGCTGACCACTATCTTCTCAGCTTTCTAACAGTTCATTTTATTCTACTGCATTAAATGAGTCAAAGCCTTCTCCAAATACAAGCAAGAAAGTATGAAGCAATCAAAGAGAAGTCTCACAGGCAATGTTTTGCATGCTTCTGATGCTCCTCACGTAAGTCCTTGTGAAAAAGGCACTGTGACACTGTCTGACCCTTTGCCTGTCCCAGGAAACCACGTTCTGCTCCCCGTACAGAGGAAAGGCATCACAGCTGCTGCAACAAGAGAGCCGGTCTAAGCCTTGTGACTGCAAATAAGCGCGATTTGCTCCTTATTGACTGCTTCATAAAATTCAGTGATTGCTCTGTATATGTCAATTACTGTAAATTAATGGCGTTCTACAGTGTGTTTCCACTCTTCACTTCCCACGCCTTTCATCTGGGGATTCTTACAATCCCAAATAATAATTAAACATTTATCTGTGGAGTGGTAGTTTCTATGGGAGTCAGTCACAGTCCAGCCTCTGAAGAGGGAGAGGCAATCACGAGGCATTACTCACTCGGCAATTGTCACAATGTGGCAAACCACAGCAAACTGATGTTTAGAATAGGACTATTTCCCCTACTTGCGAGAGAGCTATGATGTCTTTAACAGACGTACACAAACTCCTCAATGGAAACATGGAATATGAAGAAATTCAGACTTATCAGACATATGGAATAAAGTAACCTGCAATTTATTTCACATTCCTTCAGTTTTGCATCGCTCTTTCAATGATCTATTAAAATGCTCTCTCTTCTCATTGACAGTCTGCCTTGTCAATACTTTCCAATGCCTTCTCACTCTTAACTTTCTATTTCAACATATTATCTTCCCCTCTTTCTAAAATTATATCCCAGACTACATTATTTTTTTTGTCCAAACAAAATTACAGATATTTCTTTTAATTCAAGCCTGAACAGTCAAATGTAAAAGGAAGTTTTAATAATCAAAGATTAAGCTTGAGATGGTAATTTCACAAGATAGGATTTCCTACATTCATTCTGAGCTAGAATTTTTTGCTTACATGGGTATTCTAGACAGATGTATAGAGATATCTGCATATGATGAAAGTGGTGACAGCCCACCTCAAATAGTCAGGAATCTTTATGTTGGCTTTAGTATAAAAATACCTAATTGTTCAAGTATGGAAGTTTGTAACTTGTAGATGCTAGAAGATATGTTCATCATTATCATCCATTAATAACTCAATTTGATTTTTGTTCACAAACAACTGGACAAAGACAATATTAGAGTGCTGAGCATTCATTCATTCATCCTGAAGCTCAGTGCAGTGCTCAACTCTTACACTCCCATTACAAATAGGTAGTTACTAATAAAGGCTCAGATGTTCCCTCATGGAAGCTTACCCAGAAGCCAGGAGTGACCTCAGCACAGGCCATGGCCACTCCAGTGGCTTGGGCAGCACAAGCAGAAGCCAATGGATCCACCACCAGGTCTCCTTCTCACTCCTCAGCAGGCACTGGGGGGAGGCAACATCCCAGAGTAGTCCTGGACTAATGGCAGTGTCAGAGATCAAGTGTTCTGAAGATGATCACAGAGCAAAGGAAGGAAGAATTCAGTACCAGCAAGATCATTTGGGCTGAGTAAGCAGGGTGATATTTTTATTTTCCTGTAAAATTTCTGTGTTTCAAAATGTCACTCAGTAAAGTAGTGAAGTACCAACACTTTCCACATAATTTATATAAAGCTGTGTTCTTCCCCTAGCACAGCTCCCACTGATTCACTGCCAGATGAAAGATAAGCATTGACACTATAGCACAAAATAACACAGAATGTTATTTTCAACACCAGAAGCAGCATTATGATCTACAAATATGAATTGATTTACAAACATGAACTGAATAGGGAAGAAAAAAAAACTACAACTACAGTCAGTACCAAGTAGAAGCAAACTTCCTTTTTACAGGAGAGCCAGAAGTTAATTTTTCCTTTCTCATGGTGGTCAATGATTCAAGAGAAAACTAAATTTATAACCATCACAGAACTTCTGTGATAACCTTCAGAACAACCTCCCATTCCAAAGTGCATTAATCTCTAACATGGTAAACTACCTCCTGTATTCAGCAAATAGATATTTGTCATTGAAAACTAAAAATAATTATTTTAAAAGAAAAAAGTCTCAGCTGCTCTCGTTGTAAGGAACTTCTGAAATATAAGAAAAATCAAATGAAAATCCAGGAATATAAACTGCAAAAAATATATATGGGTAAATTTTTAATATATATGGATTATTTTCATTTCTATCAGACTGTTCAGCACCCACAGGGATAAAGAATTTCCCTAAATAACTGGAGGGACCGCAATTTTCCTTCCTTGCATGGAGCCCTGGTGGAGAATCCTTGTCACCACTTATAGTACCACAAATGCACATTTTAACTGGGCTTTGCTTTCCTCCTTGGCACAGTTATGATCAGCAGCTGCTGTAGGGAGCAGCTGATTAGGGATCCTCTATCAAAGGCTGACAGGCCTGATAACAGAAATCAGAAATCAGACCTGCAGGAGGGTACAACACCCAATGCTTTACTCAGAACACCATAAAGGCAGTTTTATTAGGAGAAAATACAGACTTAGTAAGAAGTCATTTTAATGATAATTAGGCAATAAGAAATGTCAACAAACCCTGTTATCAGATGACCTCACACAGAGGGAAATGAGGCATACCTGGGTCGAGCTATTTTAGTATCCTTTTACCTGATCTCAAACACAGCCTGAGGAGAGACTGTCAGGTGCCTCTTCACGGCCCTTTCCCGCTTTGGTCAAAGCAAGCCACCAGCAAACCCCTTCCTTGGGAGCCAGCAGTGCAGAGCAGCGTGGGGGATTGTCCCTGCTGGAGTGTGGCTCTCCTGCTGCCCAGCCTCGTTCCTGCACCTCCTGGCCAACGTTTGCTCTCGTTCAGTGGCTCCCAAACCAGCTGTTGTGACCTCAAGGGAGATCTCAGCAGTTAAATAGGGTCATACACCAAATGACCCCATAGTTCACATTCAGGAGTGTAGAACTGCTGCTCCACTTCTCCTTTTTATTGATCTACTAATGTTCAGGTGTGAGGATTGAACTCACATTCAGGGACCAGGACATCACAGCATTTCTTCAGGCTCTTTAGCAATGGACTGTTTCAGATCCATCATCAGTAAACTTACAAGAAATTCCTTCCCCAATACATCATTTGCTAAAACAAACCATCAAAGGACCTCAGCGGATTTGTTCTGAAGATTTAATTTGCAAGAGGAAAAACTAAAAAACTATTGACATTATTGTTGGATATATATACCTTACATTTTCAAAATAAAGCTGTTCAAATAATAATTTTTGTTTACATTTATGTCTCTAATGCTTACCAAAAATTTAATTAGGAGCACATCTTGCACACTTGGGATTATGAAGCTTAAGTTTTCTTCAATTTGAAAATGAAAATGTAGGGAGAATAAAATGATAATTTGAAATTGTGATGTAATTCAAGTTGGGTTTTTTAATCAATTGAGCTGGTGAAGAAAGGCATCAATTATTGGTATACCACTTTTATTTACCTACATTAACTCTTCTCCTTTCTTTTGTATTTAATTTAATCTAGACAATCAATGTAAAATCTTGGTGAATTCTTTCAGCAAAAATCCTGCTCACTGTCTGTTAGAAGGTACATGTCTGCAGTGGAAATAACCTGGGTCTGCACTTTGCTGCACATCTGCCTCTTCCTTCTCTCTTTCCTCTCTTGTTCTGATTCTGCACTACCAAGCCACCTGCTCCACCTAAACTCTGAAGTGTTCCCATTAATTCCACTGCATTGAATGCATACATGAAATTCATGCATCCAAATGTGTATGCTTGGAAATATAATGAAGTGACTTCCTGGGGACTGAGGATGTGTACAGATCTGGGCCATTTTTTCAGCAGTTATTACTCTTTCCCCTTGAGGCAGAGATCCTTAACCCTTTCATAGCATAAAACAACTCCCATTGTTCAGAAAATGACTCTCGGCTGCAGAGGGCATAGCATTGATTTTGTGACTGCAGTTCTGTTCAGATGGTTAATCCTACTCACAACGGTGCCTCAGGAGTATCAGACATGCAGATAAGGAATTCCCAAATTGTGCCCATGGGGCCTCGTGCCTTTTCCCCCGAGATCATGACAAAACCACTACCTGCTTCAGAGATTCAGAATGAAGCTTTTCATTTAGGGTTCAATTAACTTAAGCTCTCTAAAGGAAAGACATCAGAAAAATGTCAGCCTCTCAGTCACTGAAGGAAACCGGTGCAGCAATTACTCATTACTGGCTTAATGGATACATATTAAGCAATCAGATATGTTTAATCCTGGACTGCTGAGAACTGATGAGGAAAAGAGAGTCCCTGCAGAAACATCCATAGCCCAGGCTCACAGACAGTGATGAAATGCCTGCTGTAAAGCAACAGGGCATGAACAGCTGAAGACACTTGCAACTCCTGTTTATAGCTATTTTGAAAACATTTTTCTTCTTGGTGCTGAAGAGTCTCAAGAGTCTTTTTCCCTTGATTATGAAAAGAATTTGTTCACAGCTATGAATATTTGCTCACAGAGAAATAAATGGATGCCATGCTCAAAAAACAAGAACTAAAGATGGGCTTTTAAAATGTCAGTTTGTGCTGCTCGTTGTAAAGCAGATATGACACAAACCCAGTCATATGAAAGAAACATTTCTGAGACCACCCACGTGGTGACCTGTTCTTGGAACCGTGAACCCCAAGCTGAAGCCTGGTGTGTCTTTGTAAAGAGACTTCACTCCTGTCTCTCCTGCTGCAGCTCTCTGTGGTTAGTAAGCATTTTTTCTGAATCTCAGTACTGTCAAACTTTCAGAATGACTGTAAATAACTCTTGATCAATCTCAACCCTTGTCTCTTCATTATTTTTTCCCCACCAGAATGGTGCTAGGAGTTAGTAGCTGATTCCAGTTTTCAAAGATGTAAATACAAAGTGCACGGAGTGAGATAGAGCTCCTGAAATCTGAAACGAGGAGATTTCACCAGAGATTTCTCAGTTCTGAAGAACTGGCATTTTGACCTTAATAATCCAGCACAAGTCACCACCATGCCTGTGGACTTCATTATTGAATAATCTGAGCCTTGAATGGGGATACATTTCTGCATTTGAAAGAGAAAACAATCTGATGTGATTTAGAGTGATTTGGTTTTGAGATACAATGGTGCAGGATTTTTCAAAAGTTATTCCAGTTCTATTAAGTAATGAGTTCTTTAATTCTAGCAAGAATGAGAGGTGTAAAAATACCGAGTGGGAAAAAGGTAGATTGTCAGAGCCTTCTTCAGGAAGCATATTTATTCACTGCTACAAAGGAAAATCTGTCTTTGTTGTGGAAGGTAGCAGCAATAAGCTATGACAAGATTAATGAAAATATTCAAGTCCCTATTCCCAAACATGCCTGGCAGAAACATGTTCTGTCTTTCCCACTGATGCTGCATCTATCAACTCTCACAACAATTTGTCTTCGTGGATTTCATTTGCTATGCTCTTCAAGGACAGAGCCAGCCTGTTCCAAAAAAAGTGCAACATTTATTCCAGAAAACTTTTATTTATTTTTATTCTGTTTCCTCCATGCTGGTATGACTGATCTTTCTTCCAAAGATTTTCCATGAGACCAAGTTACACAAATTATTATTCAAATCATAACAAATGTCAGAAATGGGCCTGAATTTTAATCATCATTGGGTCTTACAGGCATCATTTAAAAACTGGAAAGATTAAAGAAATGAACAGAAATTTGATATGTATTTTCTGAGGACTGCTTCATTACTTATTTTTGCATTTTACATACTTATTTTGCCCTTTTCTGATTTATCAGTGCAGTTCCCCTAAGAGAGAAATGCTACGTGGCCTGTTGCAGTTTTGTTTTAATGACCAAACTTTATAGGGCTCTATTCCAGTAACAAGAATCTCTGGAAGAATCACCAAGGGTAAAGTAAACTCAATGAAAAATCAAAACAGCAGAAAGATACAGCATCTGAGGAAAGAAATATGCTTATTTTTGCCTGCTTTCTTAGTTTTGGAGGGTCCTGGAGATCTTTAAATCAATTTTCCCATCTTTCTTCTCCTTTAGTCAATTTGTATTTGTCCTTCACACCATAGTTCCACTACCCCGAAGTTTTCCAGCTGACACTGAAACATAGTAAATCTCTTTTACCAGCACAGCTCTGAATTCAAATACATACATTGTGCAGATGACAAAAGGGGCATAAAGGGATCCATCCTACCACAGAACTATTGAACATTACAGGTTTCTCCTTATTTAGGCATTATGTGCATAATGGGATTGACTGATGAAGATGGAAAGCAGAGACTTCATTTGCATATAATTTGTGTTTCTTTCCAGGCTGGTACAAACTTAATCACATCAATTCTTGGAAAGTATTTTTCATGCTCAAATGTGCCGAGAAATTAAGGGCTAGGAAAATCATACAGCACAAACTTTACAAGGCAAGTGGTTATCCTCCCAAATTAAACCTGGGTTGTTTGCTTAAGGGACAGAAGTAGCATTTCAGCTAAAGCTTTTATTTGAAACATAAATTAAACAAATAAATTCACAGAACCTTTCCTGGTTAACACTGAAGAAAAAGCTTAATCCTCAGCCACTTATAAAGCCACTATTTGTTCTTAACTTACATGCTGCAAAGGCTACAGACAAAGTATAGAATTTTATAAACCAACATGAGAGACAGTTTCTGCTTTTAAAAACAACAATGAAGATGTTGGCTTCTAGTTTTAAATAAAATCCACATTTATAGAAATATGCTGAGTAATTTATGCTACTTTTTCTAGCTGTCCATCTCAAACCATACCTTTGTTCTATTCCAAAGGAAACCATGGTCACACCACATAGATGATCTGCCCAATGTGTAGCTAAGATTTTATACAACTGAACACTTAATTTTCACCCTATATTATTACCCTGAAACATTAAATTTATTGAGGTTTTGTCTCTACTGCATAATATTCTTTAAAAAATCAAAAGCATCTTCTTCCCAGCAAAGTGTTCCTCTTATATGGCATCAGTCTACTGCCTGGATGATTATAAAAATCAAGATGGAGCGGGAAAAAAAGGAAAAGGTTTTATTTTTAAGTATTTTGAATCCCCTGTTTAGTTATTTCATTTGCAACATGGATTGCAATTTGAGAAATAGATAACTTCCTGCAAAATTACTGAACTTGTGTTTTTATGTATCTAACATTAAGCCTATTTTGAAAACCTTCAGTGATTTTAGTTATGTTTGCTTTACACCATTTATAGGATAAGACAATTTTATGAATTAGTTTGTAAGTAATGGAAAAACTGCTGTTCAAGCACCTGATAAAGGCCATTCTGGTCAAAACTCTCCTTTCTGAAGTAAATAAAATTCAATGCCCCTGCTTTTTAATTCCCTAGCTCAATGAAGTATTTCTTTTTAGCCAGAGAAAAAATGGTTATTGAGATAACTAAGTGTAAAAATACACCAGGAGTGAGATTATATTACTGACAAGAAATTCTTCCATGGTGGCTGAGTTAAAAGTGCCTCAGAATTGTGTCCTTGAGACAATGAAGGTCACCTGCACACTGGGTTGCATTAATAAGGCTGCTGAACAAAGAAGTAAGCTGAGCAAAAAAGTTCCTTTGGCTCTGCTGCACTCATAAAACCTCATGTGTAGAAATAAGTCCACCCTAGGGCTCCCTGGAACAAGACAGACATTGACATGCTGCAGGAAATCCACAGCAAGGCCACAAGGCAGGGGGCTGAGAGGAGTGGCAGCAGGCAGAAACTGGATTTCTGTCAGGCTCTGAAATGGCTGTGTTTGGAGATGCTTAAAGACTCACTTAAAGGTGAGGGGCTGAGAAAGCTGCCAAGTTTGAAGTGTGCCCTGTGTTGAGCAGGGTTAGAAGAGATGATGAATAAATCATTGTGCAGTGATTCATCTTCTTTTAAAATAGTTACTTAGGAAGTTACCTAAATCACACTGACTTCGAAGCCAGGTAGAACTCCAAGTTACTACTATTTAAAAGCCAGTTCCCTACCACATTCAAAATTCATCGCTTGACTGAGGGAGTAGCCAGGATTTTGCACCTTTGTAGGCAGACCTTTTATTATCAACAAACTGCTTGCCTACCTTCCCCCAGCACAGAATCCTACCCTACATCAGGCAATGGCCACTTGAATGTCGGGGTTATCACTGGGGAGTAGAAGGATTTCAGCTAATCCTAATTCAGCACTTCTCATTTCTAATTAGAGCATTGCTCTTAAATAATATTTTAGGCCAAAATCCTAAATGCCAGTTGTCTGTCAGTAACAATGTCCCTCTGAAACTGTAATTTTTATGGGTCTTTCTATAGCTTATTTACTAACACTAAGCTTGTCAAAATGGTATTTGCCACTACATGAGCCTAACAGGAATTAGTTTACTTATTGTGAATGCAATCCAGTTGAAAACCCAGTCATATCTGTTTATCAAGACCTAATCCAACTCACTTGAATAAATTCTCCTGGGGATGCAGCATCATAACCAAACTGATCGCCTTGCTTTAATGAGCAAAGTTTAGCAGACTCATGCTCTCCCCAGTGAGGGATTGCCATAACAAGATCCCATCCTTCAGTACAAAAGACTGAAAAGAAATTCTTCCCTTCTTCCCGTCTTCACCCTGGGGAAAATTACTATGAAAGACAGCCAGCTCTCAGAGATACTGTTGGAAAGAATTGTCTAAAAACTTGAACAGAACTTGGGCTAAAGAACACTGTGAAAACTGACATATGTATCATGCACTGCCGCTTCCAAATTTAACCTCCAAGCCTCAGGGGCACGTGGTGTCACACCAAACAATCCATGTCATTTATGTGAGCTAAAGGAACATGCTTCTAAGTGAAGGCAGGAATCAGTTCATAGGCTAATTAAAGTCTTATTAGTTGAACTGGTGATCATTATTAGTCACACAACTTGTTTCCAACAAAGACAGTTAAACTTGACTTTTACAAACTTTCTAATATATATCTCTTTTTTTGCTGATATTTCTCTGCTCACTCTAGGTTTCTACAATCCTCTTCTTTCTTTGCTTTCCTTTCTGCACTCTCCTAAGTTCACATCTTACGGGGCTGGCTTACTGCAAGGACAAAGAGGGACAATCATTTATCAGCATCCCATGTCCTTTGTCAGGAGAATGATGTTCATCATCTATTCCACCTTGCTCCTGGGTCTACATGGGGTCAGTTTTAGCATTATTTTTAACACAGCACCTACTGCCTCCCTTGTCATGGGTTCACAACTCCATGTTATGTGTGAATTTTCTGTCTAGAGTTCTGTATTTTAATGTTGCCTCTGCTATCTCTAAAACTGATTTTAACATCTCACAAGGTCACACTAATTTAATGACCATTGATAGGTTATTTGTGCCTCTAATACCTGCAGTATCATGCTGTGTTTGTACTTTCAAGACCTATGCTTTCAGTCTGTATTTGTGCATTTCGGTAACCTCTGCTTCATCCTTCAAGCTGTGGGTTTGTAATAAGTAAGGTTTTATTAGCACAGGCTAATCATACACATATCTTTGCTCAAGGGCAGTAATAATTCAGTCTTCAAAGTATGATATATTTGAATACAGACACACAGAAATTCAGCACTCTGGTAACAACTTCCTGCACCAGTTGCTGCCAGCTGCTGCAATATCTCCAGTATAATATTGAAATTGTCTGGCAATAACATACCCACTGCTGAAAAAGAGCACTAATGAAGCTCTCTGCAAGGTGAGGATTGTCTAATTGTAATGCACATCTTTGTGCTCCATTAATATGAATTCATTGAATCAGGGGACTGTCTCCAGGAACAAATGCCAAAAACACCAACAAGCACTACTCCAGAGGGATTCTTTCTAAAACTCAATATATTGAGGGATTCAGATGTGAACAGTGTGCAGAAAAATGCTGAGATACAAGCCACTTTAAACAAATAAAACATTCATAGAATTATTTGAGTTTAGATGAAGTCTGTACCTCTTTGCAGATACATCACCTGAGCCACAGCCAAGAGCACACTACTATATATAAAAAATAGTGACAGATCAGTTGGAGGCTATAAAATACCCCTTTGAGATTACTCGTCTGGTTATGGCCAAGCATCAGAACACATTTGGCATTGTTGGCTGGAGGAGATGCTGCTAAAAAGGCCTTGGGACTTTTGGGTTCAAGACCCTGTGGAGGAAGGAGGGCAAATAGCAAGATCACCAGCCCAGGCTTGTCGATCTGCTGGTGCAGTCTCTTTTCAAAGCAGGGTCACCTTCAAAGCTGATAAGAAGCTAAGCTGCTGTTGGTGAAATGCTCAGATTCATTACCACAGCCTTTTCCTGATGCCTTCAGAAAATTAAATTTATTTTGTCTTGGCACTGAGCAGGTAGTATGCGTATGGGGTAGATTAAAATGCCTCAGCTGACAACCTGAAACTTGTCTGAGAACATATGAGCATACCAGAAGTTTCATCTCTGCTCCAGAAAAGTTCCATCAATCTCTGGCAGAAGCAAAGCTGCAAATTGAACAAATATTTGCCAGAGTTCAATCACAATGGACAGAAGTGACATTTGGCAAATTGAAGTTTATCTGCTATGTAACTTCCAAAAAAAGGCTAGCAACAAATAATGTCAAGAAAATATTAAACATAAGGACAGGTTTACTTTCAATTTTTTGCCTCAGATTCCAAACAAAACTCAGAAGGCCTTTTTGGATCCCAAGCTCTGTGCTGAGATCAGCAGCAACTCTGTGATTGAGTTCAGCAAGTGCATTACATGTGGAGGCACAAAGAAGGAGCTGCAGGACTGTGCTGAGGGATAACAGTGGATGAAAACCTGGCATGAAGGAACTAACCTCAAAGAGGAACCTACAGAGAGAGAAGAAGAAACACAGTAGGATGACAAACCAGAAAGATGAATTTGTATTTATCATTTGTAGAATGTAAAACCTGATTATCAGAGATGTGGTTACAGGTTAAAAAGAAAGCAAATCATGACTTACACAGAAATATTTAGCAGTGCAGGTAAAAACTAATATTTCATTTTGAAAGGCTGTGAACAATAGGGCAGGATCTGAATGCAGGTGGTATCTTTACAATGTAGATATGTAAATACAGGCAGATTGCAGGAAACAAAGTGAGGAGGGAAGGAGTAGCAAAGTAACATTGTGGATCATGGGAGATGGCAGGAGAATGCAACAAATAGTTCAAGTTTTATTGTATTCAAATTTTCCTGCCTTAAAAAACATATCAGTAAACCACAAAAGGTTTATTGTTGGAGTCAAAAATGAGAAAACAAGACTAGAAAAGGCATTAGAGTTTTTTTTAAATAGATCTCATTAAAGCAATCCATAAAAGGATCAGAGGACAAGAATAAAAATAGTAACATGAAAGGAAGAGCATGACCAAAGTTGACATCATTCTATTCAGTATTGCTATAAACTTTCTTGAAGAATGGGAGCCTGGGAGAGAACTGAGTATTGCTGAGAAACATACAAGATTCAGTACAGCAGATAAGCATCCAACCATAAGGGAACAGTGCAGAAAATATGTGGGAAACAATAATACAAAGGGAAATGAACCACTTTGGCAGTGAATTAAGAGGTGGCATGACACAGAAATTACTTAAGAAATGCTCAACAAACCAATCACAAAAAGCATATTTTTCAGAAGAAATGTGCGAATGTGAACATGATTCACTTTGAACTGCAAGGCACTGGTGTAGAGCAGCAAGGCTGTAAACATTGAGACAGCTATTATCATGTTTGAGGAAATGTAGCAGCCAATGTAAGTTCTCTGTGAGAGAATTCTCTAGGAGTTCAGGAGAATTAAGGTAGGCTCTGCCATTCTTAACTGTTAATTTGTATGTATTTTGTAAAGTAACAATTTCAGACTAAACATGAGGTTTGCTACAGGATTTTTTTTTAAATGACAATTCTCCTTTTTGCAAAGGCAAGAAGTCAGAGAAAGCAAAATGGAGGAAAACATTATTCCACGTGCTATCCCACAGCTCTATTGCGTGAAGTTTTCTGCATGGAACTTGTAAGAGAAATTTGTCCCAAGTAAAATCCTTAGAGATTAAAAATTAGGAGAGTTGTCAGTACTTTATGTTTTTCATATCACCCACCTAGTTTCTTCAAGGCTATTTCAAAATAAGCTGTTTCTTCAAGAAATTCAGATACATGAACTAACCTTGTGCAAAATGCCTTATTAGGAAGGTTGTATTCTCAGAACAATGAGCTTCTTGTACCAAATTATTTTGCTTTGGGGTTTTTCTAAGCAAATCTGTGTATTCCAAGTAGTGACACACTCTTCCATGTGTGTTCAATCACACATCACTAATTTTTGGGAGAAGCACCTATAGAGAAGGCCAGTAGAGTCCCTGTTCAACACCTACATTCTTGCTGACCTTTAAAGAGAGGAAGGGGACTACTTCATCTGGAAGGGACATACAACAACCATGCAGCTCCAACTTCCTGACCCTTCATGGCTTCAGATCTAAGGAGCAAATAATGTTTTACATTCTTTTTATTGGTATGAACTTACCCAAGTGAATTAACTAAGAAATCTTGAGCAAGAAGTGTGGATTGGCAACAGATAAAATCTAACTCCTTTCCAACTGAACCAAATTGAAGAAATGGAGAAAATGTCTTAATTCATCCTAAACCAGCCCAAATTTCTAACTTCCAGTTCTATTATATTCTCTTTTGAAGCCCATTAATGTTTTGCTGAATTTAATTTTTCTTGTGACCACAAGGAAGAAATACCAATATCAAAACTGATGCATTCATCTGTCTTCCCAAGGATTCCCTCTTGTGTTAATTAATGAGATGTGGTGATAACACAGTGTTATGGTGATAACATTTTTCAGTTCTGTGTGTGCACATTTCCTGTTCCCTCTCTGACACAGTTTTTCTTCAGCATTTCCTTTATGTAAGTACTACCTTTGCCATCCCATTCCTGAAAATATTGTGTACAGAAAGCCAATATGCAAGGAAGATAAAGTGGTTAGCTTTCAAATAGTTTTCTGTAGGCTCTAGGGACTTCTCTTAATTCTGTATGGTCACTTCTGCTCTTTCAGAGCATAATAAAAATTCACCAAAAGGGGGGGACAGTAAGATAAACCTCTTTAAAGTTCCTCTGCAGTGAGCGCATGGTCAGTAAGCTGAGTGTGTGTGCGCTCTGATTCTGTTCTGCTACTATTCACAAACCCCACCTGTTAACAATGCAAGGATGTCAATGAGCTGGTTTTATTTAAGCTGCCTTGGAAGGTTGAAACAACCCAGTCTGGATGTGACCCTCATGTTCTTTCTGGACTTTAATCTAAACAGCTGAATAATAAATAAAAGCTTAGATTTTTCAGTTGATTTAAATCCATAATCCACTAATATTCACAGAACTCAGTCAACTAAATCCACAAAGGGCAGCTGAAAAATATTAGTATTAAACAAAGCTGAATATTATATACACAGAAGACTATAAAACCAACTACATTTATTTTTTCCCTCATTTTTAATAAAGCTACACAGTCCTTCAGCTTCAGAGCTGCCTTTGACATCTCCAGACCAATAACCAGTAGGGTCTGTGCTTTCAAAGGCTTTGCTCCATTATTGTCCAACAATTACAGTATGCAAATATCTTTCTTAACTACACTTGCTTTATGCAGCCATAAGAGAGGTTTGCCATGTTTGACTCTGTTAAGTGCCACAGGATGTCTCTTGGCATTTAGCAAGGTCAGTTAATGAAATAACTGGAATATGCTAATAACAGCAAAGTGGACTCAACCTACCACAGCAGGACACAATTAAATAGCTCAATGCAACATTACATCATTTTGTCTGTCTGCCTGAGATCCTTCTTCTCATCCAAAATTAAACATATACACCCTCAGTAGCCTTTAGACTTCTCTGCTACTTGTTTACTACTTTATTTTACTAAATATCTCCTTCCAACTTATGCAGAACCTGTGATTCTAAGAAAGGTCCATGACATTGAATAAGTTTTGTGTTTAATTTCCTTTCTTGCTTATAAACTTTATCAGGAAACTGATTATTTCCATGGCATTCAGCGCTGTGTACAAAAGGTGCCAGCATTTCATCTCTAATATCTCTTGCTCTGCCAATGATACCTGCATTTATTTTGCATCTCCTTTCGCAGCATTTTGAAGGATAATACAGTCAAGCTCAATTTATGCCTTGGTTCTCAAGACCCAGGACAAGACTACAATAAACATAACTTAAACAGACTCAAGTGAAAACAAAGCAGGATGGAACAGATGTATCTCCTCCATTTCATCATTCCTTATTCAATGCGGGTTCGTAAGCAGAAATCATCTTACTGAAAAAAAGAACATATCTTTTTAAATCATGAATATTGTGCACAAAAGGATCTCTCTAATCCTTTTAAAGTACCTGCTACCATTCCTGCCTTGTTTGGATAATCAGTGTTACAAAGGTATCAAACCTCTGAAAAAGATTACTGCAAATTTTTTCCATTAAATCATGCCATATGTGATCCACAGGAGCTGGGAAAGAATCTCTACAGTTTCTGATCACCTCTGCCTCTGAACACTTCTATTCTGCTTCAGACCATCCAACAATGGTTTCTTTTTTTTAGTCTAATTGTTTACTTTCATTTCATGTTTTGAGCTGCCCCATCAGCCCCCCCATGCTCATGCATTGCTTTATAGACAGCCTTGTACAACCCAACAAATACTTAAAAAATATCTTTAGCACAAGTTTTAAGCCTATGTAGCACAGCACCAGCACAATTGCTAGAAAATATGGAGATCAACCCATGGAATACATACTTTCAATGGAATAAAAAATGAGCTGTGGGCTGGAATCAGCAAATCCTGATTTTCTGTGTTGAACTAACACCAAATGAGAAAGTCATTATTTTAGCAGTCATATCTTTTCCACAGACCAAACAATAATTTGACTCTCATTTTCTGTTACACAAAAAGGATTATTCCAAGCTGTGAAGAGGAAAAGCCTTAAGATATTAAAGAAGTTCTAAACAAATATCTAAAAATGTAAAGCAAAAAACAAAGCCAAAGTTGATACATTATATGAAGTTTTACAATTTTTATTTGGCAGGAAGTCTATCATAATTGTTTGATTGGTCAGACTGGTTAAATACAGATAATGTATTAAACAAGTCCAAGCCCTTTTTTCCATTAATCATAAATAATGCTATAGCTAACCTTAGTAGAAACTAATAACAAATACACATTAACTTGATTTTTACTCAGGCTTCAAGAAACCCTTGTTCTTTCTTATGCAGTTTGTGCTGATGAATTGCTGCTTTACTGAGGAATAATTCACAGACAAAAATGGCAAACGTATAAGAAGAAAAGCAATACTGACACAACAGGAAAGGCCCCGATAACCTCACCTGTGAAGGACGACAACATGGGTTCGGAGTTTCTGATCAGAGATTTTGAGCAAAGAGCAGAGAAACAGATGGTGAAGCAACTCCAGAGCTGCCTCGCTGCTCTATTCCCTGCTGTAGCAACAAGCATGTGAAAAGTGAGACAATGAACTTGTGAGGAAAAAAAAAAAACCTGCAGAAAAACAATTAAAGGGAAAAAATACTTATTTGTTTTACCACTGCAGTGGATTTACCCTCCTGCAATGCCCCTCCACTACTGAAGCATACTTCTTAGAGCAGATCCTGTATTACTTTCTCTTCTGACCACAAGCAAAGGTACTAAAAACATGCTCATTTAGGACTTACATACCAGTTTGAAAAATACCTCTATTACAGACAGACAAGGACCCATCCTTTTTGGATGTGCATTTGTTCACTCTTAAACTGCCAATAAGTGCTGAGTCCAGAATTTTCCATGCTCTTCAGAGTCTGGCTTTTTTTCTAGTTTTAATTACCATCTATGAATATTTTGGTTTATAACCAAAATATTTTCTAGATTTATGTGATAGTTTCTCTCACAGCTGACCAACACATGGTTTTTCAGGGAAATAATTTTCCAATGCAATACAGTCATAAACACAAACATAGAAGCAGTTGTATTTTCACCTGCTACATACAGG
Source organism: Anomalospiza imberbis (assembly GCF_031753505.1). NCBI lineage: Eukaryota > Metazoa > Chordata > Aves > Passeriformes > Viduidae > Anomalospiza > Anomalospiza imberbis. The sequence goes on along the minus strand of NC_089689.1, from coordinate 8,388,154 downwards.
TAAAGATATTATAAAAGAAAGGCCTTGCTCTGCTGAATTTCCAGCTAAGCCTGTAAGTTCTCGGAAGAAAGAATCAAAGTAATGAGAAACAGTAAAACTAGCTATTCTCGTAGAGAAAAACAGTTGGCACCTGTAAAAAACAAGAAATCTGTCCCATGAGAATCAGTGAACACAATAAGTAAACAATCCAAGAATAGAGTGATGTGGTAGACAGGTAAAATGCCATTTACTGACCTACAATGTATTGAGTGGCAAGAAAACTACTAGCCACTTGGAGTTAAACACGGGGCCTGTAACAGCTGTATAAAAATGAGCCATGTGAATAAAGAACGGGCTTTTCCTGCATGAAGAACCCGAGTCCCGTCTGCTTCACTGCAACAGTCACCAATTCCATCTGCTAAAGCAGCAGGTCATAACTTTTTTAAAATAAAGGAATGACCAAATGTACCAAACTGATTCCAGATAACCAAGACAATATTTTTTAAAGAGCTTCCCTTCTTTGCTTGCCTTTGGAGCTCCACTAGCTGATACTACACATCAGTTCTGCACAGAACACTGAATACAGAGCTCAGTTTTTCATACATGAGATGTTTTTTCTCATATCTCAAATATTGTCCCAGCAAAAGTCAGTGCTATGACAATTTGACAGTATCAAGTTCCCTGGGAAGGCTTTGTGTTTATCTACAACAAGCTAAATGCACCCAAAATCAGTTAAACTAGCATCTAACACCTGAAACCTGAATAATGACCATCATTTTTACCAGGAGATCAGACCCTGTAAATTTTATTTATTGCATCACCAAGCAAATTAATCTCCTCCTTGAGGCTGAATACATTGCTGTAACACAGACCAAGAGTGGTCCTTCCCACTAAATTTAATCCAGTGTAATTGCAGACAGTCCTTATGGGCAGCTGTAACCCCCTCCAGATGCCAGTCGGATCAGGAGTGATTTAATGACCCTGTGCCCACACGAGCTCCCAAGGGGAAGGAGGATCTCTGGTTGGAGATCAGGCTGTCAACCACAACAAAGCATGACACATTTTTGGTTTTTCAGTCAATTCAAGGCGCTAGTTTTTTTCTGTCGTGCATGCATTTAATGTTTAAATTATCTAAAGCCCAAAGATATCTCACATCTTAATATTCTGACATGCAGAGAAAAATTTACAGTGTTGTCTTTGAAAATAATCAGCAAGGTTACTGCACAAATTTGATTGAGAAATACTCTGGTGATACTGAGATTTATTTTTTCTGAAGCAGTTTTCAGATCCACAAAATACACTTCTGTCCACTGCTGAATGCCATTTTCACATGAACAAAAGGTTTTTACTTTATACTGAAGAGTACATCTATATTTTTCTACAGTGAAGTCATCTTTCTAAATCACTTGGCTTTCTCTTTTAGACAATAGTGTGGGATCAATTATACCACACTGAACAACTGGTGCTTCCCTCTGATACTGGAATATCTGCCAGCCTGCCCCCAGGAGCTCTGAGAGCTCAGGAAAGCGGAGGAGCTGAGGGTAACCTGAATGTGTATTCTGTCCGGTTGTGTTAGGAACCTGTCGTGTCACAAGGGGCAGGAAATCAGGGGCAGTGCGGGCCTGGCCAGGCAGCTGAAGTGTGCCTGGAGGAGCACTCCCATCCATGAGGAGTGGCTTGAAAGCTCTGAGAAGAGACTTCCTCAAAGCCTCCTTTGGGCAGCAGGAGCAGGAACCACTCCAGACCAAGCAGGGCTGCTGCAATGCCAGCAGTTCACACGCAGCTTCAGCTTTCAGCAGCTCCCCTGCCCAGTAAAAGATGTGTTCCAGCCTGGGAGCTGCAAGGGCTTATCTGGAAATTAGTTCTTCCTGCAGAGCCAGCAAGCAGCCACTTGTTTAGCAGTCTCTCAAGATGAAGTCAGAGAAGACTTGACGCTACTTTTGTATTTAGGAAAGCAGAGTTAGTTTCCCTATGTTATACTTATTTTTTTCTTTGCTTTCCTTTAAACAAAACATTTATCCGTAATTGTCATTCACTGAGCACATACACATTATAAATTATTTTATCAAGCTATCAAGTGTGTATCAAGTAGGATACATAGACCAGTGTTCATTAGTGACCTCTAGAAACTGATCCCACTCTTGGCTGAAGGGTTCCCAAAAAAAACTGTACTTGATGTGGAAAGAAAGTCCAGGAAAATCTTCTTGAAGCAATTTAACTATTCTAACAAAACCGGTTTGCATGAATAACACTATTTCACCTCAATTTAATTAAATATTTGGTATGACAAATCCCTGTGAAAAAGGTTTACCATACAAATGCTAATTATGCTGCACTTTAAACATTTACATTCTCCCTATGAAAAAGCAATTTTTTTCCTCAGAATATCAAAAGTAAATGCATATTATAACACACAATCAGAAGTCAAACATTTACTGAAATATAATGAAAGTCACGCCTGATAGAATCATATTCTCAGCAGGATCAAAGCATCAAGTCTTTGCTCACTTAAACCCTGGTAGTTCACATGGCCTATACAGATACTCTGATTTCAGTAGCCCCTGCTCATGAGAGGAATGTTCAGCCTGGGTGATAAACTGGCCTGAAAAGCCAACCGTAACAGAGCAGTGTAACGGGCTTTGGACTTCATAGCAGTCAATAGCCAGGAAATAATTCAGACAAACCAAAGTTACATCTCCTAGTTCAGGCATGAAACTAGCTCATGGTAAACTGCACTATTTTGTATTTTTTTCCAGCAATAAATCAGATGAGTGGTTTGAGTGGGGATTTAGAAGAGATGGGGTTCCAAAATGATCTGCAAGTGGCCCCTTGGTTCTGAGTAACTGACATCGAATGGAATGGACTCTGCTGTAGCTTGGGACCCTCAGAGTGACCCCAGTTTGACATAAGTGTTAGAATACAAAGGGAAAAAGGAAAGAAAATAAACAGCAAACCCCCAAACTCCCAAAACAAAAAGCTTATTAGCACAGCAAAGTCAGAAAATAATCAACACATTTTTCTCTTTGCTTATTATTCTTCCAAAATAAAGCAGAAGCTCCAACTAGCAAAGAAGAGGGTACAGTTGAAGTGTTTGTATGCTTTGCTGAGTGCTGTTAAATCAGGAGAGAGACAGAGATTAGCATTGTGATAACCCTGCAATATCAGAGACAGCATCCTGATAACACACCCTCCCATGTAGCCCCACTAAAGTACCACCATGACTTCTCCAAGATCCCTGTACTTGATGGTAGAGGCCAGCACACCTCCCTGGAATAAAATTAAAGGCCTTGTTTTATGGATAAACAAGAGAGCATCATGCAGAAGTGAGCCCTAGATGTTTTCCATTTTCTGTAAAACCTCTCCTGCCTATTGGACAAGGCACAAGCAGCTTTTCAATGGATGTATCTCATTACCAGAAAACAGTACACATCCTTGAAAGATCATCAATTAGAAGGGTATCTTAGAGTTCATAGTTTGTTTATAAACAGTGCTAATCCATTTCCCAAAAATAATTCCAACACTTGAGCATTTACTCTCAGAGCACCCAAACTGGGGCAAGGTAGACACCAAATTAACCCCTACTAAAAGCCCAATGCAGAGGTTTCAGGAACACCTGCAAGCTTATCCAATTAACAAAGATTGATGTGGCTGCTCCTTGAGTGACATCACAGCAGAGCACAAATTCCTACTGATTCTAGATCTGTTCATGAATTTTTTACCCTGAATTATTATGCTTTCTGTGTTATTCTATTTTGAATTTATTTTCCAAAGAGGCAAATACTTGTTTCAGAGCCCATTAAGTAACAATACAAACCAGTAACAGCTTTGTAGTAAACAACTTTTACCTTGTCTTACAGAGAGAGCTCTGTTGCTAATTCTATTTCCTAGACTCCATTCAAGTTGTACGTAAAATTTCCTCTCTAAGCTATATGCTTCCTTTCAATACATTCCTTGTACAGTATTATAAAACTTAAATAATCACATTTCAATAACCACTTTGCTCAGCAGAAACACAGGGAATAGACTCCTGTGCCACTGACTGGTGTAAGAGGTTAAATTTTAGCAGAATGTCACTATTGGTTTAGAGACTGATGGTGGAGATAGGGCTTTGTCAGATCACAAATTCAATTAACTAATAGTGATTAATTCTCAGGGTAAGCAATCCAAAAGCTTCGTTTGTAATATCCTGACACACATTAGAAATAGTTATTGCAACATTTTCTTATACTTCTCAGACTGAGAAATACTAGGTTGCCCTTAATATTGCTGTTCTGTTCATTTTAATGAGAGTATGCACCTGCTGATAAACAGAAAATGCCTTGTCATTACTCAGAACAAGTAAACTAAATTCTACTTTATATGAGCCTTGGCTGTAACACTGGTTCGTGAACCATGAAGGGGCACTGATTGATACTTTCTCTGTAATGGCAATTTTCATTTGAAATATGCATTTGAAGTTGATAACATAAGTATCAGTTATGAAATTACTTGAAACATCTAAGAAGTATGAGCTAAATTTCAGTACCAACAATGCAGTTCTATAATTGCATGCATCTGAGGGCAAGAGATTTGTATCTGTAAAGACACTTATTTCTCAAACACAAATGTTTAATTTTAATCCCAGAATCTAAATATATTTGAATCACCTGAGTGGAGGATTGTGTATATGAACAGATTGCTGTTTGTGTATCTATACACACAAACAGATAAGATGCAACAAGGATTTGAGAGTTTGCTTTGAAAAAGTAATTTATCTCCTTTTCCTCCAGAAAAGGGCTTTAATATGAACATTTTTAGGGTTCTAGACAGCCATTTAAGATTTACTTCCTAATCAAAATAAGGGAGACTTGTCTGACTGCAAAATTCAGTGCTCCTCTTCACAGCTGCTCTCCGAGTCTGGGATTGCCCCAGCCCGGGAGCAGCGCCTTGCACTTGGGCCTATGGAACTTCATTTAGGTTCACCTGGGCCCATTTCTCAAGCTTTTGACTCAAAGTACCTAATTTCAGGCAATTATCTCACCACAAAGCCTGTCAAAGCAGCATTATCATGTATTTTAATCAATCTGATCAATCAAGATTTTGTGTGTCACTGTAAAGTCTAAGAGGAGGAAAGCAAAGTCCAAACTTTTTTATGCTTCATGCTGTTTTTATAGGGTGCCACATGTGTAGGAATGAAAGTAAATTAATTTTCCCTCATTTGCTAGAGGTACAGGCACTATCTTTTTATAGGTAAAATAGCAAGAGAAATATATGGTTGCCATAACAACCATATTAAATAATATTGAGGTAAAAAAGTCCTTCACGAATGTTTTCAAGTGATAAGCTAATTTAAAAATTTTCACAGAGAGCATTTGAAAAATAAGATATACTGGGATATGAGCATAAAACTACAGAAGGGTTTCTATAGTAACCCATGGTGTAAAGTACTGTTCATGCAGTGATTATCCTGAGCAGATAAATCACCCTCATTAACAGTGAGGTGCATCTCTGCAATAAGTTGGGAGAGTAAATAATGTAACAGACTCTCTAGACATACTTATTTCATTACTGTCTGGAACAACATTTTAAAAACAAAAAATAACAAGATCCTGAATATACCAGGACAAAGATTTGGACTAACTCTGCAGCACAAAGATTTGGATTAACTCTGTGATCAAGAAATAAAACCTCAGAAACTCAGCAAAGCAGCTCTCCACATTTCTAATAGGTTAAACTGAACCTAGGTAGGACATCATGCTTTTTATGAAACTCATTTTCTTCACAAAAATTATTTAATTCAGTCATTAATTTCAATGATTTATCAGTCCATGGCTTGTATTTTGCCTTTGATTCTTTAATGAAAATGTATTTCAAGAGTTTCTTGTGTGGGATGACAACACCAGAACCCAGCTGTTTTCATAAAAGGAGAGAATCCTGGGCTGGAAGGGAACTCAAAGCTGGTCTAATTCCAACCCCCTCTTATGGGTAGAGATGCCACTCAATGGGTCAGGCCCCATCCACCCTGACCTCTTTGTGGGTCTTCATTTTTCTTAGACATGAACAACTTCATTTCTAATTGAAATATTTCTCAAGAAAAATCACAGGAAATGTCTTAACTCTATAGGATGATATAGATTTCTGCATTACTCTCATAAATTAAATATGAAACTGGTAGATGCTCTGGGTATTCTTGGAATGTAACAGCTGCTGGAGATCGGGCTCACACTCATTTTAGACAGACACATAAGCAGTTTGGAGAATGCTCCTCAGCAGTCCATCCTCAAATGTTAGCAATGGCTCCTGGGTGCACAGTACTTTTGCAATGTCACATAAAATAAAAGGCTGCATGAATCACAACCTCCCTCTGTCTAATTAATGTTATAAATTTTAGATAAGTTAGACAAAAATACGCTTGCTTTAAACCTGACTTTCCATGTTGAGACATCATATATATAAATAATACATGTATGATTAGAAGACCACACATAAAACTGCCCCAAATTCTGCCTGCTCCAAACACATTTTGAGTAAATCCTTAGTAACCAGAGATATAAGCAATATGTTAATAATATGTTAATATTATATGGATAATATATTAATAAACAAAGACTTTGGACAATAAATTGAATCTACCTTGAGAAAGTGAGGGCAGAGCTGTAGCAGTTTAACACGCAAGATCTGACTCCTGCAGCAGTCCCTGCTCATCTCTCTGGGACCATATATCATGGCTTAACCTGGTTATCCCACACTTCCCAAAGCACAGCCCAAGTGCAAGCCCTCAGGCTACAGCAAATTCAAGTCAGTACAAGTCAGATTATCTCCTCACTTTCCACAGTTATTAACACAGTATTAACACTTAAGTGTGAGATACACGAAGGCATTTTCCATTAAAATAAAATAATGTGTGGAATTACCAAATTCACAAGAAGCATGGATATGCTGAGGGGGGTTGTGTCAAGTTCCTCCATTCCCCAAAAATAAGACTGGGATGGATCTCAAAGATCTTAATATAAAATGTTAAAGAGTGGTTGATTTACATCATGCAGTACTTACCAATGCTATATTTTATAAGTTAAATTTTTGTTCAAGGCCTATTTAAAAGAGCAATGAAATACATTTGAAAACTGACCATTTATAACATACATACTACTAATGGAAAAACAACCATTCCACACAACTCTGTGACTTTTGAATTAGCCCACAGTAGTAGCACAATTCCAGAATAACACTGAAACTGTAATTCAGGTAGACGGCAGGAAGAGTGTGATCCAACAGTAGCAGCAATATATAAATTTGTACATTCAAATATAGAAAGTTGTTACACAGCCAACTGACAGTTTTAAGTCTCAACCTGTAAGCTATTACAGGTGATTTTCTCTGATACCTCTAAGAATATTTTTGACTTGCCTTTAAAAACTTCATTATAGCCTAAAATATCAGTTATAATAATAAAACACAGAGAGGCATCATCATTTTGGAACAACACTCTCGGAGTGAGAGCCCAGCGCTGCTCTCACTCCAATCAGAGCCTGTGCATTTATCACAGTTTGCTGGATTTCTATTTATTGAATGCATGTGGCACACTATATATAGGCATCTTGATCTGGCGTGGGAACACCTGGATGTATTTCAGTGACTGCTGTGTCACTTTCCTTCAACAATGGCCAAGCACATCCTTGGACCCAAAGGACTGAGTGAAAAATTAGAACTTGACACTTATGATGATAAAAAGAACCCCAAAAATGGTTCTTACAAACCCTGTTATTGTTCTACTTTAGAGCACTCAAATTATGTGTAAATTTGCATAGGACAGATAAGAAAATCAGAAAAACAATTACAAACAAGGTTCAGGTTCTTGCTCTCTCCTTGTGCTCCTTCTGCAATACCAAGTGCGTGGCATTTAGAGATCTGCACAACTGATAGTCCTGATACAAACTGGCAAAACCCAGACAATGGCCCACCAGTCAGCACCCAGCAACACTAAAAGCTAAGATAAAAAGGCAATTTTGCTAAGGTGAAAACCAAACACTTCAAATAGACTATGGAAAAAAAAGAAACAAGGGCAAAAGAAGAGGGGAAATATTAAAAATCTTTCTTGCTGATCAAACTTAAATACATCAAATTCCCCTTGTATTCAAATGATGGTGTACCACCCCATCCTCAAAACATCAACCAGAAACTCAAAAAGTCTCTGATTGATAAACCAACTGCTTTTTATACATGAAGAACACACGACCAAATGATACATTATCAGTGGGAATATGAAAAGCAAAAAGGTGGATAAGAATTGTAATATATTAGCTGTGTACTAATGTTTTAACCTTCTTGTAACAGTATTTTCTCTATAAAATCACTCATACCACTTTCAAAAATGGATAGAATTTTGCAGTTCAACTTTAAAATTCCTCTGTAGTAAGAAAAAAACTAATTTATTTTCACAGAAAACAAAAAGAAACATAAGGCACTACAAGAGAGGGCCTATGAAATGTACAGCATCCACTCACTCTTTTCTGATTTATCCTAACTTTTTTTAACACATGAAGCTTTTGAGAAGATACCTCTGTATTTTTAAGATTCAGGAAGCAATTTGATTAAACTTTAGAACAGGAAAGTTATCACTTATTACAGCTTTCAATTTATATTTTATCCACCACAGGTGTATGCTCAGTACTTGCATTTTGTAAACACACTGCTGAGACTTAACACGCAACAATTCATAACCAGGAGTAGCTAGATAAGAAATCAATGCAGAAAAGTGCAAAACTCAGTTTGGAGGCCCCCTTAAAGCTCACCTTGCCTTCCCAAAGTGTAGTTTGCTGCTTTTACAACTCAGTGCTTGGAATTACTCCAAGAGAGGAAGCAGGGGTAGAACTTCTCCTGTGGAAGTGCCATTCATAGAGCAACAGCTTAAGGATAAGCTTGCTATCATTACAAATAACTACTTAGGTGACTCAGAGAGAGAAATAGAAACTGAATTAATTTATGTTGGTTCTTTTCAACCAATCAGATTTTAAATGTTGATAATCCTTTAGGAGGGGTGAGTACAGATTTCATATCCAGGCTATTTCCACTGAGTGCAGAGAGATTTGTTCCACATGCAGACCTGCATTCAGCTTAGGTGGGTGGAGGTTTATTACAATTTGAATTGCATTTCAGTCCCCCAGAGCCATGGGATATCACATTGCACCCACGAACATGCAAGCATAAAGGGGGAAAATTCCCTGCCTTAGGTTGTTTTCATAACAGATCGGGCTGTAAGAATTTGAAAATATAAATGATGGCTGAATAAGTGAAATTATTTGCCCAAGGTACAAAAGGCCTTTATAAAATTTGTCCCACAGAAAACCAGTATAATGCTAGCCTACTGCATGGGAAAGTATTTTCATCTTAAAAAAAAAAATTATTGGGAAGTGATGCTTCTAGTTCCATACTGCCCTCAGGTGAACCACATGGTGCTTTGATAATAAAGACAATAACTCTCTAAAGAGTGAAGAAAATGACATGCAGCCCAGGGCCCTGCTTTCTTTCCCTAAACTCGAATTAGGTGCTGACTAGTTCTATTTAATGGCATCCTCAATGTTTTTAAGTGTTACTGCTTGGTGCTGTACTATTCTTCTGGGTTAAGTTTCCACTGTTAGGAGCAATGTTCCACATCTACGGTTTTGCGCTAATTTCATTTCATAAATGTTTGTAAACAATCTTTCAACAGGAAAAGAGAATGAGAAATCTAGTCTTTGAAATTGCCTAAATGCATAACAGAAAGACTTGACTATTTTTGTTTCAAAAACAACTATATTTGCTAAAAGGAAGTGCTACTATAGCTGCTGCTTGGGTCCAAATTCAGTCTTTCACTGAAGTTTTCACAATGATTTCTTCATGGCTGATTAATACTTGTGGACTGGACCCAAATTATATAAAGTTAATTTGTAGAAACTGGAAGGAATTCCATAGAGATTTTCTGTACTTTTAGTCCCTAAGGATTCAGAAGTTTAGCTGCTGCAACAGGGTGCTGTAAGTAGAACTGTCAGATAAGCAACAGTGATTTTTCTTAGAATAATAAGAAAAATGTGCTCTTTGAAAGTATATTATTTCCACCAGCTGAAAGGTCATTCCACTCACCCAAGAGATTTCAAATCAAATTTACCACTGATAATTCCTTTGTAACATTCCTGTATGCTGCATCAGGTATTCCAAGGAAAAGGTGATAAATTACTCTCTATCATCCTCAGAAATATTCTTTTCAAGAAAGAGCATGCAGAGAGTGAACAGTGATAAGTGTCTGTCTCTGTAAATATCTTGTGATGTTTACAACTTGCTATTAAAATACAGGGATTCCACGTGGACCACAGGTATTTTGTTGATATCTGTGTGATTGTATCCTCAATAACCATAAGTCACTATAGTCTATTTTTATGGTAATAAATGTTATACACGAGACTGAGCAGGTTAAGCATAAATTTCTGTGAAATCTTACCCTTTGTTTTGGAACCACAGAAACAGCTCTATTCTTCCTAGCACTTTGCTAAAGATATTGAGAATATCAATTATGTAATTGTCTTGTAACTTACTGTCAGCAATAGAAGGTGTTACCACTGAATTCAGCTGCTGGGATACAACATTACACCCCTGTAATGATTTTTAATGGCTGCTTGAAAACATTGTCACTTACAAGTTATTCTAAGGATCTTAAAAGAAAATTATACCTTCAACAGCATAATTATTTTTTTTCTGAGAAACTATTTACTTTTTGAGAGAAATATCACCATTTCATAAGAAACACTAATTTCCTAAAGTATAATTAGAAAGCCACTGCTTATGAATTAGAAAGCCACTACATATGAATTCTCTCTTTTCCAGCCAGAGGCTCCAATAAAGTGTGATTTACATCCCAGAGCATGTCTCAATGGCTGGAGATTCCTGCCTTGCCCTGCACTAAAAAGAAGGGGTATGCAATGTGTTCTTCCAGTAGGGGTGCCCTGGCAGCCACAAAGCTGTGGGGACAGGACTGTGTCTAAGTTATCACCATGATTTTACGTACATTGGCATTTTCTTACGTTAGTGCTTAATTTTGAGCAAAACCACAACTTCACAAAAAAACAGGGGAAGTGGAGGGGTGGAGAGGAACATAATACTCTGATAAACTAAAGACTATAAGCAGATTAGTTAAAGGCAATGTACAGATATTAGAGAGCTGGAGATGTGCATAATTAATGCTATTGTTGCAAGAAAATACAGAAATTGTAGGAAAGACTTTATCCACTACCCAGGACAAAGACTCTCCTTTATAGCTTACACAGTACAAGTCACCTTATCAGTGAAATGATAATTGATTATACACAACTCATTTCAAGCTGACGTTGCATGTTCACTAAATTTCCACTTAAGGAGAAATAATTGTGATTCTTCAGCTACAAGAAGTTTCTCTGGTGCTGCTCTCTTTCTTACTAACTATGAGATTGCATGCTGAACTCTTCAAAGGAGGAATACCTTAAATTGATCAGATCTCAAAACCCCTGATATTTATACAGCAATTCTCAGTTTACTGAGCCTTTCATTAAAGACAAGGCTAAAAAGTTTTCTTCAAAAACTCATATTGGAATCCATGGGTATTTTATGTCAGAAACATTTGGTGGGTTTGTCCGACTTTGCTGCTGTTTATTCAAGACCGGGCTCAAAATCCTTTCATTTGCAATCACTGTAGAATATTAATCTGCAAGAATCTGCATTTAACATATCTGTAAATTTAAAAATTCTCCTAAATAGAGTATTAGTGTACAAAAAGCGACCCTACAAAAAAACTCAAAACCAATCCATGTAGACAAGTCTCGCATAGAAAGAGACGTGATTCTGCTAAATCCCATAATATGCTGCTTCTTCTGGCCTATTATCTTTCCAAATGACAACTTTCAGTATTATTTGATGGTCCAAAATGACCATATAAAAGAGGAATAAAAGAGGAATAAAAGAGAGTTTTAACACCATCCTCAAAAAAGCATTTTTACACTTTTGTGAATGTGATCAGTGGTAAGTATAGGTGATTTAAATCTTCAACCTGAACAACCATGACAGAATTAGCTTTATTCTATACCCTGATGCTGGGAGAATACATTAATAAAATATATTAACATATTTATAGTGAAATAAAATACAAAACTTTATAGCAAAACATGTAGTTTCTCTTCTGTGGCTGTACAGATAAATGAGCAGGATCAGTATTATAACATTTGGTCCCCAAAATCCCTTTCTCCATACTGGGGAAATTTGCTTCCCTTTACAAAGGGCTCAGTCTCTGTCCCTGTTCCCTCCAAACAGAGTTAACTGCTTGTTCTCCACTAACTGGAGCAAAGGTCTTTACTTCTCAAGCCTTTTTGTTGAAAAAAGAAAATAATCTTCTTATCAGTTAAGGAGCTGAAGTGAATGGATCACTTCCCCTGTTTTTCCCAGCAAACACAAATCATAAAGCACAGAGCCAAAATCTACTTATATTTTGCTTAAGTGTTTTGCCTGCAACCCACAAAAAGTGGCTGCAAAATCAAAGAGGATTTTGTAGGCTTGGAATTGGAGAAATAAATTGGTTTTTGTCAAACTCTTTGTGCATGTGTGCATTCTTATTTATTCTTCTTTTGCATTAGTCTTGCAAATTATTTCTAGGGGGTTATAAAATGATTTTTTTTTTTTAATGTGTAGAGATTAACTTACTTACAGTGGAAGATATCTAAGATTTATAAGTGAAGGATAAAATACACACATCAATACAATTATTAAAGGAAGGAATGTCAGAACAAGGACTAAATGAATGTGAGAAGAGGGGGACATAAAGCACTGTATCTGCACCACAACTACCACCCAGGATGTTTCAGGTCACAGCTCCCACCAAGCTCAGGCTCTCCCCCACTTACCACCAGTGTACATTGTGTAGATGCTAAAATACCAATTAACATCTCACCTATTACTCTTTACCCTTGACATTCTCCTGTACCCTTGGTTGGTACAGCTTCCTAGGTAGTTGTCCTTTAGCAGGTCGTTTACAAGGTGGTAGAACAGATGCTTCTCTTTCCCTTTCTATGACATAAGCAAATACTTTCTCATTAAAGACAGAATGCTGACCTGACTATTTTGCTGCATTTAAAAAACAGAAGCAGTAAGGACATAATAAATAAAATCCTCATTATAGCATAAACTTTCTTTGAGTGATTTCTCCTCATTTGAAAAACAGCTAATTGACTATATCACTGTAGCAGCTGTTGGAGCTGATGATTTGCAGAATGCAGATGGGTTATTTAGCAACTGGGAAAAAATTGAAATTGTAGAGGCAGCATTACCAACTCTGGCAGAGCAACTACACGTGTATTTTTGACACATAGCTAGCACTAAGAGTAGGTGTGTTTCACCCTAAATGTGAGCAAAGACACAAGGCAAAGTAATGGCTTAGTTTAGGAGTGAATAAAAAATGAGTGTAAACATGCAGTTCACAGGAAAAATACCTTCACTGCAAGTATTGAAGTCCGTGTGTGACACTGATTATTGCTTCTGACAAGCTTCTCTGCCATTTCATCTTCTGTGCCATTTCCTGTGAGTGCATATGCAAGAATAAACAGTGTTAAGCAAAATATTTAACTACTTGGTGTTATTGAAATCCCATTCCTCTCCAGATATTTATTTTCTTTTAAATATATTACTGACAAAAAATGAAGGAAAGCACTGATCTATGCTGGGTAAAATGTGTCTCAGCCATACTCATTGAAGCCTGCTAGGGTAAATAGGTGCAATTTTATTGGGATAAATGGAGCTGAACCAATTTTAAGCTTCACTGAAGCTTCTGGAGCTGAGGAAATAATATATCCCTTGTTTTGTAAAAGGATAGAAAAATTTAGTAAAGAGGAATAATGATAAATTTAACTGCATCAAGAATTCAAAGATGCAGTAGAATCATTTATTTCCCAAGTATTCTGTGTAGAGCTGGCAGTGTAAGACTAAGTACAGAGTTCTATTTACTTACAAATGCTGCTTGATTGTTCCCTTCAGTTGATTTTGTTTTAGAAGAGTGAGGCTACAGATTTAAATTCTTTGCAGGAATTCTTTGGCATTTCTGCAAAAACTATCAATACTCCCAGCTGAAAGATCATCTTTGTGAAACATCACGAGGTTCCCAAAGTATCTGATTGACTTTTAAAAAAATTAATTACTTTGTTGCCTTTCAGTCTTATAAGGGGGAATCATCAGCTCAACTCTTGGTTTTGTGGCTACTGTAAAACACCCTTCTCTCAGTCATGGGCAGAAGATATGTTTAGTGGTAAAGGCAAAGGGAAAATTACACACACAGTTAATTCAAATTATTCACCAAACAAATTATGAAATGTGAGGTAAAATCAGAGTTCTCATGTCCCTGCTGAAGCAGTAGATCAGTAAAAATCTTGTTTACACTGGAATGGTTATAAAAATGAAATTGATGTGAAATTGGCTTCTTTTACTCTAAATAATGAATATTGCTTTGTATCTATTCAGAAGCTTTTGACCAAGATATACTCTCCAGTAGTGTATTCCGGGTTTGTTTCTTCCCTCTCATTGTCTTTTACTGTCCCACTTACTGCAACCAGAATTTTAAATTCACAGGGGAGAAGAAATATCCATTTGAAAACAAAATCCAGTCATCAAGAGCAGAGACTGGGTATGTCCCAGACACAGTGATGGTGCACAAGTCAGCCCTCTACTGTTACAACTGGGGGGGTGATGACAGAATACAAAGCTACTCCATTCTTGGAGCCACCAAATCTGTGCAGTAGTGGCTGAAGCAGAAACACAGAGGAAATGGGAATAAGGAAAGTGGAATATATGTGTTGTCCCATACAGCAATGCACTATGGAAAGGCAGAAAAGGAAAAAGCTCAGCCCTGGCTGGAAAGTGCAGTGGATTTCTGTGACCAGGCCATGCAAGAGCCATGTTACTGGTTTGGACTCAGCTGGACTCTTGGCCAGACCCTTATTGAAACACTGCCAGATTTGTCCAGGAGAATCCTGGAAGCATGGAATGTCACTTCTCACTCTTTGCTAATTTGAAAGGTAGGAATTTTCACTGCTAAAAATTGCTTCCTCATCCAGACACAAAATACCAGGAGCTATTTATGGCAGAATTGAATCTGGACCTGTGTCTCTAGAGTTGACTCAACTAAATTTTTGGATGTGACAGGATTGTCTATTTAAAATTCAAAATCTGGATGCAAGAGCTCCAACTCATTTTGACCATTAATCATACTTACAAAAGTTGTTGATACATGAGCTGGACTGGATTTCATTGCCATACTGTAACTTTCTCCACAAGCACACAAATTTTTAAAAGTCTTAAAGAATCAGCCCTTTTTGTCTACTTTGCAAATTCTGACATATCTCAGCAGTCACACTGAAATCAGTATGAAATCAGTATGATGCCCCTAAAGATGCACATGTTGAACACTTTTATTGCAAAGTGTTGCATTTTCTGATGTAGTCTTCAGATGGAAAGAGGAA
Source organism: Anomalospiza imberbis (assembly GCF_031753505.1). Taxonomy (NCBI): domain Eukaryota; kingdom Metazoa; phylum Chordata; class Aves; order Passeriformes; family Viduidae; genus Anomalospiza; species Anomalospiza imberbis. The sequence goes on along the minus strand of NC_089689.1, from coordinate 8,372,693 downwards.
GTTTCAGGCACTCATCCTTTCTCAGTTCCTTTTAGGACTAGAAGCATTAAAGAAGAGTTTAGGACTATTTGCAACAGCTCCCTGGAGAGCAAATGCTAAAGACTAGTGGTATCTTCCTTTCCACTGACTTATAGAATTTAGCTAGGAGAGATTTTGAAGGAACTGTTTAAATACTTAATACCAAAGTTTTAGGGGCAATTCTGGGGAGTACAGATATAGCTGTAAGTCTGTGCTACTCCTACTTCATTTTAATTTAGAAACAGATACTTAATAAAATAGTAAATTCCTTAACAAAAGAAGAAAAATGGCTTTTTTAAATAGAATTTTCTCCACTTAAAATTCTTACACACATTACCAGAGCCCTATCAGAAAAAAGCTTGGTTTAGGATAACATTCTTATTTAACTCAATTCTAAAAAGGACAGATAATCTCCCTCTCCTTATAAGTACAGAATTTAAAGGGCAATGTTGTAGTTATTCAAGCTGTTTCAGTGAGGCATGTTATGCTGATTACAAAGAGTGTAATAATTTATTTTAACAAATTTGTAATTCTAATCAGCACTGGCTTTCTCTCAAGCTGTCAATGTCCATCCTATTGTTCTCCTTGATAATGAAATTATTTAAACATCAATCAAGCATAAATGTTCTATTTTTGCTTGGAGAACAGCACATTAACATGGAGAGAGTAGTTAAACCCCTCGTAGTGCTTAATAAATGGATCTCATCAACCACAATTATCTACCTAAATACCTGCCCACAGATGTTCATGATTAACAGTTCAGAGAGATATGTATGGCCATCTTTAGGAAACCTAAAGGTTTCTGATTAGTCACTGAGGTACAGAACACCTAGAAATGGGAGATAAATCCTTGGAGTAAATCCCCCAAGTACTCTGAGGCTACAGATGGACTCAAGTGAGACCAAACACCTGCTAAAGGACCCTGAATGAAGGACAAACCTCACAGAGTTCTCTGGGGCTGTGCTGTACTTCTCATTACCTTTTTAAGGCTAACTGAAAGCAGAAGAAAGACATCAGCATATTCCATCATTTGCCACATAGAAGGTATCCTGAAACAACATATCTGAGATGGGTTCTGCTCCCATCTCTCAGGGTGGCGTGCACAGCTGTTCCCCACTCCACTGGAACAGCAAGGACTGGTGCAGGAGGGGAAGGTACAAACCCTGCTGCTTTTCTGTCCTGCTCTGGCATCTGGTGCTGTGCTGAAACCTGTCACTGGAATACTGCACAAAGCAGATTAAGGAGGTTTATCAGATTGTGTTACAAAAGCGGACTGTACATATGTGGAAATATACTTTAGCAATTGGGTAAATAGGACTCCTGATTTACCCTTTGGTAAAGGGTAAATGGAAAAGACAGAAAACAAGAGGAGAGGCAGGAAAATTCTGGCTTCCTCTGCTTAGGAACTGAGCTGTGGAACAGGGCTGTGGAAATGCAGCCTGGAAAATGTCATGCGCATTCAGGGCTTGGATCCTTTGCTAATATCATTTTCAAGTACATTTGGCTCTGGATAAATGGGATACACAGAGCTCTAATTTAGTCTTTATGTATGTACTGATTACACTACTTGAGTTACCACCCACGTTATTTTCAGCTAATTCAATACCTTACAAACAATCTTTCCTCTTTTAATATATTCTAAAGTACATTTAAGCATCTTAAAAATACAAATCAAATCTCTTCAGCATGCAATAAAGGCACAATAAAGCAGGTCTAACACATAATCAAACATAATAACCACATATTTGAAGGTGGAAAATGAACTCATATAACACTTGCAAAATTTAGCCAGTGACCAACGTTTCAGAACAAGAAAAAAATCTGCAGTCTGAATTCATCCAAGCTATCCAGATTATACTTCCCACTCTCCAGCTCTCTTTTTGTAAAATATACAAAGATTAAAAGGAATGAGACAAACCTTACAATAGCAAGAAACTACCGATTCTTCTCAGCCTACCATAACCATGTATACTCATGACTTTATTCATCATCATTTAGAAATATAGACATTTATTGAGTAGATGGGATGTGCCTAAGAAACAACTAATTCTAAAAAAAGATAAAAGGGAAATACAGGTCTGTAAACCATTCAAAAATTAATGAACAGATTTAACTTAGCTTTTTTGTCACACACTTCTCATAAAAAATTGCTTCAATAGAGAATGAAAACACAATTTTCCCAGAAATATAGCCTAAAATTTATGTCCACTTGATTTAGATGTTAAACTATCATATCATACTTGTAGAAATTTCTAAGAATTAGATTAAGGTGCTTTCACTTAGGTAGCATGTTCTAATGGCAGATGTGAGGTAACAAATTCTGCTGTTGAGTGAATACACTGATATTTTGTGGTGGCTTTGCTTAACATAAAAGCACATCCCACACAAGGCATCCTTCTCTGGATTTCTACAAATATTCCCAGACAACCAGGATACACACATTAAATGGGGGCCTTTTAAAGAAAATCACTACCTTCAGTGTGCAAATGACAGGAAGGATGGAAAATGACAGAATTTAAAGAATAAAAAGATAACTCCAATTTCTAAATTTAACTGTAAGAGCTAAAACTCAGACACTACGTACCACTTAAATTTCTCATGCATTTGTATAAATAGCAACAGAATTCCTAGAGGGCAACCTGCTGCAAGGACAGGTACTTAAAGGAGCCAGCTGGGGATTCCAGGGGAGGTCAATACTGAAAAGACTTCTCAATGCAGACAAACTTCCCTTTTGTCAAATGTTCTAGTTGCCTAACCTGACCAGTAATGCAAGACTACATCACCAACATTTCCAATCACTTGAACAGAAAGTGCAATAACTGTTCTGAAATAGAAAAATACTTGCAGAGGTTTTAGAAATCTTTGCCAGGTTCCCTGTGACAGACTTTTTTTCCCCCTGGTGTTTCCATAAGGAGTTCTGATTTTCACTCTATCCATGAGAATTAAGAAAAATGGGTTTTAACTAGGAATTACAACTCTTATAGCAAAACCTATTGGACAGTTACTTAATTTTTGAAGGAGTTATAGAAATATTACACCTAGAGAACAAAATGGACTTAACTTACCTACTGGAGCATTTCTGAGGAAGCACATCTGATTCTCTCTATCTGTCCCCTCAGAGTAACTTCAGGAGTGGCTGTTGCAGGAATGGGAAAATCATTCAAAGGCCACAACTTGACTCCAGAACTTGGTGGTTGCTTGGAAAAGCACCGCTCTGGAAAGCAGTAAGTTCATAGAAAACCCTTTAAGAAAATATAAAATGCAATAAAAATAAATATTTGTGCATAGGGAAAGATGGTTTTTGCTTTATTTTGACTGTTTGTCTGCTGCACGCTGACATTCCTACATTTACCAGGTGTAAAGGCTGTGAACAAAATAAGACCCTTTGATAAGATTAAAATATTTTTGCTCACAACTGGCACACTTATTCCTCAAAGTCTCATTTTTCTTCCGTGTGACCATAAGTTATAAACTTCCCTCTTGTCAATACACTATGGGAAATCTCAAAACAAACTGACAAATGCCATTTATTCTTTTTCTCCAGTTCTCTCAGGCTGATATTTAAGGTTAAGTATGCTCCTGAAAGAGACTCCAAATTTTAGTCCATTTGATAAGTAGGTGAATGACTTGGCATGTCTCTAAACTGGAGGAAATGTTGTAACTGGAGCCTTCCCACCCTATTTCCAAGCAGCACATGGGGTAACAGGTCAGAACTTCTTCCTGATGCTGAAGGATTTTGTTAAAAGGTCACTGAGCAACACCAAGAAATGACCACAAGTAGCAAAGAGTTCCTGCCACACTGAGGTGATTAAGGCAGAGAGCCAAAGTTCACCAAATACCCCACACACTAATTATGAACTCCAGTTTAGAAACACAGCAATGACTCCTCCATTTTCCATATATATGGTACTCTGAGAAACATCATGGTGTAGCAATTGTCATTTCACCTGTACATATTTCTGATGATGATGGAACCCCAGAAATGGCACTTCTGGTGCCAGGAAAGGTCACTGTCAGTACTGTAGCAGAGATAAAATTAAATGTGGGGAAAGCTGCCATTGGATGGAACTGGCTTTAGATCATCTTTCACCCAAAGAGGCATCACAAAAACATGCATTTCTGCTAACTCCAGAATGCTGGGTGCAGAGACACAGTTCACACTTTTGTTTTAAAGTTGTATTTTTAATTCATCATGTTCCACTACTTCAAAGCACAGGCAAAACAGAAAACCAAAGTTCAGTTCTCTAAAATGAATGAGTCAATAGAGAAAAATCACTGTCCATCCACACACAGCATATGGATTCTAGTTGCCTCAACTGAAATGGCAAAGCAATAAAATAAGGCTGTTCCATTGTATACTGGTGAAGCCAATTCAATTATTATCAGAAAATCTCCCTTTCAAATCATGTTAATAAAGGATTGTTGTAGCGCCAGTTTTGCATAATATTTTATGTATGAGCTTATAAAGTACAACAATAAAATTCTTAATCAGATAAGACATTTCTGGTGTTTGAAGGAAAATACTGCCATAAAAGCATTTCCCAAGGTTAAATCAGCAATCCACCCCTGAAACCATTGCCATCCTCACTGTGTCAACTCATCAATAGTTATAATGCTGTTGGGAATAAAACATTTCCAGTACTGCTAATATCACCACTTCAGTAGCTCATTTAGAGGCAAAAAAGCCTTATTGTTTTATCACTGCTTGAATAAGTTCTTCACATCTGAGAATTTATTACTTTAATTACAAAGAGTCTTCCATGTTATTCCAGGAGTATTGAAAAACTATTTCTCTACAAATGCAAGAGATACTTTAATATTTATGGTATATCACAAAAAATGAAGAATATTTGATGGTATAAGTTTGAAAAACCCAGATTATCAGACTCATTTTTCAGATTCTTGCAATTCAATTGCTGTCACTGGCCTGATTTCAGAAAGTCCCTCAAATAAGGAGCCCAATTTAAAAGGTTGCCTTCTGGAAAGTAAAAGAAGGTAATTATTCAAAAGAATGAGGGTTCTTACAGGGCCTCCTTTTTAGATAGCAAAAAGCATATTTGCAAGCAGAAATACATCAGTGGAAGCAATACTTCTGCAAAGATATATCTGACATAATGAAAGCCTGTAGGAATAAACCCTGTACTTACCAAAACAAAACCCAAACTGCCACCCACACTAAATATACTATTAAAAACAAAAGAGGCAGGGAAAGCAAGAGAACTAGAGGTGTCAAGCAAAAACAAAGGCAGCAAGAAAACACAATCACTGCTCTGTTTCAAAAGTCTAGGCATTGCCACATCACTGATTATCCACTTTCCTATTAATCCATAAAGTAATAGGAAGACTGGCAGAGAGAATTTCAAGAACAACCACAGCTAGGATTCACTGAAATATTTGTTAAAACCACTAAAAAGAAGGGCATCCTAAGTAAAATATCAATATACTTTTTAAAAGAGAGAAAATAGAAATAAATCTGGAACCTTGGAAAGTACCTGGGAAATACAAGCTTGTCCTTTATTGCTCTCTGGAAAGAAAAGCTCTTGAGCTGCAGATGCTACAGCCATACATCACAGCAGTGTGGGGCTTTCCCTTAAACCCTTAGGAAGGATGTGAGGAACCTTTTAACTCTGTGCCTCCAAGTTCCATCTGATTTCTAAGCCATATTAGATACAATTAAAATATCTAATGGACTGAGTTTAAAAGAGAAAAATAGCAATTTGGAAATACTGAGAGTGACATATCCTAAGGAAGTAATTAAACCTCAACATTATTTATCATATCTTGAATAATTTTCTCCATTGTTGGGATCCTTATGGAATAACTCAATCAAATCTAGTTCCTCACAGTATTTCACAGACTGGCATCTTCCCACACAGAGAATACTGTTCCAAATTGTTTTACTAGCAAAAGTTAGCAAGAGATTTTGCATTCATTTGCATGTGTCTGGAACTTCTTGCATGAGTGATGACACACTGAAGAGTTTTATTTTTGCAAAGTTACTCTCTGTAATATTGTGTAAATATCACTGCCAGTGATTTTTGCTTATTCCTGAGTATGACAGTGAACATTGGTCCCCTGGGATAACCAAATATGAGTCTGGGGTCAATGGAAAGCAGATGAAAACAATTCAGTAACTGGACACTTCATGAAGTTCCTTACCACTTGAAGATGAAGTATTCTGTCACAACAGAGCCAAACAGCTGAACAACTAGTCACTTGTAAAATAATATGTAACCAGATTTCTTTTTCAAACAAAAGCTGAATTTCAGAATAGGTTTTGAAGCATAACATTCTCTAAAATCAGCTCAACCAAGTGTTCCTAGGCTGCTCATTCAAATGATTATACTGAAGTTCAGCAGGTTATGTGGGTCTCTGTAGTAAACTCAAGAATCTGACCCAGATAAAAGCTGATATGCAGCTGATGAACCTCTTTTTTAAGTTTCCAAAATCCATTGAGACTTTTAAAACCTCAAGAGCTGTCCTAGCTTAATTATCCAAGGGAATGAGTCATTTGACAAAACATCTCTCTGATTCATAAGCTACTTGCATAATTTAAAAGCTGCTGCTGCTTATCCAGCCCCCAGCACTACTGGTGAAACTAACACATGTAATGGTTGTGTTGGCACACTCTAGAGTAATACATGAGAGGATTATTTTCTCCTGTCTTTATATCAGAATTGATGAAGATATGTGCATGTACACACAGAGAGATCCAAACTATCTCACCATATGGTGCTTTTAGCATAAGGTACCTTAGCAATTCCTTATCAAGTTAAAAATTAAGAAAAAAATCCAAAACACTTGACAATATTAGAGTACTGGCATGCATATTATCAGTCTTTTCCTTCTTGGACACCCCCAAAGAATTAATAACCAAGAGATGTTTATTTTGATAAACTGTAGGATCTCAAAAATTCATTTCTTTTTTCAAGTTTAAAAATGCTTGTACTAAACAGTGTTACCTTCTACTACTTATTCCTCATGAAAATTATCAGGAATAAGATTCTCAATGACTACTCTTTATCTGGACTCATATTACAAGACAATCATAGATAGTATTAATTAGCTTGCAATTTTTTAAATGGTCAAAAATAATAAATTAATTTTAAAAAGAGGAAGTCCTAAAATAAAGAGATTAAAAAATAAGAAAACCAGTGAGTAAACCCCCAGAATTCCAGCACAGGGATATAATACTCTAATGTTACATAAATTTATTGGCTGTATAACTAGATGACCAATTAATTGTAAATGTTTACTCTATTACCACAAAGTATGTTTCCCTCCAGTTTGAGCTTAGTGGGATAATCAGTGCCCAGAGCAGTATGTAGGCTTTCCAATCAGTGGCAGCCTCAGTCTCCTGTAGCTCTCTCTATCCCCACAGTGGAACAGAACTCCTTGAAGACAAGTTCTCTTCACCTCACCTCCTCCAGCAGGTAATTCAGAGTAACCTCAGACCCTCCACTGCCTGCCTGAGGCAGCCTAGGAGACTGCAATCTCTTAGATACCAACTGCATGTTTACATATACATACAGCAACTCTTTTCTTGCACCCCCAAAATGCTCAAAAAAAAACCTCCTAGGAGAGAGAACATGGGAAAGAAGCAAGGAAGATTTCATCTCTAGTACTTTCTTTAAATTACTGCTCCCAAGAACAAGATAAAATGGAACTGGAAGTGTCCAGCGAAAGAAAACAGTGAGAAATCATTTTGGGTTAGCACAGTTCAGAAAGCATCTTGGGCTTAAAATTATGGTTTTCTTTCCATAGGTAAATCCCTTCCTGTGTGCTTTGTACTTAAGCCCATTAAATCTTTATCATTTTTAGAGATAATAAACATTTAGCCATTTAAGAGTCCTAATATTCCCCATCACTGGAAAATAGTCTCTTTGAGAGTATATTCTATCACAAGATCTGAGTGTATTCTATCTGTCTATAATCTTCTCCTTTGCTACACAACTTCTTTGCTGTCTGCTTTACTCCTTCCTTTTGTACATTGTCAGTATAATAAAAAGTGAAGTGAACCATGGACTTGGAAAAGCCATCAATGACTTCTAAAATTTCCCAGGAACTACCCTGCTTTACAAGTCAGCTCATTTTAATTTCAAGAGAATGAAACGGGCAAAAATACATATTTCTAAGCAAAGTATAACACCCTTTATTCCAAATTAAACCCCAAATGATGCAACTTACACAGCAGTGATCTCTCATTTGTCCATCACATGATTTTACTCTCATGACCCAAACACTTCCAGTAGGTGTCTGCACTTCAGACACCTCTGTTCTAATTGCCTTCCTCAGCTGTTTTCTGTCAGCCAGCCCCACAGAGCAGGGAGCCCAGCAGCTGCTGAAGTGCAGTGTGCTGGTCAAACTGGGAAATTCCTGCTGCGCATTGTGAGCATCCCTCAGTGCCTGTGGGAGACTTTGTTACACCAAACACAACTTCATTTTTATCTGTCTAGAGAGTTATTCCAAGTCAGGTGAGAGATTTGTGGAGAAAAATACCTTTCCTCATCTTTTGTCACCTCTCAGCAGTTCACTCGGGGAGATGATGATCAGTTTGGATTCTGATCTGCCACCAGGTAATATCACAGAGGGAAATCTGTGAATGCTGAGCTGCTGGGTAAACAGTTCTAGCTCAGGCAGAACACACAGCCCTCCTGAGCAAACAGATCTACAGATACAGGAAGGTGCTTCAGTTTGGTCTGCAAGTGTATTTGGCCTTCTCAAGGGACTGCAGAGAAACAGAATCATCTTTTCAAACAGATCAGAGACTTATATCTCCCAGTGGGTCTGAAGGTATTCCCCTTTTAAAAAGTCAGCAAGTTTTAGCTGAAAATTACTTGACTCCTCAGGTAGGAATTAAACTAATGGCAGATGGAGAAATATTGTCTTACAGCTACCACACATCAGAGACCATCACCACGGCCCCAGGAATGACTTGTGCCTAAGGCTGTGCCCAAATTCACAGTCCATACCTTCAACACAAAATTAATTTTGGAATGATGGTCCTTGAAGGAATGGATAAATGAAAGATAATAACTACAGCTCACCGTAATCACAGTCAAAGAATCAATAACATGGAAAGAAGAATTCTTTTCTATTCCTGAAATCCAGTTTAGGTAAGCTAAACTTGTACCTGTCAGTAGCATGCAGTATCATACTTAATAAACTTTTAAAATAAAATATTTATCCAAATTTTGACAGTCTGAAAAGTGAAAAAAAGCATTTTAAAATAATAGTTCTTGTTTGTTAAAATGTAAAATCATGTGAGATATTAAGTCCTGCATATAAGTAGCAAATCAGATGAAACTTCAGGTTTATATATTTGATTGAAATAAACTTCAAAATTTTAAGTACCATTACTCCTTGCTTTATTCAAGACAACCGAGCTCCAATTTTTTCCCTCATGCAAAATGAATTCACATGGTACATATGAAATATTTCAAATCCCTTTATTCTTACTAATATACAAAACAATTCCATTAATGAAATCACCATGGGCAACATAGCTATTAAATTATATAAATTAGCCTGGTAATATTAATGAAACTTCAAGAAAGTCTCAGAAGACAACTCCCAAATATATTTCTCCATTAAGAAATATTGTAAAATGCAGGCAAACCCAATGGGAAGAAATTATGATGTTTAACTCCAGCTCAGAAGGCTGAATGATTTCTTTATTATAACTATGCTATAATGTATTAATATACTATATAAAGGAAGATATTCAAACTACAAACCTACTTGTTCTAACTAGATCTCTAACTCAACTCGTGACTCTCTTGTGTGAGTCCAGACACAGGTGGATCTGACTGCCCATCAGGCTCAAACAATCCTCACCAGAACCCAATCAAGCAATCACCCCGGGTAAACAGTTCTCCAAACACATTCCACATGAGAAAAACAAGGAGCAGAAACAGAAACTGTTTTCTCTTTCTTTCTCTCTGTGCACCTCTATGAAAAATCCTGAGAGAGAGAAATGTGCTTACCACAAAGAAATAGCAACTTGTAAAAAAATTTTCCAGACAAAAATATATTTTATATACATGTGAATGTCTGTGCTATCAAGGTGAAGGTGTGGGGTTCCACATCTCATTTGCAGAGAATCAGAGAATGGTTTGGCTTGGAAGGGACCTTAAAGCTCATTCAGCTCCAAACCCTGACTTGGGCAGGGAGACCTCCCACTAGCCCAGGGTGCCCAGAGCCCCATCCAGCCTGGCCTTGGCCACTGCCAGGGATCCAGGGGCAGCCACAGCTTCTCTGGGCACCCTGTGCCAGGGCCTCACCAGCCTCACAGGGAACAAGTCATTTATAATATCTGCTCTAATCCTCCTTTTTGTCAATGGAAAGCCCTTCCACTCTATGCTCTTGTTAAAAGACCCTTTTCATCTCTCATGCAGCTCGTTTCAGCACTGGAAGGTGTTTCAGTTCTCACCCTTTTTTTCTCCACGTTGAACAACTCCAGCTTATAAACTTTTTCTGGGGGGGAGGTTTCCATGCAGTACAAACTGTTTTTCCAAGCTCTCTGTACAAAGCCTCATATAGCAGAAAGGATTTTCTTGCTCTTGCTACAGGGGAGAAGTGCAATCAGACTAAAATCAGAATTAGGACAGGTGAAAGAGTCACAAATGCTCTCCCGTGTTTGCCACAGGGTAGGAGTCTTGACAGCTGTGAAAAGCACAAATCTTTGAAGCTGATCACTGTATGTGGATGTGAGTTGTGTTGGATTTGTTTAACAAAACTTAAAGGCAAAGCTTTTGTGAAATTATGCTTAGCATGTCAAGCATTACTTAATCTGAAACTTTCATACTACTTTCTTTAAAGGAATCCTTTACATTTGAATTTCTACTTGAATGAGATTCATCCAATCTTGGAAAGGCTAATCAGTTTTTGCCAGGTGACAAGAACATCAACAAGTTTAAAAATCAAAGAGAAAACTTTTTTTGCCTACCTTTCTCTCTTTGGAAGTTATGAATATGTCGAGGAGCAGCACATGAAAGAGAAGCAAATTAAAAATATGCTAATATATTGTATTTCTTTTATGATATGGCAGGAAGTGTGCAGCTTGGATAAATCAAACTACACAACATAATTAAAACCCGAATGTAACATTCAAATGATGACTAATAGAAAATGATAAAGAGGTCATAAATACTAAGTATTAAGCACAGTAATTAGTACATCAGAAACTGCAAGGGAGCTGAGTATCTTAAAAGCAAATGTCTGTTCCTCCTCTTCAGTGAGAAAACACTCAAACTAATCAACATAAGCTTATATATGTTGAGAAATAGCTTCTGTTCCTTTAATTGCTAATTATATAGTTAAACTTAAAAGCTTGAGCAAATTATTAATAACCTACCATAAGCAAGTTAACAATTTTTTTCTTGGTTGGTAAGCTGTCAGGAACCACATTTAAGGTGTGTGTTTAGATTACTTCTGTATCCAGCCCCTCATACATCTTGAATTGTGTTCAGCCATGGTGATTTCAGGAGAATCTCCCCAGATTGCAGTTTGGCTTTATCTGGTTTATTCTCATAAAGGGTTTCCAAATGGGTTCATGGATGAGGTTCTGGTTATGGTTTTATTACCAACAAAACACTTCAGGGTAAAGGGGAGTACCCTCAAAGAAAATGAAGACTTTGGTTAATAGTCTTAGAATACTGGCAAATTCTTATTATATACATGTTGCTATTTTAAAGTGCAGAAACAAATTATTATCAAATTGATTCATGTAAGTATTTATTCTACAGCTGTTTTGTAGAGCTTGCAGAACATCAAAACAAGTGAAAGCAAGAATCTGTAAAGCATTAAAGCACTTTGATGCCAAAATGCTTAGTGATTAGAAACCAAAATAAAAATTTATCTGAAGGAAAAAAAAGAACCTGAAAAAATAATTAGAAACCCCAAAATCTGAGCATATATATAACATCTCAGAAAGCAGCTGAACCAGAAAAAGAGCCCCAAAACTATCTAAAGAGAAGTATAGTTTTCACTAGTTAAAACAAAAATCAGCTGAAGTTCTAAAACCTCTGATCTTTCTACATTGTTATAAAAGCAGCCCACACCCATCTCGTAAGTTGTACTTATGCATAATGCACACACACACAGAGTTGTTATGGAATTGTTTCTGGAAAGCCAGCAGCTCTGCATTCAGGGCTGGAATTGTTTCTGGAAAGCCAGCAGCTCTGCATTCAGGGCTGGAACTGTTTCTGGAAAGCCAGCAGCTCTGCATTCAGGGCTGGAATTGTTTCTGGAAAGCCAGCAGCTCTGCATTCAGGGCTGGAACTGTTTCTGGAAAGCCAGCAGCTCTGCATTCAGGGCTGGAATTGTTTCTGGAAAGCCAGCAGCTCTGCATTTCAGGCTGCAGTCCCACCAGGGGGGATATCCAACACTCAGAGTTTGTGAGTGCAAGTGAGCCCTGCTCACCTGTGCCCCAGCAGCATTTTCTTTCCACAGCCAGGGCATTCAAAAACCAAGCACTGAAAAGCCACCATACAGAAATATAGGGTACAGGGGACTGGAGGAATCAACAAAGAACATATGAGGACATTAGAAGGGATCCTAAATTAACCCTGATGAAGTCTACTTAAAATGAAATTATTACAATTTGAGGCCTTTAATACGATAATGTGTCTAATTTAAATATTCAATGCTTTTCTGTGATAATTCTTGCAATTATTTGAAGACCAGCCCACAGATAGAGTCAAATACCTTGCTGAACAATGACTCTGTAGTAAAGCACAAGTATTATCAGTATCCTAAGCACTCTTCCTGGTTTAAATCTTTATGACAATCCTCTTGGAGGCAGGATATGCACTCGCCTAAATCCATTTAATTCTGCTAAAAACATTCTTCTTTATTCTCTTGGGGTAAAACCTGTGAGGTGATCATAAATACACAGGGGTTTTTTAACTGCTGGGGTTTTTTTCATGGCTCTATCAGCTTTATCCAAAAAGCAGGAGAGATAATGAAAATCCTGACAAAGTACACAGCTACATTGGATTAATGTCATGGACTAGTGCAGTAAGAAATTATGCAATCAAAAAAAACAAATGTCTCCTTGATACCGCATTGACACTCTTTCAAGACAAAGGGCTCTTACACTTAAACTACAATTTTAAAAGCTGTCAAGGACACTGAGCTATAAAATTGTTACCAAAAAGGAACTGTACAACCCTGTTCATCATTAACACTAAAATCTCAACCTTTCTCGAGAATATCAAAGAAGGTGCTCGCTCTCCTGATGACTAATGTGCTGACAGTTATCAACAGAAATTGCTTGTTCAAAAACACCCACTGTTCTACCTGCCCCACAGAAATAAACATGGGGGTAGAACAGCTCTTCAAAGGGAACACCTGACACCTTTGGTCACAGCAGCATGACTTAATGTGTCTTTAAATGTTTCCATTGAAACAGATCGCCTTTTTGTTTTGCTCAGCAGCTTGCTTGGGCAGATGTGCTTGCTCAAACCCTAGAAGACAAAGTTCTGTCTCCTCACCTCACCCTGTACAGAGCAGCTGGGCAGCCATAAGGCACAGGAGCCTCAACTGGTACCAATTAATTGCCACATGTGTTCAAGTTAATACAAAACATTCGGCTACTGGTTCATCAGAATTCAAATTCCCCTTTAAATATCACTTGCCAGCAAAAGGAAAACCTTCACAACTCTCATGGCCTCATTATGGTACATCAAAATATTCTGGGTTTGGAAGAATTAATCACATAAATAAAAAGGCATTGTTAAACAAAGTTCCTCCAATACAAAAACTGAACAATTCCTTTCTAATGTCGTAACATGAAAGTCATTCAAACCTTTCTGGTTGGGATAAAGCAGTAAAAACCAGGAATGTGAGAGCTGGCATTCATGTTTGCTGCCTGCCAGGTCTTTGGTTTGAATTGCTCTATGAACACACATGTCTGGCCACAGAGAAATGCTTCAGTCCTAAACTCCAGCAGCCTAAATCATCCTCTTTGGATGCCTGAAAACAAGAGCAAGCAACCTGGAATGTTAAAAATCCAGTGTTATCTTATTAACATTAATGTCTGCATCTGCATCCAGAACATGCATACAGTTATGATTTCTAGTCTGGGAAAAATATCAAGGGTCATCCTTGCTGAATCTGAGGGCATCTCATCTTTAGCAATGTGAAGCCAGGTAAACCCCCCTTGAGTGACACATGGCAGGAAGGAAACAGACTTTCACACAGGTTACACCTTAGGCATTGGATCAAATTCACTATGAAAAAAGTAATTATGAATGAAAACTAACAGCATTAAAACTCTTTGTAATTATCACTGAGGGAAGGAAAGGTGAGGGGAAAAATACCTCATCCCACAAAAGGTTTTACTAAACACTAACGTACTGAGGATCACTTTAAAATAACACTGAGTTCTCTGGGTGTGTGCCCCTCAGAGAGATCTCACAGAATCCTGCACATCTGCCTGTTTCTGTTCTTTAAAGATTGTATAATTAACTCAGGTATCGACTGCCTGCCCACCATGGTTGATTCATTTCTAATTAACACTGCTGCAACAATGAAGCACACACAGAGGAAAAAAATAAATTAAACAAAAAAAAAAAAAAAAAAGGCAACAAGTTAGCTTAAAAGAGCAAGGTGAGGGCCTTAACATTGCTAATGAGATGTGCTCCCACTTCTTAAATTTAAAAAGTTACTTCTGTGAAAGTTTATTTTACTATAGCAGTCCCTGTTGATCTGCTGCTTATGGACATTCACACAACTATCCAAGGAACACTGTAAAAATCTGTTAATTTTGAAATGGTGCTATTTCTATTAAAAATTCAAAGGAAACATTGAACATTAATTTTGTCAGTTGAAACAACTTTCTTCTGCAGTTTGTGTGTGCGATTTTTTGTTTTGGTTCCTGAGAATCAGAAGCATTGAAACTCTTGGCAAGACAGTGTTTTCGGTGTTGTTTTCTTAGAGCATGGTGCTGGCAACAGCAAGGTCACTGATTCAATCTCTGTATGGGCCATTCACTTAAGAGCTGGACTTGATGGTTCTCGTGGGTCCCTTCCAGCTCAGAATAGTCTGTGATTCTCTGAAAATGTCTAATATTGAAACGATCACACAAAAATCTATCATTTGAGTTTACCAGAATTATAAAATTTCAATTCTGCTTGAATTAAAAATAACAAAAATTAAAATAATCCCACTAATTTAGACACAGGACACAAGCCCCCAGTTTATAAGCTACAAAATATCTCAATTCTACCTGAGACAATTAGAATATTTGATTTTCTTCAAAAGTACTATTTTTATTTGTTCTCCCTGCTACTGAAAGATATATTCACCTGAAGGGTAATGCTAAGAAGACAAAGAAAACGCAGAATTACCATGGCAGGCTGCAAGTCACAAAACCTATTTGTGTGGAAAATCATGTGAGAAATTGTGAAATTTTAAGAGGAAATCAAGTCAGAAAGAAGTTTTCACTACCAACATGTTTAGTCCAAAATTTGTCTCAAAATGGGGGCATGTCCACAATGTCCATTTAAGAGAAAAAAAATACTGAATCATTAATTAGTTTTGAGACATTTTGCTGAGAACCAGAAAGTGTGGAATCCCCTAAAATCAAGTTCAAAAGACCTTTAGATTCATACCAGACAAATCAGTGAAATTGGCCCAATTTGTAAAATGTGAACAAAGTTACTTTGATTGATGGTAGAAGAAAAGACTTCTTTTAGAAAAAGTACAAGTACTTTCAGACCAAATAAAAGTATCTATTTAAAGAATAATTCTCCTTTCAATTCTTGTGACCATTGGTATCTGCTATTCCAACAAAGATCCCCCAGAACGATAACACCAGATGATCTCAATTTGCTCATACTGCAGTCAGAATTCCAGTAAGACCAGCAAAAATGCCAAATGACAAGATAAAATTCTCCCCTTCAGATCACATTACACATGTCTTAAGATATTATCTGTTCTTTTTCCACAACTGACTATCATCTCAAGTTGGTTTCCTTGTTTTTACACAAATAATCTGTTGCTGGAAAACAAATACCTGCATCACATTGTGTTTACATTCCATATATATATATATGCATTAAAGCCTACAGGAGAAGTTTGATGTAAGCTTTCTGCCATCCTTCACTTTTGGCTGCACAAACCTTCATCTTAAAGCACTGCAGTTCCTTCAGAATGTGGGAGGGATTTCCAAGACTTCTCTCTCACCTTCCTATTCTGAGCCTTCCTGCAGAATGCAGCCTACCAGACAATAGATTTTAATGGGCCTTTGGAGATACCAGGGCACTGCTAAAATAACACAACTCAACAGGCAAGGGAGGGCTGTGGGAGCTGCAAAACGTGGCTTCACAGCAGGTGAAGATCCTTCTTCAGTGAAGGAACTGTAAAGCTAACAGAGGCAAGAAAAATGTTATTAGGAGACAGATTTCTTCATACAGGTACTTGATTTCACAGCAGTTGGTCTGAGGTGCTGAGCAAAACTACACTTGAAATAATATAATCCCTAAAGATCCATACTGAACTGCAGGCAGAATGGCTTGAAAGCATGGAAATTGTAGCTCTGTTAAATTTGTTTCTCATACACAGAGTGAGCATTCCTGGAGCTTAAATCTTTATTATCTTGGCAGGATGCGTGAGAAAGGGAGGTATTTGTTAAGCCACTGACATTATAAAACAGCAGCCCAGATTTATACTTTTGACTAACTACCAGTTAGACAAAAGCAGGACTGAAGCTGCCCTTTCCTCACTTTGTTCTAAAACTTTCCTACTAGGTTTTGCAACTTATAGGTCTCAGTCTTCCAACATTTCACTCTAAGCACAACAAAATTTTGCTCAATAGTGTAATAATGCTTCCAAAAAGTAGCTCCAAGACCTGTTTAATACAGGCTTTGGTAGGAAAATGAGATATTGTTTCAGTGAAACTGAAGTTACTTCAAAACACATTTGTCAGTAGACTGGTAAGTCAATGCTATTTTACAGGAATCATTTGATTTCATTAAAAGTGTGGCAGCTTCCTCTGTTGCTCAAGCTCTTTGGAGCTCAGCGAGGCTGAATATTGCTGCAGTATAAGAACAGACACAGGGGCTGGACAAAGCTCCATAGAAGGAGTTACGCAGACTTTTGACTGTAAAACAGCACAAGCTCAGGCAGTGCAGAAAACAGAACCATTTTTAGTTAATTGCAAGGCAGGTCTGGAGAAAGTGTAAGACTGGCGATCAGTTTCTGCTTCTTCTTCTATCTCTGTCTGTCCAGTTAATTTGAGCTCGGAAGTTCTGATATCCCTTTGGGGGAAAAACCACCCTCATTTTAGGTATTTGTGGACAGCAGTTTAAAATTAGCAGATTGGAAGCATTGCTATGAAATCTAGACACTCTTCATTATTAAAAGATATTTATGTGATGTTTGAAGACTCTTTGCAGAGAGAAGCCTTTCAGTTGTGCTGTTGCATTTTTTTTTCTCCAGCATACACACTTATCAAAAATGAAAAGTTTTGATGCATCTTGAACCAGTTATTTGCTGTGTCAGCTTCATACTAATTGCAAATTCTCTCCAGTAATATTAAAAAAAAAAAAATAGCCCAACTAATGTATTAGATTTGTGTCTATTAGCACAAAGTAGAAGCTACAAGTTGTAAGTGGTTCTGATCTATCCTGTGACCATCACTTGATAACTGCATTAGTCTGTAAAAAATGGAAATAAAGATGAGATCTTCTAGGGAACTTTCGTTTTCTCTACAAATCAATCAATCCTAGCTGGTTTTTCAGAAGCTGCATCAGTAACTAACATGATTAGTGACACACGGTAACACTGACAGGAATCGCTCTGCAAATACATTCTGGTGCTCCTGACAGGGTTTCACAGGGGAGGAAGAGCTTTGCCAACTGAAGCCACTTCAGTGATGTCCTTTCCTGGCAGCTTTCCACTGTTTATTTTATCCTTCAGGGGCATTGCTCAAGCATCAATAGACTGGCATTCCTGTTAATCACAGTCAGTCTCAAAAGTTTCATTTATTTTTTTTCTTTCTTTCATGAGAATGATTACAATCAATACATATCCTTCCTTGCAAGTACACTTACATAGCAGTGGCAGAATCTCCACTGCCACCTACACTGCCTTGCAGGATCTTTACTTAAAAGATCTCATACTCTTTGCAAGGTGTATGTGACATTTCCAAATTACATACACTGAGAAATTTTTTTTAGATTATCATTTGTTAGTTCCTCCTCACTCACCCCCTTCCTCCACAGAGTGAGAAATCATCAAGGAGACATATGACAAAGCGCACAGGAAACGAGTGCCAGAATGTTTCAGTGTGGATCTAACTGACAGTTCAGAGAGTGGAAAATCCTCTATACATTTCTCATGTAGGAAAACTAGTGCATGCATATTAGAGTGCCCCAGTTTCTTTGCAGAGGAAGCTGTCTTCAACCACCTTTTCTTTTTTCCATATTAGATGCTGTTTTTCTCACTAACACAGAATCCAAAATTCAAACAAGATCTTAAAAGGATTTTGTTTAGCAACTGAATAGAAGATTACTATGCTCATCTGATACTATAAAATCATGCACTCCTTTTTCACTCCAACCTTTGTTTCCATACTGCTTCCATAACGTAGGGAGCATAAACCACAGGCACACACATGAAATCTAACCCACATCTGATCTAGTTTAATCTCTTGATCACCAGTTACATTCCTCAATGCTGTTAAATTAGCAGGACCAAAAAATGATTGAGAGATAAACCATTCATAGATCTTTAAAATCTCAGTCTGTTTTTTCAGTCTGCTCAAATGCTTTCCAGGCTGGCAGTGAAGAGACGGACACAGAGACAGCATCTACCTGAAAGGAAAAGCAGGGGAAGCAAAACAATGCAAGAAGGCAAAAACAAAGATAACTGAAATTTAGAATCTTCTGCATCACAACAAAAGGTAATAACTAAACAGAAAAAGAAAAATATGCTTTTCAGTACATACATTTGATGTGGTCTCCAACAGGGTTTTGGTTTGCTAGCTTTGCACCTTAGATACAGACACCTACAAAAAGGAAGACAATCTCAAGGAGCAGTAAAGGCAGGCTGGTTTGTCAGGGAAAGTGAGGCAGGAGCCAGAGTCACATCAAAACAGGAGGGTTGTGAGCTCAGCAGCAAAGGGGTGATCCTGCAGGACCCCAGCAAGGCAGACAGGGCAGGACCAGTGATGAGCACCAGGTTCTGCCACAGCCCAGGCTGTCAGGCACATCTGGTGGTCGGTCTCTTCTCCCAGGCAAGCAGCAACAGGACAAGAGGACACAGCTTCCAGCTGCACCAGGGGAAGTTTAGGCTGGGCATTAGGAAAAAATTCTTTACAGAAAGAGTGCATGGGCATTGGAATGGGCAGCCCAGGGAGGTGGGGGATCACCATGCCCAAAAGTGTTTAAAAAAAGATTCGATGTGGCACTCAGTGCCATGGTTTAGTTGATAAGGTGGCTATGGGTTGTGGATTGGACATGATGATCTCCAAGATCTTTTCCAACCTAGTTGATTCTGCAATTTTGTGGGTAAAGAGTGAGTTGGAGGCATGAGGGATAAAACAAATTTTTTTTTATTATCACCTTCAGTGATAGACAAATTTTGGACTAAACATGTTCAGTGTAGTTCTCCACCAAGACTCTTGACTCTTTTGCTTCTTCTCCCTCTCATTTCCTGCTAAATTCCTCCCCTGCCTCATGTTGTCCCCCCTTCCCTCCCTGTCTACTGACTCCATTATAGTGGGGTAGGGTACCATAGGCAATAATACCATTCCAGTTTCCTTGCTGTAAGCCTGGAGCTAAGGGTTCATATTCACAGTACAACTCAAAAAGTAAAGCTGCAATTCCATCATATGTTCAGAAGAGTCCTTATGAATTTAATTGCTCCAAAATGAACTCCACGCATGTGGAAGATTCTAATAGCCAGAGAACAAAGTTCATGACCAGTTTTAAATAAGCTTTCCTTATTATCACAGTATAAAGACAAGGGTCAAGTCTGTTGTATCCAAAACTTCTCTCCTCAAGGACAGCACAGTAAATAAAAAGAAACATGAAACCAATTTCATTCCTGCCCTGAATATTTACAGAAAGAAATTCCATCTGCAAGGTAAATTTTCTAGAAAACATGAAGCACCAAACTTAAAAATTAAAGTAAAACTTATCTGTAACTACAACAGTGCTAACAAGATGCTCTAACACAGATTAATATTAAACATGGTAAAATCCCAAAGATTCAATTCACACAAAAAGCAAATTAAAATTTTTTGCAAAAATTCCACTAAAGTGTTTGGGGGAAGCAAAGAAGGAACAGTGCCTAGTGCCTATCTCTCTCAGTGTATTTAGCTTTTAGTACTTTTCCATCTATTCTGAAAGACAGCAAGCACTTGGGAGAACAATATATTGATGAAATACAGAAAATCAGATACTTATGCATTTGACTGCCTGATAGAAGAGGAAAATGATTAAGAAAAATTTCAAGAGGACAAGGTCACAGATATGAAGGAGCGGTATTGATAGTTTCAGAGAAGTAGCTTTGGCACTTAAAATATCTCTTTAGACCGAGGAACACAGATTTTAAAACTAATTATGACAAAGATAAAACATTTTGATGATCAAATAAGAATGTCATGTGGTTGATACATCATAATTCAGTTCATATATAATTAGAGAAAAGTGAATAAAAAAGACTTTCATTTGAGTTTCTTATAAAGTTGCTGTCTATCAACTGTTTTGATGTAGATAACGGAAGACACCTATTCAACAGAAACATACAAAGTACTCTTTCTAAATGGTTTTTTTTCCAAAGTGTTCTCGTATCATTTCAGTCTAGCAAGACAAAAAGATCTGGGCAAGAGCTGGGCTGACTTTGATCGTGTATTTCAAAGCCATCAGCACTTACTGAATTCAAAACAAGTGTTGCTTTAGCAATCTCAGCTCCATTCTGGTTGGGGGTCAGCCCCCTCTCAGCTCCAAAAGCTTTAAATTATCCTCAAGTTTTCTTCACATCATTTATAAGTATATTACTTATGAACAAACAGACCACTGGAAAAACAGCTATCAAATTTTATCACAGATCGCCACAAATCCAAATTGACACCTTTCCTAAGGGAAAGGCTCTCACTCCTCTTCTGGTATGAGATGAGGTCACCTAAGTGACATCAAGACACCACAGAAGACTTACATGTGTGTTAAGGTAATGTTCAGGAAAGGGAGTGGGACCTCAGCTGGGCTCTCAGAATCACAGAACCATTTAGGTTGGAAAGGACACGAAGACCGCCCAGTCTGAACACAAACCTAACACCAAACCCGACTTCCCCCTGCAGCTGATTAACAAAGGGAGAATATCGGCCTAGAGACCAGCACAGGGGCACTGCCAGTGAGCACAGCTGGGCATTGCCACAGATGCACACAGCAGTCCTCCAGCACAACTGTAACAAAACCCTGATTTCTGCTCACTGACTTACTTTCCATTCAGCAGAAGACACAAAAGCATTCCTTGCAGTTATTCACCTCTTGATTAATTTTCAAAACAGGAGACCACTCTCATCAGAAACCGAGGGATAAAACTTGGGTTTAGTAGAGCTAAGTTTGGGGAGCCTGTGTGAAAAATCATATGGTACTTCTAAAATGTCACTGAGGATGCACTTTCTTTTAATCTTGCTGTCCCACCAAGTGATTGTGCAATCCTGAGTGGCTCATGGAGCAGGTATTCTATGTGCAAACACTGGGTCTTCTGTGCCTGTCTCAGTCTCACCAAAACAATAGTCTCTCTAATTACAGCCACGTAGATCAGGAATTCTACATGTGAGAGTAGCAGCATTAACCTAAAGGAGGATTTCAGATGGATTATTTTTTTAAGACTAGCAATTGTCTAGCAATGCTTTGTTCTGTCTGCTTAGACAATATAATCAAATGCTGTTTGCTCAACATGCAACAAAACATCACAGGCAAAACATTCCTATATGGCCTGAAAAGGAAGCAAAATTTTTCCACTAGAAAATTTCTTTCAATATCTTTTTTTTCCATGAACCAGCCTATCACCATTTCAAGATGTGAGACACAATTTCAGTCTCACTAAAATCACAAGAATTGCCACTGTAACTACAGTGATTTCTGAAAGGTCTCCCGGGTTCAGTTTTGGGGTGGTGTCATGGAGGGGTGAGAAGGGTTTTCTGGGGGCATCCCCAGTAACCATTTCCAGAGAGAGTCTTCAGCTACTCTGTAGCACTCAGACTTCCAGCCATGACAGAATAATCAGTCATGTGCAAAGCAGGAGTACACAAACCAGACAAATTACTTTGAGGACTCTGGGACTGACCCTGATTCTTTCTATAATTTGATAAAGTTTCATGGAATGTGATCCCATAATGTTTCCGGAGTCAGGCAATAAAAGCTAGGCACTACATACCATAATCCAGGTTTTTCAGGTACTGAGCAGCTGCATTTTTATCAGCATCAATAACACTGGCTGTAAATGTTTCCAGCCTAATCCAAATTTTAACAACTCATGATAAAAATACCTATTTCAATTTTTGCTGTTAAAAATCAACCACTGAAAAGGTATAGTTAATTTTAAACAATAATTTCCTGCGGAAAAAGGGAGGTTAGGTTTCTGAGAGGGCCAGACCTGAACTTCTCAGGTACCTCTGGGGCTTACCTACCAGTTTCCACCGGGCTGAAGCAAGGCCAGCAATTTCTCAAGAGTGAATCCCTGTACAGCAGTTCCACAAGCTGGAGAGGTAAGAGGGTTTTTGGTCTGCTTGGTTTTATAAACTAGGATTACACCAAAACTTCTGTTCAATACTGCTAGCACCAGGAAAAGTCACAAGAATCACACAGACCATCCATAAATGTGGCAGGAAAACAACCAAAAACTCTGAAGAACCATGTGGGGGTGGCGAGCCCATAGAGGTGGGCTGTATGTGCTGATGGAAGCAGGGGCTTCCACTGCTTCAGACTGTCCTTGGAACTGGGCAGTTGGCAGCACAAACACAGGAATTCTGCCGAGTTTCAAGTCCTTCTGACTAAAGACATTCAGAGTCAGGCAGTGGCAGAACACAGAAATCTGCCTGGAAAGAAGATACATATATTTTTAGACCTGCTCAGTGATCCCACAGATGATGTGTCAGCCCCTCCTTAGGAGAGACCCAACTGAAATGTTACAACTTCAATTGCAGCTCCAGGAATAGGCACCATAGCAGGGCTAAAACAGCAAAAAAATGCCTAAAAGAGTAATTCCTGGCATGGTTATCTTCAGGAACTAGATTTGCTAAATAAAAAGGGGGAAAGGGCTGTTGTAACCATCAATAAATGTCCACTGCACTGATACTAGACCAGGAAGGGGAAATACCTCTAGAAGTGAAAAACAGAGTCTAACCAGGTTACCGTGAATCTGGTTAGAACATAACTCAGTAGGCAGAGAGGATGAGAAAAATGGAAGTACTTGCTGAGTACAAACTCAGATGTGGAAGTTATCAATGTGGAAAATGCCAGGTTGGTCACATACAAAGCTCTGGCTGGCTGGAAAGGTGAGAGGCTGGGGAAGCTGCACACAACAGTGTGTTCCAACCCTGGAACATCTCTGCTCCAGAGGGAGATTAAGAACTGTGCCTTAGAGAAGAGGTACCACGCCTCTGCACTGTGCAGAAAGAGGACAGACACAACTCCAGGCTCATATGCATGATTTATATTCCATCCCAGCCACAGAGAGATGGGAAACCAATATTTATGAACCTGGGAGAAAATAATGCCTATTTTTACAACTGTTCACAGAAAGATCGTGATCATTTTAGCAGCCTTTGCCAAGCTCAGTATATGTTCTTTGCCTGCTCATGTTAATTTTTGTGGGTGTGCCTTATTTTGAAAAGATAAGTATTCAAAGAGAAGAAAAATTCTTGTTCTGGTGATCCCGCAGAGAGCACAGGACCTTATAGAGAGCTACATCAGTCGCTGCCTGCCTTTATTTTGGCCAGGTTTTGGAGACATTGTTGTGGTTAAGCTAAAACAGTGAGGCATGAAGGTCTATTTGTAATAGACCTACACTCGGACGTAATGTAAGTCTGCTTGACTT
Source organism: Anomalospiza imberbis (assembly GCF_031753505.1). Taxonomy (NCBI): domain Eukaryota; kingdom Metazoa; phylum Chordata; class Aves; order Passeriformes; family Viduidae; genus Anomalospiza; species Anomalospiza imberbis. The sequence continues at coordinate 8,348,618 of NC_089689.1, read as the reverse complement.
CAGCAGGAAGTGAAACAGTAATTCATATACCTGGTTAACAGAGTTTTACAAAAGAAAAAAGCAAAACTGGTCTGCAGTTACTTGAAGGAATCACATTGCTAGTGGAGATAATGTGTTAGAATCACAGAACTTGCAATTGAGCAAGAGAATCCAAACCACATTTCAAACTGTTAAAAATGCCCAAACTTCTCCATCTCCAGTCTTGTTCTAAGATGAACAGTAATGAAATAACCTGATTTTATGAACACTGTGTAGACATCAGTATTGCTTTGGTAATTTCTGACTAATTTTTTTCATATATACAACAAATCTCATTGTTCTAAGAGCAAAAAAACTATCAGGTTACTTGGGCTTATTACCCCACAGACTTTCACACTGACTGTATGACTAATAATAACAGCCCTTTCTCTAAAAAAAACCAAATAAAAAAGCCAAACCCCAAACAACAAAAATAATTTCCCTAAATATATTATTTCCCATTTCTATATCCCTATTGCACACTTTCTTTTGTATTCTACTGTGATATTTCACCCATGCTCTGAAACATTCTGATATACTTCATATTTACACATAATATTTTTTAAAGGTGTGACAGTGTGATATTTTCAAGTGGAAGGAACTACACTCATCTTTTATGAGAGAACAAATTTGGTATCCAATGAAACAGACAAGTAATTCAAAACCATGAAAAATACTCTGTAGGTTTCATTCAGAAGCACTTCCATCCACCTGTTTCAAATCACAACCATCTCCAATCTATCTGAATCTCCTTATTCAGACCTGGGTCTAGAAATCATTAACATCAACCTAGTAGAGCCATCTATGAACTGCTCCAAATTTCAAACCAGAACAGGTTCCAGTACTTCAGGGAAATATTAACAGCCCAGAGAGTCATCCAGATATCAGGTTTGTCTTCATTTAAACTTAACAGCTGCTGAGAGTCACCCTGCCATCAAAAGCATATTCTCAAATCTATGCAAAAACCATGCTTATTATTACACTTCCAGTTCTCTGGACATATATGTGTACATCATACAAACACATACTCTCACAGGTGGTACATTTATCATCTCTTTGGACAAAGGCCACAGAGGCCCTGAATAAACAGGATTTCCTATTAGTCACAGTCAAAGGACATAATGAGTTATGCTGTAAATTTGGTTGTAGCAGAAAGTAACAGCCAAATGGCTGGAAGCACAGTACATGGATGTATTCTTCTTCCTTTTATACCAACATTCATCAAAATATTTTTAAGTAACTGATTTTTTTTCTAGATCCACTTTTTAATCCATCACTACAAATAAAATTCTTTCCTCTTCTTGCAATGCCTCGTGTTGCTCATAGGAGCAGCTGTTAGAACATGCACATCATGCCTGTGCCCTGGGCAAAATAAAGACTGTTCTTACAACAGGCAGAGACAGGCTGGAGGCGTCACTCGTGCTGAAGGGAGTCACAATTGGATTTTCAACTGCAAGACTTCATTCCTACCATGATTACAAGCTTTTATAAACCTGAGCTCTATATCTTGCTCTCGCTACTTTCTATAGTTCATACAGTCATTTATCATGAGCTAACCTAAAAATCACGTGGTGCGTGAACTCCAACAGCAAAGAAACCAAATGGCATACTTAGTACGGGACAAAGGGTTTCTGACATTGGTAAAAGATGTAAAATTCAATATTGTTTTGTTTCTGAAGACACTCTTCAGTTATACAGCTACAGATTCTGTTGGAAAGTGGCCTTGGACAACCCAGGTAACACCAGCATGTAACTCATTTACTCATTCTGCAGCTATCTCCCTCCACAAGCCATTCACTCTGCTGGCTGTTGGTGGAACTGAGGCACAACTGCACAGCTCAGTGTTGATCTCCATAAGACCTTGACAGAAGTTACACTTCTCAGCTCCCATTTTCCCTTCTGGCAATTAGTAAAACTGATTTTAACATCTACCGAAGACCTGCTGAAATTAACTAAGAGACTTTGATCGGCTCCAGATTAGATGTGGCATATGAGAGACAGAGATACATGAAAGCTCCCTCCCCTTTAAACATTAGAAAAGCTCAAAACAGCAGATGACATGAAAACCTCATTTCTCTTTGAAGTCAGTCTGATTCATCAACCCTGGTGGGAAGACACTCATAAAATTTTAATTTCTTATGCCTTTAAACTTATTCCCTTGTTCTATGCAAAAGTCCATTTGACCTAAACAAAAGAGAAGGTAATGAAATAAAGATTTCATATCTCAAAAGTTTGAAGGGCTCAGCTAAATATTCATGTTTACTGAGTACAGAATTCTGTCACTACATAGAGAGAAGATTATATATATTTTTAAAAATAGGGTACTAGAGATATTGTAGCAAAATTTTACTATCTTTTAAGAATACTCTGAAGTTATTAATTACTTCTTGAAGTGTCTTTCAAATTAAAAAAAAAATCATCTGTGAAGATGACTGATTAATGCAATAGTCAGAAGACAGAACTTATCATTTTCCTGTCCATCTGTTGTCCTTGTGTTCCTCTGTCTCACAAGGCCTCTGTGAGCAGCTAGCCCATACAGCTAAAACCTGAGACACACGTGCAGATTATTTACAATTAAGAATAGTCTCCAGGAGCATATGTCGACCTGTGTATCAGAATCATTCTTAGTTACAGGACAGAAGCACAATTCTATCCTTGCATTCATAATAAACCCTTGCTTTTAGAATGCCATTTTCATCCAAGCTATTTTATAAACAAATGAGACATCAGGGAATAAGTGGTGCTTAAACAGACCACACAAAAAGTTCTGTTTGAAACTTAGTGTTGATTATTTTCATTTTTCTCTTCAATAGAACATTTGAGCATCTTTTAAAAATAAGGCTCAAAGAAAAGGTAATAATTGGCTTTACCACAAACTTCATTTCTCAGCTGCTACTTCAAAATAAAAGACAAATTAGAGAGCACTAAATGTAACTCTTGAACCGTACTGAGATGTCTGAAAATTTGTTTGTAGGAGCCAACTAAACCCTGTTAGGGTGCATTGCTGGTAAACCTGCAGAAACTGAGGGGCTGCCCTTAGGGGAAGGCATCTTTTCCCCAGGTAAGACAAGCTGTTCCCTCAATTCCTCACCACAGGCTCCCAGCTCCTACCCTGAAAATTTTAGTGTCTCTCTGCTCAACTCAACTCTCTTCATTTCTCCTTGATTTTGCTGTATTAGGGAACAAATACTGTCACTGGACACCAAAACAAACAGCCCCAGTCCATCTTCAGACTCTCTCTCTTCAAGTATCCATTTACATTGATAAGAAGATCACTCCCCTCTTTTCTTACTGCAGAATCAATTAGATTCTAATCAATCAGATTAGATTCCCAGCACCATACAATATCATTTCCCGTAGATGAAACAAACACAAGAGGTGCACAAAGTGCTGAGCAACCAGGTGAAGTTTCATGCTTTTACACTGAAGTCTTCCTTTCTTTTTGCCACATTTTTAAACACTAAGAAATTAAGAATTCTATAGATTTTTTTTTTGTACTGAACAGCCACTAAATAAAATCTACTTTATTTTATACATAGCAAAAATATTTGAAGATATCCAGTCAGGATGTTGCCAATATAACTGAAACAAACAGTTTAAATCTATAGACAGTTGTTTACAATAAAAAAAACAATGTAAAGCTGAACTGGTTGATGCAAAATTAAAACCATTATGACTACTTGTTGCACAAAATGGAAAATTTATCAGCCAGAAAAATAGAAAGTCATACAATACATAGAAATAAAGCTTGACCCCACTTTATGGCATAAAACTTTGAAAATATTTGACCTGGTAGTGAATAATGTACTCAGATTTGAAACAGATTTAACATTGAATCTGCAAGAACTAACATCATAAGACCATCCCAGAGGACAAAAATCTGCTTGCAAAGCTTCAATGTTAAAACATAGAGATTTCCAAAGATACCTGAGGCCTGTGTGGCAAATGGCTCATTCTCAGAAATAAGAAATTCTCATAATTTTTAGATGTTATTTCAACATCTACATGTTCAAAGGCTTAACCTGAACAGGAAACAACGTAAGAAATTAATTAACTATCTCTTTAGCTCCATTTGGGACAATAATCAGTGTTGCAGGGACAATGATTTTGACTACCTGGTGCTCTGCCTCTGGATCAGCCTCTGGTCAGCCTTCCAGTGCCTCATTCTTGTGGCTACCAACAACAGCTTCCTGGTCAAGTACTTCACCCTCTTCACTAAAGAAGGATTTTCCTCCCTGATCAGCTTCATCTTCATTTATGATGCTTTCCAGATGATCAAGCTGGCAGATCATTATGCCATCAACTCCCAGTTCAAGGTGGACTATGCCATGAACTACTCTTGTGCCTGTAAACCACTAGATCCAGGTAAAGGAGAGTTCATTACCTCTCCAGTTTGTAGGTAGGAGGTGGCCTTTGCTTTCCTTCTCCCTTGTGCTGTAGCCCAGATAACAGGTAGATTATTCCTTCTTTATCAGTTGCCCTCAGATATCCTATCTTAGTCTCAGGTGCTGCAGCAGACCTCTCGTTAAGGGTAGAAATGAGCCAAGACACAGAGTCTCATTTAACAATGTGGAAAGGGTCCTGGTTTACACTCCTTTACAGCTTAGCCATCCTGACTCTGACTGCAGCAAACTCCTGCTGTTGCCTTCTCTGGCAGACTTTCTGCAGGCTATTTCTGCTGGAATATGACTGCAAGTATTTCCTTGCTGCTTCAGGCTTTTACCTGGCTTGACTATGACTGCAGGCTCCAACAGCAGCCTCTAAGTCAATCAGACCCAGACAGACCTCACAGCAGATCTTCCAGTTCTCTTCCTTGTTTCATACTTCTGTGGGTCTCTCGGGATCGTTCCTTCTTCCTCAGGGCTCCTCTACCTCCTCAATATTTCCTTCCTCTAGGTCCTTCTCTCTGACCAGCCAATCCACTCCTTTTATCACACTTATCTTAATTAGTCACAGCTGTGACCCATTAAAGGCAAGGTTGTTCTTTGGTAATTAGTACAACTGTGACTTATCAGGGGTGAGGTCATCTGTAATCCTTTCTTCTACACCTACAAGTCAGAGCATTCTCTGCATTATTTGACACTGCCTTCTGCTTCTGGCTGAGGTAACACCCTCCCACCCCATGATCTCAGATACAATAAGGGAAATCTATACATTTTCCTCCAGCACCTCTCCTGGACTTTTAAAGGAAGGACAGCAAATCTAGGTGAGAACAGTGTAAAACCACCTTTATTTGTAAGCTCAACCAGATAATGTGGACTGCAGAAATTGCACTGCTTTAACAGGATATTGCTAAATATTCCATCTGTTGTTCCCCTGTAAACTATCCCCAATGTCAATAGCTCAACAAACCCCAAAACTGGACTAAGACTCCCTTTTGTAGTGCTCTGAATCTTGGATGGAATCATCGCCTACCACCATCCTCAACTTTTACAGTCAGTGATAGAAAGACAGCAAGTCCTAAATCTGAATCCCTGCTGCAATGAGCAGGATGAAATTTCTCCAAAGATCACTAGGATGAATATTGAAGCAAATCCCTTTTAAATGGCAGTGATAGCAGTAAGCACTTTGACCTAGTTTTCAAAAGAAGTATAAAAGCTAGAAATGGAAGACAGAGACCTGATCTCTTGGAATCCTTTGGAAATATGAGTCTTTCCTCTATAAAGCAGCAAATACATGAAGCAGTTTCTATTCATCTCAAAGGCACAGCACTCAAACATTTAATTTCTCTTGAATAACATTCCCCTTGAAATCGTGTATTTGAGAGCACTCTTCCATACAGCTTGTAGTGAGATTTTCTCTTTTTGATAAGGGGACAAGTTTTTAATACAGGGTGATTTATCATGTACTGGGTCTTTCAACATTATATAAACTGGTGTGAAAGTTTTTCCAAACCAAATTACTTCCTACATTTAATACAACACTGTAACCATAGCTACATGGATGTTGCTAATGAAGACAAAGAGATGGAGATTTTAGATTAAACATGCTCAGAGGAAGATCAGCTTCTACTGCTCAGTGCAGCTGCTATGAGCAGACAGACCCTGAATGCTGCAGGGAACCTCAGCAGGGCATGTCTGTTGTCACCTAAGTTAGAAAGAGCAGCAAGGGTTAACACATCATAACAGAGAGAATGGGAATTTTCTGTGGCATTGGAATATTCAGCCCTGACTGTGAGAGATTTCCCAAAGCACTCTTCTCACAAACACTCTGACTATGCACTTAGTACATGATAGCCAGATTAAAGCTGGCTGTTTCAGTTTAATTTAGCTGCCGCTATCCAAACTCTTGAAGTATGGAAATCCCTATAAAATAATCTCTCCCTCACTTTTATGACTGCAATGAAATCTTTGTCTTTAAGCCGCAAAACCAGTAAGGATCAATTCACTTTCTTTACTTCCCAGAATTAGTCTTTTTTCAGCTCATTAAAGCCTATACCAAAGAAAGTCAGTCCTATTTTCTGAAGAAAAAAAAAAAAAACCCAAAAAACCCAAAAAAACCACAGGTGTGTGTTCATGACACTTAAAGTGAATTTTTAAAAAGGCAAACTCGGGTAAGTGCTAAGTTTTAGTGCACCATAATTATTACAGTTCTTCACTGGGAACACAAGTGGTAAAAAATAAAATCATATCTGGTTTGCAATGAGTTTACCAGATTAAATTTTATCCACTCATCTTTCACAAACACCAAGTTCCTTCTGTATTTCACTCCTTCAGCTGCACTCCCAGGTATCTGATACAGTCTTAATCCCCATTAAGAAGCAATTGAGGGATGGTAAGATTTCTATATGGTACACTCTGCTGTAAACATCAGCCAGCTGGAGCTGCTCAAGTGTGGGATTGGGCCAATGCCATAATTGCATTCACATAAAGATAGGCACAGAAATGGCTCAACACTAAGGGTCCCTGCAACTCAACGTACCCTGCAGAGAAGTTCATGCAGGTGCCTGCATTCATTTCTCAGGAGAAATATTATAGCAGGATGTTTATGGCAAAAATGATCAACTAAATCAATCATGCTTGTAACAACTGACCAAAACAGCCAATTACATTTCCCCCCACATGTTATATCATTATATCTTCATAAACAGGATGTCCAGTGCTTTATTCTTTTTCAGTAACACCACACAATACAAAGAAATCTTTCACTGAAGTCTATTTGGGGTGGGCTGAACTCTTTCCACCTCACTCATGCTGCATGTATTGGTCACCACCACCTTTTGTTTCAAGTAGTTTGTGTCTCCAGTACTTCACCAAACTGAGGTTTTGATCCAACTTCCCCTGGTTTCAGGGATCTCCCCTGCATCAATTAGGATAATAATCCACAACTATCTTAGAGAACAATTGTAAATGATAAATTAGATTCTTCTTTAAAAGTACAATAAAAACTTCAATAGTGTTCTCCCCATCAAAAGTATTTTAATACTTGCACTCATTATATCAGTGTAAAAGCAGAGCACTATTATGAAAAAAATAAAGATCTCACCAGCTCTTCTTTTACTATAGTGCTTCAGTTTGAAGATTATAATCTCTGTTCTCACTTTTTTTCATTGATTATATAGACAAAGTGTTTTAATTCAATTTTTCTCTATTATTTGTATGCATTAGGAGAAGTAATTAAACCAGAAAATAGGTAGCAATAAATGACAGAAAAGGCCCATAATTTTCAGTGTGAACACAGATACTAACCAAAGATGTAATTTTATCTAAGCAATATCTCTGGAAATTAAAACTTAAATGAAAGCAATAACTGAAGCATAAGCAAAACAACATGAAAGCCCCACTATAATTTTTCATTATATTAAAGGTTTAAAACTGTTTTCCTTTCCTAATTCTGCACTCAAAGGAAGTTATTAGTTTTTAATATTATTATTCATTTGTACATATCTGGAGAAGAATCTACACATATAATGTCACTGGGGAGTAATGCAAGCAACAAACTGTAAAAACTAAAAAATGATCAGTATAGAATGTGCAAGGTATTTTAATAACTGGAAGGAGGCTTTTTGTTATTAATGAGATGCATCAAAAGAAATGCTGCTGATTCCCACAATTAGAGCTTTAAGATTAATTTCAGAAATGCTAGGAAGTCTCTTTGCAATTTTTCAAATTAAAAACTCTTCATTTTTGTAATGAACAGTAGGCCTTATCAATGATTGCAGTTTTTCAAAGACTAATATCAAGATGTTCAAGATTCAGTTCTGACAAAGACATACTCCTGTAATAAATTGGTTATAAAAGAAGAAACAGAATGCACATTACAATTAACTTTCTTTTTTCCTTTGGTAAAATTCATCATTTCAATTTGTGAAAACATTAGGCTGAGTCCCAAAACACGAGTTAGAGAATTTCGCAAGGCAAATGGATGTTTTCTTTAATTTGTAGCAAACCTACTCTTTGAGAGTCTTTCTCAAGACAGAATGGTTATTCAGAGATTTTCCAATCCCCCTAAAAGAAATATCTGAACATGTTTTAAATTTGTATCAAATGAGCAGTAAATTAACAGGTTTGATATGTCAATTTACTTCCATATAAAATTCTCATTTAATTTTTGTGCCTTGGAAAAGCAAAATGTACTTGAGTTCTGTGTATGAGGGAATCTTAATTTTCTACAGAACATTCTATAAAACCCATTTTTCTTTTAATTTAAGCATTTGGGAAAATTAAAATGCATCCTTAAACCAGTAGAAAAAAATCGGTTCCATCATTTTAACAAAATTCAGGTTATGAAGAAAATAAGGCCAAACCAAATATCATAAACTCATGTGAATTACAAATTATCAAGGTGTACCTTCTGCCCACAAATCAGCAGCAGAATGTGGCAGTCAGCAGAGAACAGAGGAAAATTTAGTGGGAATTACAAGTGACTGATAGCAAGACAAAAATGCTATCGATAATGAATATACAAAACTTTAAAAGAATCATTATAAACCAAAAATATGAAATAAGAGCTCAGCAGGAAGAAGAACCATGAAAAACAAGCCCTTAAGTTTGTCACAGGGCTGACATCTCTCTCCCTTTTCTCTAAGCCACCCCACTGATTGATGTGGCTTAAGGGACTTGGTTCAGTCCATATGGATCAATGAGGGATGCATGGCTCTTACCAGTCGATTGCTTCTGATTCCCTCACACACACTGTGCATGGCACGTTGTGCATGTGCACCTGTGACACTGACAGAGGACATTCTGCTCTGGAAAATGACTTTTCCTGCTTGCCTCTCTGTAGATGCTGCTAAGACAGGGCTGCTCCAACCCTATAAGGCTGTCATTGATCTGACAGGGTTTCTATAATTCCTGGGTACATTTGATTTCTGAGGAAGGTGTGTAAGGATTAATGATATAGTTTAACAGTATAAGGTGGTTTTTATATGACCAGCATAGCAGGCTTAGATTACCTGGTGAGCTTTCCTCTACAGAGAATACTCTGCTATCGCACTAATTAAAATATACTCTCAAAATCAGAGTTAACTCTGTAGTCTTTACATAAACACCCTGAATCTCAAGTATTTGCTTCCCTCAGCAATATTTTATTAATAAAAAACTTACATGACATGCTGAGGATCTCCTGTTGTTGAAAGTTTGTCAGCAATTAACACTTGGACACCTATTGTGTAAGTCTCTCCACAAGCATTTGTAAGTCTATAAAAACTAATAGGACATTCGTTCAACCATATGAATTTGACTTTTTTGATTGCAAAAGGATATAAAGTGAAACCATTAAGGAATAACTGAAAATTATGCAAAATAAATTCTAATCACTATTGCTCATTGCACAGAAAAGACCATAGGCCATTCAGAATATATCATACTACAAATGAAATTGTTAAATGCAATCCAACTAAGAGTTTTTGTTGATAATCTCTACCACACAAGATGTGCTGCTACATAGTAAATTTAATGCAAAAAGTCTCAAATTCCATTCTCAAAATCACTCATGTAATCTCACTTACTGAATATGTCCTAAAGGATTTCATTGCGTTTTAAGGGCAACTACATTATCTCATCTTTCCTTATCAATGATCCAGTTCCCTAGCTGTGCTAAATGATAAAGGCAACGGACAAATAATTATTCATTTAAGAATCAGATTATCATGCAGGAAAATGAAAAATTATTTATATTCTCATATAAATTCATTGGATGTGGTTTTGCTTAATGAATTCTGCTATCCCTATTTTGGATCAAAGGAACACAAGATATTTTCAAACTAATCAAAAGTAAATCCTGACTTTGTTTTCAAATGTGGTGGTAATTTAGAGAGATGATAATTTAAACAACAGTATGAAATTAACCAAAACTACCTTGTAGCAAGTCTGAGAGAGCAGTGGTTTTTCATGTTTTCAAGCAGAATTCATTTTATTTTCTTCTAGGACATGTAATGAGATTTGCTGTCTGCCTACAGGTGGCCAAAACAATGCCCTGATTTTGCTGGAGGTGTTAATTTAACTTGGAGGTTGTTATCTCAATGCTATGCACAGTTCCATGCCTGGTCAATGGGATCTATAAACCAAATGCACTCTCTTAGCAAAGGTCTGTCAGGTCCACAATACAGATCTGCTTAGAGGAGGACATGGAGGTGCAGGGAATATTTCCAAAAATTGCGAAGAGTTTATATTAAAATGGTAACATTATTATATTACCTTCCTAAAAGTTGTTTTCCATTGTGACAACTACGTTTTCCATGCATTTGAAGCAAACAGCCTCAGTTTTTGCAATAAGATTCCAAATTTGCTGTCTCCATCAGCAATAGGAAACTGAGTCTCATAACATTTCAAAACCCATTGGTCATTTCAAGCCTCTAGCCCCAAGTTTTGTGGGGGTCTGGGCTGCTTTTTAAGCTCTTTCAGTACCTTTTCTGCCATAAGTTAATATTCTAGGCTGCATTAAGCTTTAATTGAAAGCACTCATCTCTGCACTTTATTTGATTTTAACTTTACTAGCTTTTCTACTTTTTAATAGTATATTCCTCTTGGCTACAACCAAAGAAGCTATCTCCATGCACAATTTCCTAATACTTTTATATCTGCTTTGAGAGCCAACTATCAGCTTAACTCTTGGTCTTGAGTCCAAATCAAATTTTCAGTGGTTGCAAGTAATTCAGGTATTCTCACATATCTCTACAGAGCCTGAAAACATTAATTTGCACCACTGCTAGGAAATTCAGTGAGATGGAGAAATGGCAAATAAATGCCAGCATTTTTCAGTTCTCACATGCACTGCATGTGCCCTAACTAGATGGGTAAGTAGACAAAAAACAACCCCAATTTTATGTTCCTTGAACAAAAATCTAAACACTAACAGTCATACTTAATTGTTGCTTCCAGACAATTATCCTTAATGTTTAAGTTCTGGAGTTTTGCAGGACAGAATCTGCATACAGGGAGATCATCAGAATAAAAGAGAGGGATGCAGCTTGCTGATCTGAAAATAGCTTCAGTAAAGCTGCATGGATTTGTCTGATGTGTTCTCTGCCAAAATCTTTCACATTTGCTTGGTCAAGTCATATTTCTTCCTACCCACCTGTCTGTGAGATTATTGGGGGTTGTAAACAGGCATTTAAACTCTATCTAATAGGAACTTTAAATCTGTTGAGTGACAGTTCAGTTTTAATCAACATCAGTGAAAGAGAAAGGCAGGTTAAAAGGTTTGAATGGCCCTGAAGGAATCCTGGGAGCTTCAAAAATCCACCGGGAAATGTGTGGGGTACTCTGCAACCTCATTTGGAAAATGCAAAGAGAGCAGTGATACCATTTCCTAGTTTAAATGGTCCTGCAAATGCAAATTGCAACTCCAACTTCCCAACAGCCCAGCTTCACTGCTCTTTCACTGTAAGATGTTTATGCTGTTGATTTGCAGAATAGATGATTGCCTTTGCTGTACAGATCTGGTGAAAAAACTTTTAAGTTAAAGCAAAATTCATGTAGGAAATACATATCCTTTTCCTTTTAAATCAAAACGCACAAAATTTGTATTCTAAAAAATGCGGATCAGAGAAAGCAGCACGATTGATTTTGCAAGAACTCACTTCTCTTTTGTTAGCTTCCGTAAAAGCTAGACAATATTACATTGTAAAATACCTTGAAAATGTAGTGGGAGTAAATTTCATAATTCAAAATATAATAATCACATATGAAGGCTTTATGCTCACTACATTTACCATTACATGAACTAACTATGAAGAGGAAAATTTGAGTGAAAGTAAGTTCTAAAACTCTCAGATGGCACTGGACAAAGCATTCACAAAAAAGATATTTTACACTAAATACCTATATTTTACACTAAATTCTATAGTTCTGCTGCTGCCAAATCTTTCATTGTGATGTAAAGTTCATGCAAAATAAACCAAACCTGTCTACTGTATCACAACATCAATAACTTCTCTGAAGCCAGAGGGACTACTCAGAATAAAAAGGGCTCCTGGCTGAAGAAGCAGTAATTGAATTGAGATTCAGCCCTCACCTACCTCAAGGGGATAACTGAAAAGAGCCTGATTGCAGTTTCAGTCTCATCTGAAGGCATCAGCCTTTTAAAAAAGCTATCATAGCAATGAGTTCCCAGCAAGAGGAGAAATCCACTCTTCACCCAGCACATTCATTTCACACACCTTCCACACTCCCTGCAGAAGGGAGCAGAGCTGGGAGGACAAATCCCACCTCTGTGCACCCACATTTTCCAGCCTTCAGTTATCTTCATGCAGAGAGGCTATTTTCCTCTTTCAGCTCCTGCCAGCTCTGTACACACTGACTGAGGAATCACACACAGTTCATGAACACTTCCATCTCCAGTACCTTTGGAAACCATCTTTTAAACGCATCTTTCAAGGTGCCGAGCAGATAAAGCTCATGTGTATATGGAACAGCCTCGTGGTGCAGGAAATGCCTCCTAATGGCAGAAAAGCACCTGCCAGTGCTGATGTGGCTGAACTCTAACGAGTAATGAACATTATTTAAGGAAATACACATTTCATGGAAAAACATAGGGAAGTAGGCAGACTGCACTTAATTAAGGTGCAAACCCAATAACTATATTAGTTTCATGTCTCATAAGTATTTTGGTTTGGTGTTTGATATTACTGCTGATTCAATGCATTTGAGCTTGGTTTACTTGGTAGACATTTCTGTAACAGTTTTCCTCTTTATTTTTCTTTCTGACACATTCTGCAATTGCTTTCTGTGAAAATACAATTAGTTTAATGATTAGGAAAAGAAATTACTGCAGCAGACAAATCTTGCAGGAGAAAATATGTCACAGAAAATCAGAGTTTGTAAATAGATTGAAAACTCAGAGGCTGTAGTGTCTGACTGGCCTAAGATACAATACACATAATTAACATCATGATGGTGTCTTTAAAAATAACCTGTCAGTCGTACTACTAAATGTTTACACTGGAAGAAAATTATGGTTTTTCAAGAGATTGCAATGATTTGTGAAATTGCTCAGGATGCTGTGGAAGGTGGAAGAGCTTGCTAGGAACAGTATAGCTGTTGGCCTTGCTGTAATTCTGTTTCTCCATAGCTGTCTCCATAACCTTTCTGGGATCAGCTGCCAAGGTACCAGGAATCCTAGGGCAGCCAGCTCTGGCTCACACTCCTGACAAAACTGTTGAATTGTGGAACACACCTAGAACAACATGCAGCGTTGCTGTAGCTCTGCCTTAAACTGAAAGAGTTTTGCTTGGTGTTTGTCACAAGCTGTATGCACACACCTCACTACAGCCAAGAAACTGATTCCTGACTCGTGGGAACAGTGCAAACACCACCAGCAGATGAGAGGATTGTAGCCACTGCAAAAACATTAAAAAAAAAAAAAAAAAAAAAAAAAGAGAGAGAGAGAGAGAAAGTTATGAAAATATGGATTCACTTTTGTGTAAATACTAAAACCAGCAACTGCCGGGAGAGACCAAATCAATGGAAAAGTGCATAGATGTGGTAGACTGACGCTGAAGATTTGTAGTGTAATTACTTAAACATATCCACACAATGAAGAAAAATCATTAAAGAGCAAAATGCTGTAAAAATAATAGAACTGACATATCTTGGTCACTTTCAGATTAAAACAGTGAGTTTTGTGTCCTAAATGAAAGTGATTGCTGCAAAGGAGCATCCCATCCCATAACCTGGACTGCATTTACAGTTTAGGTTGTAATGAAAACAGAATAATTTCTCAAATCAGTGTCATACCTTTTTTATTTCATGTTTTGCAGAATTCTAAGAATTAAGATTTTTGTATTAACCATCCTCATGCCTTCCTCAGCTGTGATTCAGTAACAGAACATTCTGTCTCATGAGTGTGTTTGACTCATCACATGAAGCTCAATATGTTTATTTAAGGATGCTTGTGCTTCAGAACAAGCTGTTTAACACAGGATGATGGCACCTAACCAGAAAAGACACCAAGAGACCTTCAAGCAGGTTGCATCAAGAAATTTGAGGAATGTAAGAGTTTGAAATAATAATCTACATGAAACCTGACTTATTAAAAAGCCTTTTACAACTTTTATACTCTGTAAAATAGTTCTATCATGATTTCAACAGTTTAGCCTAGAAAGTGCATATTGTCTAATGGTGATTAACAGAGAGCTGGAAGATTTAATTTTAGTTTCAAAATGGACATACCTTTCTCCAGACTAGTGGCTTGACTCACTTGAAATTCCAGAGAATAATTTTATTATGTTTTTTCCAAAAACCTGGTTAGGATCATCTACTTTTTTCTATCATCATACATTTTATGTCAGGCAACATAATGCAAGGAGGTTTCACCTTTTCTTAGATACATTACTGCTTTACCAACAAACAAGCCCAGTTAGAAGTAGGATATGCTGCTGGTTTGGGCAACAGCATAATTTGATTTTATTTCACTTACAGAAGAGTCCTTTCACCACAAAACCTCATCAAGATGTCTCCAGAGATGCCACTGGAGAAAGTGTTTCTTAGTAAGCAGCATTTACTGTTACTGCTTGGCTGGTTTTCATTTACCCCCACCCTACCTCCTGCTTTCCTTGACAGTTATAGTTAATAATGGAATTATTAAGGCAAACAAATAGCAATTCTTATTACTCTGGGAAAAGGATGATAGAAATTTGTGGAATAGGAGGAATCACTTGAACATAAGGAGGAATATTTTGAACATAATGAAAATTTTAAGTCCCATCCCAGAAATTTCTATCTCAAACTCCACCTGGCATTGAACAATGAGCTTAATCTCCCATTCACAGGGGCTGTCACTGCAGTCAATCACTCAGACCAGCAGGGTCTACACGGTATATTATATATTTCTATATTTTTCTTTGAGTAAGTCCCTGGTGTTTAAAACAGTCATCTATAGAGTGGTTCCCCAGGCTCAGCCTGCAAGCCTGGCTACAGCCATCTCCACTCCACTTCCATCTCTCATTCCTGCCCCTGGGGAGTTACAGAATTGTTAATTTATTTACACTCCAATCCCAACTCTTAAATATTGCTGTAGAAGGCTCCTGTGTCTGCCCTCATCTGCCAAAATGTCTTAATTCCAAATTGTCAGACTCCTCCAGTGACCAGTCCTCTCACACACAGCAGAGCAGTTGGCAGGATCAGCACACTGTGCAGAAATGCAACTTCCTCAACAGATGTATGCATTTATTCTTAGCCCTTATTTCAAAATAGCACTTTGAGAAGACACAGAGAGATACATCAAGTGTTCATTCTGTGATAGGTCATGCATACAATCCTGCTGAAAATTACAGTAGTTGTAAATTATGAAAAACTGCAGTCAAGGATCTCATAACTGGGTAGCCTAGATATTAATAAGAATATACATACTAATGATGATGAAGCAGTTGTCCGTGGAAAAGCTGATTTAGAGAATATTCACTTTTATCTTTCTGACAGCTCACATGGGAGCACATACAGTATTCATTTCTTTTCATTGCACTAGAGTCAAATTAGAATATTGTTTAAAGATAAGGGGCAGTATCATCTCACTTGTGTGACCTACTTATTTTATTTAATGCTTTTCAATCTTTAGCAAGAATTGTTCAGAGACAGGGTAAAATTCAACTAACAGCAATACAGAATTTCAGTAACTCCATTTGTACAAACAAGATTTATTCCAGTTTTACACCAAAATAACTGAGATCAGATTGTGACCTTTAGCAAACGTGCTTCTAGATTTCTCCCTTATCCAAACATGAGAAGAATATGAAGGACAAAGCATTGAATTTGCTGCCCAAGTAACATTCTAACTGAATAATATTTGTATACTGGGTTGCATTAAAGAATTAATACTAATTTATAGCAATGTAACTTTACTGCAATTTGATCATTCATGCCTGAGACAGTTTTGGCAACAGAGCTCAGTTCAACACACAATCCTCACAAAAGCATTATCATGACATACCGTGGTTTTACCTTGAAATGTTTCAGACCACAATATCTTGTGCCCCCCACCAGCCACACAAATATTCCTTACAGAGAATATTCCTATAACAGAAATTTATTCTTTAATAAATAACAGTTTTAATTAATTTTGCACAAGCGAGTTAAATTCTTGAGCAGAAGTTAAAGACATTAAAAATCAGGAGCATTTAAGCCCTAGCATTCTCTTTCTGAATTTCTTCACCACCACTGACATATTTGGGCTGATTTCTGGTAAGATCAGGTCAAAAAAGAGTACTGCACCATATGGCACTGAAAACTCAGACAGAATTTTTTGAAAAGCAGATCTTAAGGCTCACTGGCCTAAGAAGAGTTGAAATAAAGTTTTTTGCCACTTGAAATACAGAGTATAAGGTTGTAGCTTTTCTGCAACAGATATATAGGGATTCAGACTATCACAAAGTGCTGTTTGTGAGAGCGCAAATAACTGCTTAGCTTACTGTGCTGAACTGGATCCTCTGCTGGTGTTCATCCTGCAGCCTAAGGCTCACTCCTCCTAAGGACACCAAGATAATAAAGCTAAGACAAAAGAACCTGTGCTCTTATTTAGATCACACTGCATCAGTAGAACCAGAGCAGCTTCCAGGATGAGATGTTAAACCCATTCGTTTATTTTTAGAGTTTGTCACTTTCCCCATCGTTATCTCAAGCAATAAACACAATGCATGGGTGTAGAAAATGAGATACTTGAAATACAAAATGCTGAGACATCCTTCTGCTCCTCAGAAACTGATTCACAGCTTGACCAACATGCCACAAATGAATGCTAAGAACATGTCTTAGTCCATTTATCATCCCCTTGATAGAGAGCTTGAACTTCATTCAGCAACAGGAAACTGATTGCATTTTGAATACCAGAAGGAAGATTTTGTAAGCAAACACACTGATATGTAAAAGCCTTTAACTCAGATTTGCATAAATTCATTAAAACTGCTAAGAAATAAATTAAACCTTCTCCAGATTACCTTTTAAAGACCTTGGTTCAATCACAGACTAAAAATATTTCAGTGAGAATACAGCCACAGCAATACAAGTTAAGAAAATACATGTGTCAGAAACAGGATACAGAATCAATTCACTTTTCTCATTAAAAGTATTTGCTTCTGAAAATTCTAACAAATCCAATTGCTTGAGGAACAGCTACTGAAGAGACTGACACCTTCCTCTGAGATCAGGATATAACATGAAAGCTATTTGCCAGACTAATGAACAAAGGCAAAGCACAGCAGCATGAATAAATACAAAAGTATGTGTGTGTTTATAATGAATGCCTCGCCAAATAAAAGCACCTGCTTGCATATCCCATAGGTAAAAGTAATGGAGAGAGAATTTCCAATCACCCTCCAGATTATCATATATTACCCTGTACAGTGTATTTTAAACAGCATCACTTTATGGAGGAGGTGATAAAAAGATTGTACCAAGAAATCTTTTTTAATATTCCCCTATTAACACCAAAACATCAATAAGTGTATTTGTTGATATGTTTCACTTTCAGCTATTGAGGACTGAGTTACCTGAGATTTGGGAACAATTTATGAAAGTCATGCCAGAGAACTGTTGACAAGTCAGTCTGATTTCTGTGCCTGAAACCACACCTCTGGGCCCACAGCCAGTGTGAGGACTGGGAACTGGAATGGACCTGAAAAGGGTAAGTCATGCCTGACCAATCTGGTTTTCTTTTATGATGAATGACTGAATTTTTGTAGCTGCAGAGAGCAGTGAACATCATTTACCCCAAATTTAGCGAGGCTTTCAGTGCTCTTGCCCCAGCAGCCCTGTCTTTAAATTAGGCTGCCATGGCAGCCTGGCTGGGCAGACAAACAGGTACAAAGCTGGCAGGAAGACTGGGTTTAGAGGGGGGAGAGATCTAGTGGCTCCTGCTCCACCTGGATGGTGGTAACGAGAGCAGGACCACAGGGCTCAGGTTTCTCCCATTTTATATCTTTATCTCTTCCCCTGTAAACTGGAGAAAGGTAAGGTACAAGATAGCACCCCCTGAAGCTTGCAGGTGACACCTATGGAACATAACAAGTGAAAGAAGCTGCTTAAATATATTCAGCAAATCTGGGAAGATCTGTTTGCCCTCTCATTCCTCTGTATCCTGCCACAAATAAAACTAAGGCTGATGGAAGAATCAAAATTCCAATACATGTCCTTTGTTCATGTTACTTGGAAAGTGTTTTCCTAAAATCAATCTTTTTTGTTGTTCCTGCTCTTCCCTGGCATATATTTCATTTTCTGAATTCCAGTTAGGAAACTAGGCAGTATTTCAATTAAGACTCTTTACAGAAAAGACTCCAACTGGTGAATAAATTACTGGAAACAACCAAACTAATTAAACTCCCTACAGAGTTTAAAATTCAGTTATTATGGCTTTTTTTGTGGGTTAAAAAAAAATTAACCAAAAGCTTAATTGAGTCAAAACAATTATGACCAATTTATATGTTGGTCATAATCAACCCAAAATTACAAAGCAGAAATAAAATCAGAGAATACCAAAACTAATTGTCTGTGTGTTTTAAAAAATAGAAGAAAATCACACTGAACAAGCCTATTGCTCTAGTCAGAGGTAGGAGCCAAAAACCAAAACATGGGAATAAATCAACAACATATTTTTATCCAGAGCTATTTTTCACATTAAAAATGTAAGTCTTCATAAAGACTTGGCATAAAACTTCCTATGAGAGAAAATGCCATCTCCTCATATGTATTGAAAAAACCCCGTAAGGGTAAATGTATGAGAAAAGTCTCATAACTGAGAACCCACAATGAAAATGGAAATTATATTCAACAGATTCAGTTGAAGAAAAGTGTTTATTTGGACAGACTGAAGTGATTGATCCAAGTGATCAAAAAAATGACAGCCACAACATCAGGTTCCTCTGAATCCCATATATGCTTATAGCTATATGGCATCTACTCAATATCTATAAAAAACCACATGAGGATTTACATCCTCACACTTTGGTTACGCACAAAGATAACAGCTCACAAACCACAGTGCAAAGCTTCACTCAGTGTTTTAACAGTGGCATTCTTGCCTGATGAGCCAGAAGCTCTCAGCCTCTTTGGCCATATGATAACACACTGCCAGGGCTGGCTGCACCCTGCCAGCAATCACAGCCGCTGACGGAAACCAGCTGATTGTACCAAAATTCTGCTTATCAGCCTGCACCTCAGAATTCTGCCAATTTCACAGGCAAAGTACAACCCAGTGCTGCTTTGTCAGAGCTGGTAATTGTCCAAACAGTGGACTTTCCTACATACAGCTTCTTGCTGAAATAATTTGGTGTCACTAAAAATTGGGATCCAGATTTCTTCTTGTCGTGGTTTGACATGGAAGTGAATTCTTTCAGGAAGTTGGGTCAAACCAATCAGTGGTCAGGTTTGGATATTGGCACCAGTAGTGACCACTGAAGGTATGGATACGCCTCTGAGAACACAGGGTGTGAAAAGCAGGAAGTCCCAAGAGCTCGCTCTCTTTGGTTCCGGTCAGGGTGCAGTGCAGACCTCCCCTGCCCAGCCATGGGGCTGGGTGGGGGAGGGGAAGCCATGAGGCCTGGTCAAGGTGAGCTGAGGGGTAGAAGGACTGGAACCGAGCCAGCTCCTGTGGACGGAAGGGTGGAGAGAAGCGGAGATGTCTTTGTCGTCCCCCTCCAGAAGGAAGAAACAGAGAGTCCGGACGGCACCTGTAACTTTGCCCGCGCGGAGGAGAAGGAGAGGGGGGAAGGTGCCCAGCCTTGGCCTTGGGAACCGGCTGCTGGGCAGAGATATCAGCCGTCCAGGGAGTCTGAGCTTTTAACCCTTTCCTGAGAAATGAAGGCTTTGTGAAATATTACTCCTCCTTGGTTTGAAGTAGAAGAGAGACAGTCTGGGATCCAAGATGATGGAAGAGGAAATTTTTGAGTTGGGAGGAGATGATGGAGTGGCTTGTGGCTGGACTTTTCTTGTTAGCCATAGACTGAACCAAATTCTCCTGACAGAGGCTGCACTTAGGGGGATGCGGTGGTGGGCCAAGAGACCTGTTTCAGTGATTACCAACAGAGGAGTGGAGAGAACAGAGAAAAGCTGAAGAGGGTGTGGAGAGGCCCTCTGTCTTCAGAAGAGAAGAAGAAGATCTCTGTTCTTGGACCCTCGACCCCAGGGGGAAATGGGGGGGACTGTAGTCCCGAGATGAGATGCTGAACTGTTGTTTCTTTTGGTCCTTGGCAAAGCATCTTTAAAGGAGCCCTATGAGCAGTCTGTCCATGCACGGTGGTGAGAGCACTGTGACATGGAAAGGAGAGTGTCACCATGGCAGATTTTCCCTGGGCGGTTGCCATGTGTGACATGGAAACACAAGGGTGGCAATTGTGTTTCCTGGGGGTCTGTGGCACAGGAGAGACTCCTGTCTCCCTTGATGGACTGAGTATTGATTATCTGAAGGGTGGCAACTTGATCAGGATCCTGGGTGGTGTCTCAATGTGGGTTTGTTTGGAAATTAGGTGGGAGGAGGAGGAGTGTTTTAGAAGGTCTTCATCCTGGATTTAATGTTTGTAGTTTTTATAGTAGTAGTAGTTTAATAAAGTTTTTTTCTTTGTTATTAAGCTTGGGCCTGCTCTGCTCCTGATCACATCTCACAGCAATTATTTGGAAAAGTGCATTTTCATGGGGCCGCTGGCATGGCGCCCATGTCAAACCATGACATTTCTTCAAAGAAGAAGAAATAGATTCTGAGAGGTCATACAGAGGTGAGAAAAATATTATTGATAGAAAGGAATACCAATGGGATCATTTCTTTCCCAGTGCCTTTTCCTTTAAGCTAGCGAAGTTTCTGTGGAAATTATCCTTTATGAAAAAAAAATTAAAAATACATGCGTATGCACATGGGGAAGTCTCCCTCATTCTCCTCTTTTATTGAGTGCTATTCAGAATCATCAGAAAAATACAGCCCAGAAGGAGGTCCACTGTAGTGATGCTGCCAGAGAAGTGTATCCAAAATAAGAAACTTTTATAGTATTATAGGATAATCCAGTTATATTGTATAGTATATATTATTATGGTTATACTGGAGACACACCTTTTAAAATGTAAGATAGGAGCAGAAGAACCAAATTCAGACACATAGCATTTCATCTTCTTCCTTTGTATAATGTTGGAGATGACAGTGGCAACACAAACTTTGACTAACTTATGCCAGTTTGGGTTTTTCTTAACTCCCAGTCAAATCAATTCTGTTAAAGCCCTTCAATGGATTGAGTCAAGTTCCCCATTTCAATTTTTCAACAGGTTTGATTTAAGCCCTAAGCAGTGAGGTGCATTCTGCCTACAGGAACAGGTCATCTCTCAGGATCTGCCCTGGATTTGTGGTCCCTGCTTCCTCAAGGTGCCCATCAGGTGTGTGAGCAGTGTTAAGGGCTGTGATGGATTACTGAGAGGTGTAAAGAGTGCTCACACAGCCATCACAAACCCAAAGGCTGCCTGGTTTGCACAGAGGAGTCCAGAGGTCTCTGCCTGGGATGGCTGCACACGGGGCAGCCTACATGGATCTGATTTATGTCAAACACAGAGGCAGACTTGCCTTGTCATGTACTTACCTCACATGGCAGGGTCTACAGAACTCAGGAGAGTGCAACAAGCAGCTAAAACTCCAAAAGGTTGTGCACAATCTTCACTCAAGGGGTGTATTGCCTAATACAATAAGGGGTTTAAGTTCTGCTCAGTGTGCCACACAAAGTGAGTTCTCAAAGCAGTTCATGAGGAGGGAAAACAAACACACCAGTATTTACATGGCTGTGAGCACCAGTGCAGACAGACATTGATTCAGTACTTCTGCAACAACTGCTGCGGGTAGTTTGACTTAAGCAAAGCAAACAAGAAAAAAAATCGTCTTTTTTTTTGATAAATACTTTTGAGGATATTTGAGCAACAATGGATAAAAGATTCTATTACTGTTTCTGAGCAAATAATTCCTTTTCTTTCTATAGAAAATGCCCAGAGTGGCTCCTCTTACTGCAGGTCCTTTGGAGGAGACTGTTGGGAAACAATGCTGCAGGATGTGCCCATTGCATCTCAATCACCAGCTTTTTAAACATAAAAATTATGGTCAGTATTTAACAGCAATATGTATCAAAAAATCAGGATCATATCAAAAGGAAAGGAATTCTGCTTACACACAGGCAGCAGCAATCATTCTGACTGAGATATCACTGAAAAAATCTGCTATGACATAAGTTTAACATATTTATAGCAACTTGGATATAACTAATAAATTCCAAATTTCATTTTATTAAATGGTTCAGTATTCCACTACTTCACATCAAGCCAACCATTCTTCTTGTAATTGCTGTGTTGGATCAGATGGCTTGTGCTTCATTTTCCTATTTATCAACTTATTTATGGAAGCTGTTGTCATACACTGTAAAATAATTTTACTGAATAAGATGTTGTGGGGTGCCAGAAGAATTTTTACACTAAGATCTAGAAATTAGGAAAGGCTGTGCATACTAAAAAACTTAGAGGAAAAAAAAAAGGCAAAAAAAAAAAGAAAAAACACATAAAAATTAAAAAAAAAAAACTTACTACAGAGGAAGACAGACATGGAGCATTACCACATCTTTGATCAGTTATATTTTTCCTAAACAAAATCCTGATAGCTGTATGTATACACAGCATATGCGAAAGCATTTAGAGCTGCATGTTCTTTTAACAGATATAAATACTAGAGTTGATCATTCTGTAGCTCCCTATAGTGCAGTAACATTTATCAGTGAGCATCACTTACATTTTCCCTTCAGCTAAAATTGGGTTAAAGTAATAAATACAAGTGTCGTGAATGTTGGGGAGTTGGGATATTTGTCTCAGTGCCTATTTTACCTTTGTAGGCTGATGGATTAAAATTCTCGGGGTTAGGTCTAATTTGCTTTACCATAAAACAGAACACTTGGAAATTAACTTTAGGCTGGTATTGCACTGAAATAATGCCAAAGACATTGGATTATTATTACAGAAGAAGAAGGGCTGATGCTAAATCTCAGTGTCATGATTGCCTATTTTTGAGGGTTTTTTCTTTTCTCCATTTTCTTACTTCTGTCCTGGGGTGGAGGGGACAGGAATAAGACAGAGAAATAACTTTCAAATACAGGCATGAATTTGTATCAAAACAGAAAATATAATGTGGGCAGGATTTTCCATATGTTTAAGGATATAGATTTTGCACAACTTCACTGTACTGGAGGGATTCCACTTGTGCAGCTGTAATTCCAATGAAAAAATCCCAACAAAATTGGAACTCCACTGTAATATGTAACAATACCAACAAAAACCAAGGGTTTTGACATAAACTTTTAAAACATGTTCTAGTTAAAAAGACTGCTGATCCTTGCAAGCAGTTTTCTGTATTCTATTAAAAATACATATTATTTAAGCTGCTGTAAGCAAAATGTGCTTCCTTAATTGAGAAGCAAACAAAAATTGCAGTCACATCCTTTTACATCACCTCAAAATATTATCAGTATCTCAGAAAAAGGCTCAAGAGGTGCTCATCCTCATTCTTTGAGTTCTCCACTTCTAGAACAGCATATTTTCATGCTAAACATTTCCAGCTACAGAATGGGGTTTTTTTGTCACATACTCTTCTTCGCCTCCCCAAAACAAATTCAGAGCTGCTTCCCTGACTGCCTCTATTTGTACTCCAGCAGCTCTTGAGCTTGTCTGACCTGTTCATTCCCTGCCACATAAATGTGTCACAGTCTCATTTTTCTGTATGTTTAAGGAGGAACAAATTTAACACCTCCATGAACAGGCAGAAAATGAGGTCTTAGCAGCTGAGGGCAGAGGAACTGTGTGTGGCCTAAGGACTGCCATGCTGCTGACACAACAAGCATTTTTATCCTTTAGTGTGCCACTGCTACGGATTTTCTGCTGTCAAATTATCAGTGACAATGAAGGAGGGAAGCTAATGGACTGCAGTGCATAAACATATACAGGATCACATCTCACATCAAAAACTAAAAAGAATGCATCAAAAAAAAATCTGCTCAGATTTCGACCTGAAATAGACTTTAAATTGGTTCTACAGTAGGATTCTCCTGGCACTCAGATTTTATTACAGAATTCATTCTAGTGTAACAAAAAAGGCTTTGATAGAGGAAAAGGAGCATTTCCCAATTCATCATATTTTGGAGGTGTGGTAAGGGTGAGAATTAAAAAAACCCAAACTGCTTCAGGGTGGATTTAGTATGAGTATTTTCAATAGACATATCTAAAATATTCATTTACAAGAAATAAAGATTTCCACACAAAACAGGAAAATTTTCTTCAGTGAAAGAATTAACTATTATAAAATTAGTGCAGTACCTCCACCATTTAAGATTTTGAGCTAGACCAAAATATTTCCTTGTTTGGAATTGTAGGCATGAATTGGCAACTACAAAGTTCTTATTAAATAACATATAAATTACTCTTATCATATTAACTGTACACAGCTCTAATTTCTGCTTTGCCATGGAAGATGAAGGCAGGACAGAAAAGTGACATAATTCTGCCTTTTACCCTTCACCAACAGGAACAGGTTAGATATACTTCATTAAAGATTCCACTGCAAGCAAAATTTGTCCATGGCTCAACATAATAGAGGGGTGGTGGTGGGGAGTAGGGGTATATGTGGATTCCATTTATTTACATTTTAAAAGTCTCCTAGGAGAGAAGATAACTGCTTCATAGGCAAGTGTTCACAAAAGACACAAAAAATACAGAAGGAAAATGTCCGAAAATAGATTCTGGAGTAAAAAACAAAAGGTATTCACCAGTATTGTCTCAGAGACAATGACAAGGTACATCGGGCTTGAAAAAATATCAACTTCATTTTGGAATGCTAATTATTTTTAAGTGTTTAAAATCCAGAATTATGAACCCTGGAAGAATTTCTCGCCTGTGTTACTTGTGATTTCTATCATCTGAGCAAGGCTGAACAACTTCTGTTCAGTGGAAAATTAGTTTGAGAGCCAGAGGGGAAAGAAAAAAAATCACCAAGAATTAAAAGAACAGGGTTTACTGCTAAAGCCTAAGGCTGTGACATGAAATATATCACAAAACTCTTTACCTGTAAAATTGTGATTTAGATTTACATTTTTCTCTTACATTCACTAGATTAATTCTTTGGATTACTAATTATTTTTCTCACACTCGCTTGTCTTTACTCCACGCCTCTGTTTTTTTTCAGAAAGTGAACAAAAAAGAAACAGCTGGAAAAGAATGTAATGATGTTAAACATGAAATAACATTAAGATGACAATTTATGGCAGTACTTTGGAATAACTGCTTTATTCATAAATACAATTTCCCACGTTGTTTTTTCCCTTGAGGGATAACTGGAAAAATAAAACAGCTGCTCAAGAGCACCGTGGTCCACTAAAGCACAATGAGCTTGCAGGCAGGAAATCTCATTTCAGGTATTCTTGTAACACTGTCTTCTAATTCTGGCCATGACCTTTGCCTGCAGCAAATCAATGCAGCTGTTTTCCCCAGTCTATCTTGCAAGATTTTATTTTAAACCTGTACTGGGGCAGCCTCATGTTGTTTGTTCACAAAAGACCAAGCTCAACAAGTCTTGATCTCGTGTGGGACTGTCAAAGTGCTGCAGTACTACAGAGCAGTACAGTAACATTTATTGGTGGGAGTTATTTTATACTCATTTTTTTTGGGCAGCAGTCTGGGGAAGGAAGCAAAAAACCACATCTCTGAGGATGCAATTGTTTAGCTTAAGAGACATATGGATGTCTGGAGAAAACCACAACTGAACTAAAATATTTAAAAATAACTTTGGTTAACTCCCTTATTTTGATAAAGTCTTTGTAATGAACACACAGAGTCTTAATTTCCTTCTTCTTATATTAACTATGAGAAAATTTATTATTACATGTGATATGGAGGAAAAGCTCTGTTTCCAGAGAGGAAAAACTTCCAAGCTCACTCATTCATCTCTGCCCACATGGCAAAAATAAAAGCAGCAGTCCATTACTGTGCAAAATCCAGAAACCCATAATTGTATGCTTTCTACAAACTATTTGCACAGCTTCATTTTCTGTTATCTCCCCTCTTCCAAAGTTAAAAAGAAAAGTTTAAAATTTAAAATTAAGATAATAAAATCAGTTTGTTCTTCTATTTTGAGAATATTACTAAGATTTGTCTTGAATTTATTGCTCTCTTTGAGTACACAGCATCATAGAGTTATTTCAGCTGCCTAAAATTAATGACCCAACAGCAGAATTGAAGGAGACAGTAAAAAAACTCTGACGTTCTGAATCAAGGTTTTGAGATTTACTTGTGGGAAGAAACACAAACACTGGGTTTGAACTAAGTTGCCTATCTCTGGTGGCAAATGATTTATTAGTGCCAGCCTCTACCAAATTGAAATAGATATATCCTAGTTCTTTTTAAGGGGCCTTTTAGCTTAATAAACAGCATTTAACACAAGCCATCCTCTATCTGGGATTTCAAACCTGAAGCTGGAAAATCCTCACTAGCAGTGTTCAGCTAAGCAGTGTGAGGGATTTATCTTGGAGGCCCCTGACATCCCGGGGCACCTCCCCACCACTTTTGGAATTGTCTTCCCAGTCTGCCCCAGGCAGCCCTTGGCAGGGGCTGGTGCCCCCGGATGCTACTGGAAAAACACTGAATTATTAAGCACCCATTGTTCCTCAGCAAGTACGAGGAGGAGCAGGCAGCAGCCCTCTGGCCTCTGACTGAAGGCTGGGGTGTCTTTTGCATACCAGATTTTGCCCCAGTTTTCCTCAGGCAGCGCTGGGTGTGAACAGAAGAACACAAGGCGAGCCCTCAGTCTCAGCCCTCTCTTGTTGGCTTTCACAATATTTTCTATAGGGCTGCTGCTTCCCCATACACTCAGAGCATTGAATATAAATCAAAAAGAACTTAAAGAGCCAAATAATGAGCTGCTGTAGGTCACTGGAAAACTACAAAAGTTATTGCAAAGAAAGTTGCAAAAGACTGAACAAAAAAAAATATCAATGTACATTTGTAGAGGAGATACTTCATGTATGTTACTGAACCACACGTAAGATTTTTACTTCCTAGAGTTTTGTAATCCTTGAAATTACTCAAGACTGCAAAAACACAACTTTGCTAAATCCAAAGCCACAAATTATAACACACAGCCTTAAGCAACTTTAAAAAAGGTCTGGAATATAATTCCTAATATCACAATCTTTCATGTGAAGAAATACATTTTACAATAACATACAAATTTATGACTATTTAAGCTGCCATAATTATTACCTACTGACACCTGTCACTTTTCAATGTACATTTGTCCTCCAGTGACAGCAGCATTCCTCCTGAGAGCCATAGCTCAGAATTTTGAGCAGTCATGTCATTTTACAGAGGAAGATATACTGCACATGAAAAAGCAGAGTCCTATTACAAATTTTGTCTCTATTAAAACTGCATGAAAATTCTACTAACTTTGTCTATGTTGGGTCAGCAACTGCCCAAGTTACTTCCCTACCTCTTTAATAGCTGCTTAAGTGAAAAGCACAAATAAAAGTAGTTCAGAAAGTATTTTAGGTTTCATGTTAAGTATTGTAACTTTAATGCTGCTTGTGCAATATCATTATTAGAGCTTAGTCTTCAACTTCAAAAGCATTTCATATATGAAGTAACATAACTATTTATTAGCTATACAGTAAATAATAACCTACTTCCATTTTCAATCAGAGAATCTCACAAGTTCAATGTCAATTGAATTTCCTCTATAAAATTTTCTCTTACAGACACAATATTTTTTTCTGCATTTTAGCTGCACTTACCTGTATTTCTGTTAGCCAGGCTCTCTGTCTGAAATAAAACATCGTTCATTTTGTGTCTCAACTCTTTCACTGAAGTGAAAACAGGACATACCACATATTGGGCATATATTCCATTAATATGTAGAAATTCCATTAATTCCATTAATACATAATCCAGAAAGTTATGTATTTTTTTAAATTTCCTCTGAAGGTACCTGTTTTCTATAAAAGTCAAAGCAAACTGAAAAACTTCAGCACTACGTAGAATATCATGTTCATTATCAAGACACCAAAGAGAACCTTAATGGCCAGGTTGCCAACTTAAATCAACACAACTGGTGATAACTAGAATTTTTCCTTTACTCACACTGATGGTCAATGGAATAAAAGGACCAAAGGAGTCCAAAAAATGCAAAAGCTTTAAAAAGCATGACTAGTGCAAGACAGGAACTGTGAACATGCAAATGCTCCTGTTCTGGGTATTAGTCCAGTGAAATGTCCAGCAGCATTTTTTTATTGGGAGAATTAAATCCTTACAACACTGTCAGCTGTATTTTTCATTCAGCAGAGAGGAATTCCCAAACTTTGGAGACAGAACAGTATTTTTTTCCCCCTATTATTCATAGACAAGAAAAATAAAGCATGATGAAAGCCATCTAAGCATTGCAGAAGAGTCAGGAATGGAAGGAGAGATGGTGACTCAGCTTGGTGAATTAGTTATTTAACGCACAGATGGCTCATGACCTACATGCTAAAATCTGCCTGCAAGGCACCTTTCCCTCACTCTCACAGAAGCTGCAAGTCCTGTTTTCACCTTAGCTGAAGGTGAGACCCAGAAATCTCTTTCCCTTCATAGCAAAGTGAACCCTGCTGCCTTCTGCTCCCAGCTCCAGCCCTCATTCAGCAGACAGCCTTTGTTCCACCCCCTTGCTCTGGCCACGGATTGGACCCAGCTGGGACTAAACCTCAGTTTACTGGGAGAAAGCCGGAAAGCAGAGGGTAACCCATGCTGCCTTCTCCAGCTCTGGGCAAGCCTCCAGCTGCAGAGGTGGCATCCTGATCCTGCTGGTGGAAGCTGCTGCCAGGGCAGCACAGGGCTTTGCCCAAATGCCATGAATTGTTAAAGAAGGCATCTCCTTCCCCCACCTGTCCAGTAAAAAAAATAATTGGTTCTATGTTAGCATAAAACAACTAAGAGATAAAGAGATTAACCAATATTCATTTTGCCTTCTGCAAAGTTAAATCATGTTCTCAGAGGGGGATAGCACAGTATGTATTTTAAAACATAGTATTCCAAAAGGATAAGAAACTAATACATGGTTAGCCAAAATTTTTTTCCTCCAGTCAGTAACCTGAAAAGCACATTTGACAATACAAAGCCCTCAAAACTCACTTCTTTTACAATCTCTCTAAACCAGCAGCACACACAAATAATTTCGGTGAGAAATACTGAGAAAGCAGCATGTGAAACAGCCAGCTACATGCAACTTTGATGTCTTCCCTTTCTCCACTCTTGGATATTGTAGACTGCTGAAGTAAACATCATTTCTCTTCTGGCACAGCAGCAGGTTTTTCTGCTGGAAAACAGAGTTGACAATCTTTCTTGGATTTCTCTCTTAGATTTTCTTTATTTCTGGGTTTTAAACCTGATGAAGAAGGAAAGTGTAGGCTTCCCCTTTGTGGCAGACAGAATCCTGTACTCATCTGATTAAGGTGACACCTATTCTGCTGTGGATGAGTAAAACTGCCAAACAAACCCAGCAGCTGTGGCACTGAACACAATCCAGCAGCACATGACTGTATTTTTCCATTGACAACTTATTTGATACCAAAAACAGATTCCTCCATAGCTGCCTACCCACTGCCTGTCTCATTCATATCCCAGTGCAGAATTTGGAAACCAGCTCTGAGGTCTCACCCTGTAAAATGGGCTCTTTAAGAGCAGCAGTAAAAGAAATATTCATTGAAGCCATCAGAAGTCACAGTCAATGTCTGGAAAAAAATATGGAGTTTTGATGCAATCTTCCTCAAGTCCTATCCTCAGAATTAGGAATGTACAAAATTGGAAAGAACTTAAGTTTTTGAGGGAAGAGGGAGAGTTCAAGGTGAAAATCTTTCCAATTTCTAGAATCATTTGGGGCTTTACAGAATAGTAACATTCTTCAGATACACAGGTCTATATAGTTTAACTCCCAGTATAAATCTGAAATAATTTGCAGTGTTTTTGCTTCCTTTAATAAAGGCTTTCAAAACTGAATGCCTGAATTTGTTTTGGGTTTCAAGCTCAATCATATTTTGAAGGCAGAGTTAAACTGACAGAACAACATCTTCTGGGGTTAGAAGCAGTAGAATACACAGCAGGAGGCTGTGGATAGATATGTGAAGCCCACAGGTCAGAACCAGCTCAAATTAGGGTGTGACAGATAATTTATATAACCTCAGTGGGTTACTTCATTTAACACCAAGCAGCTCAGGACAAAGTCTACAAAAATAATGTACTTACCAGAAGTTATACTTCTGGTTTACTTCTGTATATGTGTAAAGATAGACTTTTACTAAAAAAAAACTTGAGAGGTTTTTTTTATTATTTTTATTAACATTTATAACAAAACAAACAAACAAACCCAAAACAAAATGAAAACAAAAATAAACCAAACTAGTGCTTTATGGCTAAGAGCTACTATTACTGATGGAAAAGAGTACTGAAAAGTTTGGCCCACAGTCAAACCAACTGAACACAGTGAGCATCTTTAAATCCAACTCTGTCCTTTAGATGTTGGGAGAAAGTCTCTACCCTTATTTTTGAAAGAAAAAGAGGCCACTAATCAACTGAGCAGTGGAAATTATTTACAATACAACTGTGGACAGAACCTCAGCCACAAAGAGATTTCAAATCTGAAAAACAAACTGATGGCAACGAGTGCGTAACTACTCACCACACAGCCTTGCCTTCATCAAGCAGAATTTCTACGATGGGTAGCACAGACTTCCCCAATGTGCAGGAAATGCATTCATTGACGTCTATTTTTTAAGCATGTTTACTTTTATTACCAGATAGTTGTTTTAACACCATCTACTTGACATGATCCCCAGGAGAGCAAGAAAGAAAGAGCAAGCCTTCTCTTTTTCAACCCCAACCTTCCATTGCTAAATTACTTGAGAAGTTTCAGGGGGGTTCTGAAAGATTGTACTGAAAATTTCAGCCACCTTATTAAGACAGAACCATATTTGTTTCCATATTGAGAATATACAACTGTCCAGGCAGCTCCAGCACCTGGACAGTTGTATACATCCAACATCTAGCAAGCTCACAAGCAACATGTCCTGTAATTCCAGTCAAGTGCATGGGACAGAATATTTTCCTTACATCAAAGAACATGTTTTTTATGTACCTTGACTCACAGAGCAAGGTCATCCTGCAGCACTTCAGCATGAAAGACAAGAAAAACAGCACAAAAGCACACTGAGGCGCTGAGAAGGAAAACAACCAAATTCAAAACCACCACTTAAAGCAGTAGTGAGCAGTACTAAGTGCTCATGGAAACTAGTGAGGTAGCAGAACACAGCCGAAGGAAGAAAGAGGATGGTCTTTAATTAAGGTACTTTTAAGGACAGCAGCTCTAAGGGTGTTCTGAAATAGGTTTGTTGACATTAAGTAGACACAGGGGCAGAGCTGCACAACACAACTGGAGAGCGTCTGTGACTAGAGAAGTGAGTATGAAAGGAAAGGAAACACACATCTTCTCTGTTTAAAAGTTTTTTCTTCCCTTGAAAATTCTCTGAAGAAGAAAGGATCTGGCATGGGTAGTGAAAAAACTAAAGGCAGAGTGATGTGCCAATGCACTGTACGCCATCACAGAGGAGAGCTGGACTGTGCACCTTTTTTTCCTTTTTTTTTTTCACTTGGGAAGTGGTAGTTGATTTGGAGTGCCTGTCATACACCAGCTGAGATGAAGCATGGTTGTGTATATTCGGTCTTCGCCTGGATATACTTTGTGTCATGCCTGGAAAGACAGTGCTGTAAACACTTGAATATTTTAGGTTCAGAGGCTCCTTGATGGAATATCTCGTGTCAGAGCAGCACTCTGGGAATTCCTCCACTAGGCAGAAGAAAAGACAGCAGAAAATATTTGCCTGCTATGAAAAAGAAGTGTTTGGGCAGAGAGGGAGAGAAATGGTAATAAAGAATGGTCAATAGAAGTGGAACAATCTGTGTACAGGAAAAAGATAGGAGAGAAGAACAGAATCCAGTTGCTGAACAGAAAATAACAGACTTCTTAGATGGCAACTACTGTGTCCACATGCTGCTAAAGTTTGGCAAAATTCTTCCCCAAATGTTTGCTGAAGGTTTCTTTAGCACAATCAAAAGTCTTCCATGAAAGCAGCTGCTGGACCAAAATACTATCTCATCTGACCCAATCATAACATGAATTCAGAACTCAGAATCATTGAATTAATTGAGGACAAAAAAGACCTTGTTGTGCATCAAGTCCAAGGATACACCTAACACTGCCGAATCCATCACTAGACCATGTGCTTAAACATCACATCTACATGGCTTTAAATACCTCCAGGGGTGGCAAGCCACCTACTTCACTGGGCAGCTTGTTTCAGTGCTCAACAACCCCTTCAATGAAGGAATTTTTCCTAATACCCATGGTAAATCTCCCCTGGCAGAACCTGCAACTGTGATTCCTCTCACCTTGACATTTTGTACTTGGGCTAAGATGCTGACCCTCACCTGGCTACACCACCATCATCCTTCTTGCCCACTGGCGCTCGTTCAGCTGCTGCTGACCAGCACTGCCAGGACCTTTTCCACTGGGCAGTTTTCCAGCCACTCTGCCCCAACCTGGAGCATTACATGGGGTGGTTGGTTGTGACCAAAGTGCAGAATCAATACTGTTGCCTTCAGGAAAGGCTTTTCTGTCAAAGCCAAAATGTTTTGTGTAGGTCTAGCTACAGTTCAAGCAGAAGTTTTTGGAAATTTGCTTTGATTCCTCTAAGAAAAATCTGTGGGCTACTGCACAGTGTGGGCTTCCAAACCTCGTGCCAAGGGCTTGCCCCAGCAGCAGGACACTGCTCCCAGAGCTTAGCACCAGCCCTGCATTCACTGCATTTCTCTCCTTCATGCTCAGTCCCTAACCATGGAACGGAACAAAGAAAAGGATTTTGACTGACAGCTGTACTCTTTGCAAACCACTGCCTTTCCCTGTGATTTTCCAGATAACTGTTTGAAAGACTAAGAGGATGTAACAGGCTGTGCAATGGGAGTTAGATTTAGTTGCACTCCTCAGCAAAGTAGCACCTCCATGAACGAGGACAAAATGTCAGAGGTTTCTCCTTTAACTCGGATCCGTTTCTATAAGAAGGTGCTCTTGATGTGCTTGGAATCACCTTCTCAACCTCCCTTCCTTCCTGAGTGCAAGGCTGGGGCTGCTGCTGCAGTTTAAACACCTCCCAAAGGTAATTGTTCAGGGTGCAGCTGTAAGCAGGACTGAAACAAAAGGATGCAAATCACATCATTCTCCACTGGCATAGTAAGGAAATCTGAAAATGTTAGCAATGCTTCAAAACTCTT
Organism: Anomalospiza imberbis; assembly: GCF_031753505.1. Taxonomy (NCBI): domain Eukaryota; kingdom Metazoa; phylum Chordata; class Aves; order Passeriformes; family Viduidae; genus Anomalospiza; species Anomalospiza imberbis. Next base: position 8,314,827 of record NC_089689.1, on the reverse strand, counting down.
GCTAAAAATCTGAGCAAGGAGCAGACTCTTGCTTCCAGAAAATGCCTTTAATTAAGTTTACTGAGTTTCTATCCCATGTCACCAGAAATTCTGAGTCCCTTAGGCACTTTCCTTGGCTACTGCTTTCTTGGCTTACCTCAAGTTAAAAGAGAGTGATTGACAAAATGGTCACTGCTATTATCAAAGAGGACATTCATAGTTACTTATCCAAGCATATCAATTATACATCTGGGCTTTTGAAAGATGGTTTCAGCTTCCCAGAGAGAAATCTTAAAAGTATCACAGCTCTTTTCACAGAAGAGAACAAGAAGGAGTAGGGATGCTTTGGAACACGCATTTCCTCCAGGGCTTATATAAACAAATATTCTAAATGCTTTCATTTGTTGGGGAACAAGTATTTTCAAAATGTTGTACTTTTCAAAAGCCTTGGCAGAATAAAATGCTGCAGGAGTTGTATACATATCAGAAAACAACAACAACAACAATATTGTTGCTTGTCACAGGAGACAACAATCATTCTGCTCTTCACATTGCAATGTTTCATACTCTAGTAATCCCAAAAGACAGTTTTTGATCTAGCCAAATTTATGACAAAAGTAACAAGTCTATGTTCTTGAAGTACTGTCAGTTGCATTTTAAGACATCTGATAATATTAAATTCGTTTATTAAAAAAGAAAAGTCAGGAAGAGCAAAGCAACTAGCTGTCACTGAAATAAGTTCCTGAGCTGGATGGCACCAAGTTGAAGAAAAAATTCTGCCACATTCTCCTGCAAGAAAAGACACCAATTCTATCTATAACACACTTGGAGTCAAAACACACTGAACACTGAGCATGCAGAGCATACATTTGTAAAAATCCAAATTATTCCTGTGGAGGGAAAAACCAATGTTTTGTTCTTTCTTTTGGTATTTTATAATTTGTTCCTGAAATTTCACCTCACTCTCTGGCAATCTGTTGATCCAATTTTTAAAAAAGTATTCATTTGTCATGAAATACATCCAGGACAATTTGACATTTTCTGAAAAATTAGTTACTTCCACCTCTGAGAGATGTTAATGGCTTTAATTATGCTGTTTGCACAAGAGCCCTGTAAAAGTCCCAGGTCTGTCCAACAGCAGGAAGCGATTTAAATAACAGCAAACAGCGTCTTGTACATGGCACCTTTTATCTTGTAGCCTGTTGCTGACCAAATACCATTAGTGTCAGTGGAAGTTTGCTTTAGCCTTAGGGCAGGCGTATCAGGAGGGCTTAACAAGCATTGCAAATCAGCATTCAGCTACTCCTGTCCCTCCCCAGGCTTCAAACACTCTGCTTTCCTGCTTGCTCCTAGTCAAGATTTTTCTGTAGAGCTTGAGATAAGCACATATCAGGAGAGAGGCTGAAATCATTTATCATCCTGTACCCACCAGAATTTTCCATCAAAAGAGTTTTTTCTTCAAAACCAGCTCACATATGCTGAGGTTTTTTGTTCTTCTCTCTCCAGCAACAGAACTGACTGCTTCCAAAGGCATATTAAGTTGTGTTATTAGCACAGTAGTTTCATTTTCTAGACAAATCATGTAACATTTTCTGCTAAAGGTTTTCTTGATACATTTTAAAGTCATCTGGGACGTTCGAATTTTCATATCTAAGTATTTTTAAATTAGTGAATTTTAAGAGTGAAACGTTAGAATGAAACAGTTTGACAAACACTACAAGGAAGGTCTAATAAGTCAGGTGTGTCATAAGTGGCTGCAAATGTGTTTATAAAACATCATAACCTACATTTGAATCAGAGCTGCAGAAATAAACAGTAGTCAAAATGTTTATGTTTAAAAGTTACTTTTAGAAGGATTCTTCTCAAAAGCTACAATTTCCCACCAATTTTTGTCATTTTACTCCCTCACATATTACATTAAAAAAAACCGCACGTAGCAATATGAAAATCTTGTTTAAAACCCAAGTATTTCTGCCCTTAAGGAAATTCTAGCAATTCAGACTTGATTTCAGGAAGTTGACATCCTAAAGCTTATTGCAACAGAAAAATTTCTAGAAGTGATATAGATGATGTACATATATAAAGTGAAAGCTCAGTTCAACACAAGACCTAATTTTAAAGGTTGATTTAAGTAATGTTATTTGTGTGTGAATAGTTTTAAAATAATCACAAATTGGGTGGGTTTTTTTAAAGACACTATGACAAAGTAATTCCTAAAGAAAACTCCTGAATTTTTTTACCTTTTTACCTGTCCAAGTTGTATAACTTATGGAATTTTTTTAAAGCCTGAATTTTTTTACTGGACAATTTTTAATTTTGCTTGACTATCTTGACTAGAAACTACTTACTATTAGACAACACATGCAATCTTACTTACAAAAATTTAAATATTTATTGTATTGTACCTCCTGTACAAGGTTCCCTTCCTCTTATAAGTGCTGGAAAATTCTACTACCACTTCTGTCCATACTTGGTACTACTAGTTCCAAAATAACTAAACATCAAAAGTCAAGAGTTTGCCTCCTGTTCTTCAGAGATGTAGGCAGAAAATGTTCATCTTCTTTGCCATAGCAGGCAGAGAGAACCAGACAAGGAAATTAGTAGTACAATACATAAAAGTGTGCTTAAAGTAAGCAAAACATTGTAAAATTACAGGTAAAGATGGTTTTTTCCTTCTACACTTCCCTTACAATCTCGGGTTTATATTCTCTCCCAGAGGGGTACAAATTTTACAAATTCAGCATTTTGAGCAGCATAAGGGGCTGTAATTTTATTTCTTATTTCAGGAACAATAGTTCCTCATTCACAGTAACACAGAAATGAAGGCAAACTCTGAGAAATCAGAAAAGCTGGACTGCACAACCTTGTTTAGCAGAGCAGGAGGTTGATGCACAGATCAAGGACACCAAGAGTTATTTTTTCACATAAATCAGAAACCACTAGTACAGTTGTGAAATATAAGAATACCTCTGTAGGGAGTAACCTCCATAGCATTGCTTTAGGTCAGTAAGAGATGCAAAACCTCACAAGAGTTGGACATAAATATTCTCACTGAAAACCAGGGAAAATTTTATCTTCTAATTATTCTTAAAGGTATAATCATTTGCAATAGATAAATTACATCCCTTGCTGAAAGCATTTCACTGATAAATGTGTGAAGACTTGACAGCAAGTATATCATTGTCACAAAAATAGCTCTTGTTAGTCTCGCTGTCTCAAAGCCACAGATCAGGGGACACTCTAGTGCCCTGACTTCAACTATTTTAACAGAAATTGCCACCAATTAAAGCTTTTTAGAGGGTACCTGTGAAATGATTCAGTCTCTTTTTGACAAAGTAACATAAATGAAATCTACAGTGACAATCAGATGAGGTACCAGTAACACTCTTTCATGCTTGATCTCATGTAAAAATAACTGAGGTGGGAAGTGGGACAGTTACACACCGATTAAAGGAAGTGAGCACCTAAATTAATGGAACAAAGTAAAAAGAAAAACTGAAAGAAGCAGATTTCTGATTCAATAAAAGCAAAATCTACTACCCATCTAGATGCTGGAAACCCTGACCTCACTGACAAGCAAGAACACCCATAAGAGACTGCAAATCCACTTTGAATCCACAAAGGGGATAGCACCCAGACTGAAAAAACATGCAACTATGTATTATGTGACATTGTAAGGAACTGCCCAAGCAGCTCGGCTGCTTTTATTTAGTGATTGTAGGGCACAACTTAGCTTTTTATTCATGTTCTTTGCTAACAGAGTGCAAACCCTTGCACAAAATCTACTGCTAAGGATCTTTAATGCAACCAGACTATTTATTTACCTTCCTGCCCAGAACTGGAAGAGAAAACTCTAGAAGGGAAAAATCATCAATAATTTCTCTATAAATACCGGGAGAGGAGTTGTTGTATTAGCTTGGGAAGTGCTAGTGAAAATATTTCTTGTTAAATTTGTGATGGTTGAGTCAAGAAAGTAAGAGATAAAGACCTCTCCAAACAAACAAAATTAGAAGAAGCTTTTAATGACCAGCAGAAAAGTCAGGAGCAATTTCACCTTCTGACTTTAGACTGTGCAACCTTTCTGATGTCTGCTGAAATGGGGTAAATACTCTAAAGTACAACAGAATATACAGGAGAAATTGAAAAGCCTGACCACGGGCTACATTCTGAAATATTCTCCTCTAGCACATTTATCTGCTAAGTTAAAAGCAGAGATTGACTCACTAAAGAAAAGAACAACATAGCTGAACTTCAGGCATTATTTTTTGTAGTGATTTCTTGGCTGGTATGTTTTGTTTTAGCTTCCTTTTGTGCTATCACTTATTTCAGAATCAAAACCATTTTGTATCCTCAGCTAGATATGCTGTAATGGCTTCAGTATGCAATATTTGTGGGCAAGAACCTCTCAGAACTCAATTCCTTCAATAACTTTTACTGTAAAAATCCCATAATCTTCAACAGAACACAATAAATTATTTATGAGACTACAGGATTAACTATCTTGAGAAACAACACAAAAACCATTGCCAAGTGAGGGTCTCATGAAAGCAAGACCTGATCATAATCTGGGAGGTCGTTAGATCCACACAGCAGCCAGTCTTTGGGTTTCTATAGTTGCAGAAGTATTCTTGGTGCACAGTAAATTAGATTATGAGGACCTGAGGACATAATTCCTTTCAAAAGAAAAAAAAAAAAAAAAAGCCAAACAAACTTTCAAAGAAATTCTGAACTTGACCTCACGTGATGGTCATGACACTCAATATAACATTTTGGGGGAAGATTTAACTTCCATTGTGGATAATTCCACCCCCACCAATGGAACAGTGAGGCTGAGGGGAAGGAAAGAAGCAAGTATGGAAGCACATAAAGTACTTCTTTGTTCCTTTTTTTCTGAGCAAAACGCCAAACTGACAAATTGGATACTTGTAATGAAATTGAAAACCGAATAGAGAGTTGGGCTATAGATGTAGTTTATGCTAAAAAGTCTCCAGTTTTTCACAGAATGGTGACCTTGACAGCAATAATGCATGAAGCAGCTCTTTGTTCTTTACTGTAGAGCCAACATTACTGACTCTGAGATCAACCATGTGGCATAACAGGAATTCTATCTCCAGTGCAGACAGTTCACTTCTGGCTTCTTCAGGAAATGCTCCTCACATGGAAATATCCACAACTACACAGCTACTTAACTTTGCAAAAAAATCCTTTTGGCCTGTAGAGAATGGCCTTTGTCATCTACTTGGGAAAATCAGGCTACAGATAGGAACATTTCCAACAAAATAAGCAATAGTCCTTTTGTTTGAATGCAAGCATATTTTTACTCCTCTTGACCAGGAAAGCAATGGTGCCAGGGAGGAATTCTTCAAAAGTATTTGAAAGAAGAGGAAGTAAATCAATAGGATTTTATAGAAATTATTGTGGAAAGCTAATTCAGGTGGAAAATATGTCTCAAAATGTTTTTTAAAAATTATAAAACTTCTTCCAAAGTAACCAGGTTTCCACCTGACAAAGGAAGACTAATAGACCTTCTACACTAGACACATAACTCCCATTAATTTTTGTGGCAACAGATGATGCAGGAGTTGCTTGCAGGAATCAAGTCCCTCACAAAGCTGAGACTCTTAAATCAGGAATTAACTGAGAAAAGAATCTTTCTAGCAAAGGTTAGATTCTGACCTCTTTATAAATCAGTACTTTTTTCTGTGACTCAATAATACTCGTCTCACTGGGACTGTCACTAAGAATTCTGTTTGCCATCATGATAAAGAATGTCCTGATATAGACGTTTTACTAGGAATCTGATGCCAGCCATATCCACTGTACTAAGCCTGCACCACAGATGATAAAACAAAATAATACTTTGAAGATCCATGGAAAAAAATTATGTCTTAAGCTCTTTATTTTTTAGTGAGCTAATGTAAATCTTAATTCAAGGGTGTAAGAATATGGAAGGCAACATTTTAACCATTTTGCTGATATTTACATAGGAGCTACATAAACAAGAAACATATGGCTTTCCTCTAAAAGAGAAAAATGCCTGGCATGGCAGTAAACAAAAATATGCAGAGCATGATGAATATTCCTTAAGAATCAAGGAAAGAAAATAGTTCTTTATAGCCATAGGGCAGGCTTCTAAAAGAGAAAAACTTGAAGAAAATTACTAAGAAGGTTTAGACCCAGAGGCAACACAGATCTTAAGACTCTTGCTTTTCATAAATGCCTGTGCTTTTGATAAGCAAGTCATATTGTGTAAACATTTTATCTGTATTATAGAATCTGTCACTGTTTTTCAAGAAGAAAAGCTCTACAGAGTCTTGCTTTTTCATGTGGGAGAACAGAAGCTGGCATGGATGAAAAAATTAGGCTGTTTTCCCTTCTACCACTACAATAGCTATTAAAATGTTATATATTAAAATACTTTTTATCATAGAATCATAATTTTTTTTGGGTTGGGAAGGACCTCTAAGATCATTGAGTCCAACCATAAACTTGACACAGTCAGGTCAGTACAGCACAGTTCTTCCAGGAGCAGAATTTATACTGAAATAAAGCAGACTAGAGCAAGGAAAAGAGCTGAACATCACTGCACACCTATGTGGTACAGGTGAAGGACAATGATACCAAATCTAGACCAACTTTAGAGGCAAAAATCCTTAGCTTTGCTGGTGCATAAAATTTCAGAATGGATTTAATAGAATTTTACCTCAAGTAGTGAAATTATGTTACTTAAAAGAAAACTGATTTGTATGGATTTGCTGGGTATTTTTTTCTAATGTTGTACTAGGGAAATTAACTGCCAAATTTGATCTGCACAGGATTAAGCTAATATTTCATGATTAGATCTGAATATCTATCTGCACAGCAAATGGTTATATACACTTGAACTCTTTCCTAATTCATTTGGGGTTTCAGAGAGACTTAGGGTTTTTAGATTTATATGTCATTTCTTTCTAAAACACAAATCTTTGAAGTGGAACTGTTAGTCGATGAAATGCAAGTACAAATGTGAGTTTGAAACTCTACATAGATGAGCTGTGTCCTGTATAAAGAAACCACTTAGTGGTTTTGTAGGAACATGTTTTTTGAAAACACAGTAGAAAAATGGCAGGACTGACTGGATATAGTTGTCATTGCCCTGCTAAAGATATTCCAGGGTAAGTTACCTCAGAAAAGGCAATATACAGGAGCCTAAACCTCACTGAGTAAACAGGAAAATAGGTGTTAAATGTCTGAATATTTTGAAGCTAAAGCCTCAGTCCTCCTTCAGAATACATAGATGATCTCCACATTATTTGAAAAGACTTACTATAGAGACTAAATTATGCAGATTAGGTAACAAAAATAGCTTTAAAATATAAAAATTAATTATAATATTAAAATATATATAAAATTAAGTATAATATTTATCTCTGTTTACTATCCTTGTCACAATTTCAATCATGATAAAATTTAACCCACCAAACTGATATAGAGGGTCTTCATATGTGAGAGATTGGTACCTCAATTTCTTAAGAAAAACAAAATCACCCCCATGAACCATATAAATCTGCTTCTCAGTGATTGCTCCAGCTTTTATTATTATACTGAGATTAACAAATTGTGATTTCCAATGCACTGGAAGTGTCCCAGTCATTTCAGTGCACAGCCAAAAATTTTCCTCGTATGTCCCACAGGCACAGAAAAATTGCCAGGAAAACTGTCGTATTTTCAGCCATGTACTTGTGAAAAGCCTGCTTTTATTTTACTATAATAGTCTACAATTAAGTAATCTAATATTTAATCCTCTTTAATAGTCAAAGGATTCATTGAGAAGTCTTCTGCCACAAGTCAGTCATCAGCCAGTGCTACTGGCTGAGGGTGGAAGTGACCAGCAGCAGCTGGAAGTTGTGTTGCTCTGCACACTTTCACTGAACACCGGAACTTGCAGTCACATTTTCAGATTTCACAGCTCATTTAGACACACAGGTGAAGGTCTGTCATCAAAAGGATTCAGTATGCAGTGTCATCATAGGCATGGACACACAAGTTTAGAGCAATACTTCTCTTTTCTATCCCACCAGGAAAAACCAGGGGTTACCGGAAGGTAGTGTGCCAGCACATGGGAGCAGTCACACACGCTTGGCTCCAGGTTACACAATCAAGCCCAAACAGACTGGTTTGAAAACTCAGCCCTGTATTGCAGTGACTGAATCCAAGCTGAACTTGCTGTAAATTCCTTTGTCTCTTGAGCTGTGTCAGGGTGGTCTGCCAGGGATGGCCAGGCTCCCAGTGAGGAGCAGCACTGCCGGGGCAGTGCACTTCAGAGAGCTGAAGGAGCAGCCAGGCAGTCACTTGAACACAGATGAGTAACTGGTGCTTTAGGAGAGCAAAAGCTACTCCAGACTCGGTTTGAGATCTCGTCTGCTTTACCAGACAAGGTATCCATGCATGAAAGACCTGTGATTTAGCAACTAAATCTACACAACAGATAAACTGAGTGGTCTTGAAAAATAACATTCTTGGGGATGCCCAAAACAGTGAAGCTGATTGGTTTCAGGCTATTTTCATAGCTGACTTGATGAGTTTCAGCAAACAAGGAACCACTTTCTGTGAGGTTTACACTTGTATTAGGTGCAATTTTTGCTATAAAGATTAATTGTTTCTTTGAACAGATGTCAGAAAACTGCATGTTTATAAGTACATTCCAATTATAAATGCTTAAAAAATTGCTAAACAATATCTAGTTTTTTTGCCTGAGTAACAACATAATAGGACTAACATCTGAATATTCATAAAATACTATCCCTATTGCTGTGTTGTCTTCAAAAGTTTGTGAGTAATATTTTTGACCCACCATATCTAAATTAACCAGGAACTTTACAAAGACAAAATTTGCAGAGCACCTATAATAAACATGATGCTATTAGAAGGTTCATCCACTACTTTGACACATTGCAGAAAAGATGTGATTTCTACACAAAAAATCAATTCTCTATATTGTCAAGGTCCCCCTGCAGGGCCTCCCTGACAGTAACAAACCTCTCAAGAGTGGGATTCCATGCGATTGTGGCAACTTTGGTGGAATTAAATTAATTTACATTGGTTGGGTTAAGAAAATAAAAAAAAAGGAATCTTAAAATGTATACATGGCAGCACAAAGAAACCTGATGCAAGGGGAAAATATCGCTCACATTATTTTACTGTAGAACCAAATTAGCTTTCAAAGCATGATGCACATTATTGAGCTGGCTGCATAGGAAATACAGTCAGTGTACTAATTCAACCACTAAAACCACTAATGGTGTACATTCTCTTTGGAGTAACGTGTATTGTGAGAAGTCTATCCCCAGGCACTATTTGAATTAGAGAGCTGGCTTTTTTTAGACTGAAACACCTATTCTCACATCCCAAACCACATTATTGACCTTCTTTGGCTTTAAATAGTCTTGCAAGAAAGAGAACAAGCAAACTTACATTGACTGCAAATTAAAAAACCCCACAGGATTAGATTTAGAGACTGAAATCACTCCCTTAAAAAAAAAAAAAGGCAGCAAATCTTGCTTTCAAATATTTCACTAGCAAAGAGGAAGTACTCATTTCCATTCCTGCCAATCTATTATGCCAGAATGGGGTTCCCCAAGGATGCTTATGACCTGACTGCTCAGGAAATTCTTTCAGCTGCTCAGCCCCTCAGACATACAGGCCAGCACAGCCATAGCACAGTTCAAGATGTGGGGGAAGAGAAAAATGTATTGGAGCTGAGCTTCCAGCAGAAAACACTACATCAGAAGCTCAAGATCTCTGCATAACCACAAGAATAACACTAAAATAATTAGTTAAGGATCAGGACAGGTTTCTGCTTCCTGAAAGAAAAAATTTGCAAATATTAAGCGTAAGAATTGTCAATACAACAAATATATCCAGTACAAAGGAGAAAGAAATCAGGATATGGAATACAAACCCATGCTTGGTAGACACAAAAAACACAGGAATGGGGGGAGTGGAGGGGTGCATGTGCAAAGGAATCCTTCAAAATGATAGAGAAAACAAGCACACCCTTCCAAGGTCCTCATGGATGGCAGACTGACTTTTCCCCTCCCACACTGGAGTGCCACAGACATTATCTCAGCTGAGAGGTAAAACAACATCAGAGTCTGGTCCAAGCCTGCACTACCATAGACAAGGTCCCAGATTAAAGCTGTGCAAATGGCATTCCCCTCTTTGGTCTTTGTTATAAAAACAGGCAAAGAACCCCAATAGAACATTCTCTCATTTAATTTAAGCTGGACTAGAATAGAGCATAACATTTTCAAGAGAGAAAATTAGCAGTGGTGAGCATAATATAATTGTCAGTAAGCAAACCTGGTCACTTTATAGTCACAAAGCTGTTTCTCTAAAAGCCTGGTTGTTGGAGAGGGAGAAAGCCTTGGCTTCCACAGGGCAGGCTGAGCACCATCTCCAGTGCTGGAGCTGGCTCAGGTGTCTCCTCACGGCAATTAACCCTGCAGGAAAGTTAAAGCTGCTTTTGACTCTGTCATGGATGTTTCAAACCAAGCAGCCTCAGGATTACAGAGCAAGCTGCAGAAACCTGCCCAGAGATTTTCCTGAGCATTCATTTTATTCATATAATCATAACTAATAATACAAGAATTTGGACTTGATAAATTAAATGATAAATTAGGTGTTAAATACAATGAAGTAAATAATTTAACAATTCTTAACTTTTATAAGGTCCAAATATTTATGACAAATTAAAACCACTTTAAACACTAAACTAAAGCTACTTTAAACCCTTCTTTGTATGTTACAACAATTATTTTCATGATCACAAATTTCAGTATTTTCTGAGGAATGCAAGCATCCACCTTCCTTGGGAAGTTTGCTGAAGAGATTAAAAGGACAGGTGGGAGCAGCAGTAAGAGAAAATGCTGAATTATCCTCACAACGACTCAGACAAAAAATTAAACTTGTTACGGGAAGGGGAAGAATCTTGTGCTTTTTGTTTTGTTTGCCATGGGAGGTTCTCAAAACATAACTTGCATTCATAAACAAAAGGGAGGGGAAAATTAAAAAGCAGGCAAGCGGCACTTGGGGCTGCACTTTCGGAAAGGTGCAGACCTGCAGGAGCCATAGGGCCAGCCCATGCCTCTCACAGGGTGTTCTCCACCTTCCCTTTTCACTGCGCGGCACTCCGGGCCCACAGCCTGTCTGCTTGCCCTGCCTTTAACCAGAAATAACACTGCTCTAACCTCCTCGATGTCCTCTTTCAGCTGAGCTAGCCCCTGTTTGGCCATACTCAGTAATACTAAAAAGGAAGTTCAGCACACCCTGTTGTTGCCCTGCCTCAGGTAATGAAGGCCCATCTCCAAGGGAGCCATCTAAAGAGACAGGCAGCGGCAGCCACCTCCGCCTGGTAAATGGTGCAATAAAGCTACACGGCAGAGTCCACAACAGCTTATTTAAACGCTCCCAGGGGTCGTTTCTCACCCTCACAGTGAAAAGGGCAGCCAAAGAGCACACCACAAATGCCATCTCTTCAACAGGACACACATCTTTAAAAGAAAGAAAATCTGAAGGACTTCTTTTCCAGTCACTGTGCCATTTGCGGTCTCTCAGTCTAAAATGCACATGACCTAGGGTATAGGCGCTGTTGGCAGTGAAAGAAGAATGTTTTGAGTTTTACAGCAATTTCAGAACGTTATTTTTAATTAGGAACAATGCTCTTCTACATGGGAAAACAGAAGCATGATCAGTAGCTACGCAGCACAGCAGTGCTCAAGTTGGATGTCTAAACAGCAGCAAGGAATGATAATTGAAGAACAGGTATAATGGCAAAGCAATAAAACTGTAATGAAAATTTATAATACACTACAATAGCTCTGAATATGAAAACAGATTAAAGTAATGTTGTTTTCATGGAGTTCTCTTTTTAATTAACAGCAATTTTTTGTTGGTCTACCATAAAAGTCATTGCTGTTCAGCTCTGGAATTTCTTTCTAGTACTACTTCATCTCTAACCTTTTGCTAAGTATATTGCTTCAGAAAATCCCTTCCCTCATTTTTCTAGTCCCAGATCCCATAGCCTTGATTAGTTTGAAAATCCATTTTGCTCTTACCAAAACCAAGAAATAAATTGTTCTCTGCATAGGCTTAATTTTAGTGTATTCTTTAATTTCTTCACTGTACTCACTGGATCACCTGAACAGTGTGTAATAAAAGAACAAATAAAATCCCCCAAATCACTTAGAAATAGGCAGGTTTAAATATTGGCAATTAAAATATTTTAAATAAGGGTTGTAAGCATGACTCTTATTGAGAAGTGGGTGACAGCGTCAGCATTTCAGCTTTAAAAATTTGGCAGTCTCCACAAAGAATAAATCAGTATAGATTTTTTTTCTCAAGTCAAAAGAAGGTCATTAGGAAATTTAAGTGAAACAAGACCACTGAATTTGTGTTAACCAAAAGTAACACCTCTATTCAATCTGTTGCAGAAAATATATGCTTTTTTGCCTGGGATATGGCTTTGGAAAAGAAGCTGGGTTGGCTGACATAAGTCATGTAACTCTTTCAACTGTCTGCCTGAAATTAGAGTTCTTATGGTATGAACATTTTTCTAATTTTGAAATATGAGTAAACTTCAAGGCAGAAAATATTTTCTAATCCCTGAATGGAAAGGCAATAAATTTAGATTGGTCTTATATGCAGAAAAGCCACATTTATCTTGGTCATGGTTTCCAGTACATAGAGAAATCCTGTTTGCCCGTGGGAGGGACACCATGGCATAGCAGGAAAAAAAAAAAATACTCTTTTCCCCAAGGGAAGAGAAGGAAATCTGGAGTGACAAACAGCCCAAAACTCACACTCTATGTCTCCCTGCACTGTCAGTGAGAAACAAAGAAGGGCTGAGGAGAAAAAGGTTTTCAAAAGCTTATTTTACTTCTCATTATCCTCCTCTGACTCTGTTAAGAATAAATTTACTTTATACCTTTTCAATTTGAGCCTGTATTGCCCATAGAATGTTTTCTCCCAATTCTTAGCTCACGAGCCCTTTGTTAATTTTTCCCCCCTCCTCTGCTCAATTTTAGCAGAAGCGAACGACTTTTGTGGGGACCTGGCCTTTGACCAGCGTCAAACCACAATTTCAGAAGTATCAAATACTTTTTAAAGTTTCCTTTCCTATTTAAAACCCTTAAAACTATGCTACAGTATTTTAATAAAGTGAGCTAAAGGCTATCCCTCTGTGTGGTCAAACTCAAATATGAAAAACAAAAGTGGATTCAGAGTTAATAATGTAATTAATTCATCATTAAAAAGCCTGACATTACAACCATTGCACAAATAGGTTCTAGAACAGCAGGGCAGCTATTAAAATACTAAGCTGCAGTCAAGCTTGTGCACAAGTTCACTAACAGAAGTCAAAGTGTTTAAGACATCTTGACACAGGACTCAAATTGTAAATATGACAAACATGCAGACATTTTCTGGAAGTTTTTCCCGTGGTAAGGTGAACTGCGGGAGAGAAAGCATAGCAGAATGACAGGAACTGATTAAACATAACAAAGATTGTTTCATTAAGCTGTGAAATTGAAAAGTAAAACCATAGGAATCTCAAACAGCAGCAGTCATTATTCCCTTCCCAAATTACCACATGGCAAGATTTAATATTTTCCAATACTGCTGCTGGCTTTGTATTATTCATTTACAGTTTAACCTCCACTAGAGACAAGTTTCTAAAAGAAGTATGTGTTAACAATCAGAAAGTAAGAAAAATTCAGTCCTTCCGGTCAAAATCACCCAGCAAAGTCGGGGGTGACTTAAGTGAGGGCTGAGGTCACTACAAGAGCGAATGTTCTTTGCTTAGGATAGCCAAGAAAGGTACAGCAAGGGCAGAGTAAAGAAATCATTGAAAACTTCTCAGTGGGCTATGCAGTGTTGTATCAATTCAGAAATAAAACCAAATTTAGAGACACCAGGTGGTCTTCAGGTATCCTTATTGGCATGCATCAAGTTGAATTCATTACAAGAATACAGTGCTGCCTGCAAACCTGACCCTCCATGCAGTTCCATGAGCCAGAAGAAAGCTGAGAAAGATCAGGTGCTCCTCTTTTGACCAATTCTGAAGCAGGAGTAAACTGAGATTAACAGGGAGTTTGAAAGCTTTTTTTCTTTTCTTTACTGTTTCTATCTTTATTTTAATTTATTTTACATTACACCTATGTGATGTTTTACCTATATCAGACTCTAAACTGCCTGTGCAAAGTTCATTCCCTGTTCTGATCACCCCTAGCACAGTGATAAGCTGTTCTTGGATGGACTTGAGGTGTTGTCTTCTGTGTAACTGCTAATGACTACTCCACACAGGCTGGGAAACAAGTCCTACTTCAATTCTGGGCCACATCCTGTAGATCTGCTTTTCAGCATGATGTTTATGAACATTATATATTAAATTTTGGCTCTAAATACTAGATTTATTTGGGGATTTTAAACTAAGTTAGCTACATTGTTTTTGACTGTAATTAACAAATTAGCAGCATGCAATTTAAAAAATAGTGTGCATCCCTGTCACACTTCATTTGTTATTCCTGGAGCAGCATAATCCTTCTTACTTAGCTTTTAAGTTTCTTAACTTAGAACCTCTCTACCAATCGAAGTGCTAAATTTGCATATGAGAAAACATAAGAAAGGCACAGTAGCAACTCAGCCTTCAAATCATCCCTAGTTGACAAAAAGCATGGAAAATGCACACTGTTGTCTCTAATTCCTCAAAACTTCATTTTTCCACCTCAAAGACTCAGGAGCATGCTTAGGTTCTGTTTGGCCTGAGAGGAGGAACTCACTGATATGTGCAAGCAGCACAGATGTATCAACACCTGAATAAAGATACAGTTTTGAAACAGGAGTAGCTTCAATTTTGGCTACTGGCATTAAACTAACAGGCTGTTTTTGTACCGACAGCAGAGAAAACACCCCAAAATCCAGGAGTGCTTAAAAAGTGCTTTATCTTCAGTCACCTAAAATGTGGAAACTCATCCCATCAAATCTGAGAAGAGTGAGGCCTACAAAATAATTACAATTTTTTTTAATTATTTTTGCTCTTTCATCAGAGCAGAATCAAGCTGACCTCAAGAAAGTTTGGGTGAGGAGAGGAACTGACAATTGCCATGAAATGAATAGACTCCCTAAAGTTAATTTCTGGTGTTACACTTTTCTTTATGACAGGAAAATTTTAGAATAATTCTGGAAAAGTCAAAGAAATAAGCACCAAAAATTTCCTTTCTTATGTTTCAAAAAGAACTTTCTAACTTTTCAATTAAAATTCTAAATTAATATATCAAATAAATATTTTTTTTATTATTGTTGTTATAATGATGATGATTAGTAGTAAAACACACGGACACAGATAGCATTAGAGAAATAATATCAAAGCTGGGGCACTGCTAAAAAGCAGACAGTTCTTCCTTTCAAAGGTCAAAACCCTATCTTGCTTCACTAGGAATTTAGTTCCTTAAGTTAAAATTATTTATCGTTTTAGAATTTCAACCATAGCCTTGTAGATTCTTCTTCCTAAATAGAAAAGCATTTACATTAAAAGAAAACTAATGTGTTTCGGACTCTTGGCAGGAACAGTGCGAAGGAATAGCCGTTATGTCTTCTAATTTGAAGATCTGAGAGCTTGAATCAAGGATATCTGTAAAACCTCAGCTCCCATCTTTACTTAGTTTTGACCTCACAACATGAAATTACTGGAGTTTATTAATAGTTTGGAAAACTATTTTCCTGCACTGCATGAGATGTCCATCATGCCTTCCCTTGATTTTTATCCCCTGTAGATCTTCCCCAACAAAACACTCAGCGGAGATCCACATCAGACTGTGAAGAAACTTCATACAAACAGGTTTCTGAGAGCCAAGGCTGAATTCCTCTTGCAGCTGTTTTTAGTTTTGCCATACCTTGCAGATGAGCTTGTTTAGAATTGATGTTAATTCCTGAATTACAAGAGAAGTTGTCACAGGAGAAAGTAAGAAACTCATGCTGCCAGAATGTTTCAAGGGAGGCTACAGACTCAATTTAGCAAACAAACAAAAGGCTACAAATTGATTGCTGTTGGATTAGGGAAAATTAGTTTGATGGTGGAATATTTGGGCAAAACATCATGCTGCTTCCTTACTTTTTCTACTTTCCCCTCTACAGCTTCTTCTTGGCTGCAGCCAGATGTGGTGTGGGATGTGCCCATGGGGAAGACAGTGTGGGACTGCCACGGCAAACTACAGTTGTTTAGCATAAGGCATTTCCCCAGACTCCTCTGCCCCCCAATGCAAATGAGCACATGCCCATCACCTGTCAGTTTGTGGTTGTCATCTCCAAGTTCTGGAAAGTTCCCCATTCTCATTGCTTCTAATGGTTCCCTCTGTAAACCACTCCTTCCCTTTTCCCTCATTGGCCCAGTTTATGTTACCCCATCCCTGTTCCTCCCTTACACCCTCTTCCCACTGGATCATTTGCACCCTGGTTACTCCTTCCCTCCCCAGTTATATACTCTGGCCCTTCCTTCCTCGGGGCTCCCAGAGTGCCTCCCCTGAGTGTGGTTGTCTCCCTGCTCCTTTTTCTGCCTCCCTACTCCTTCGATCAATCCTCAAACCCGCTCGGATTCCAGCGGCTCAAGAGTCCTTCTGTCTTCCTGGTGGGGATTTCAATTACGCTATCCAGGCACCCGTTGACCAGCCAACTGAGGGTCACCCTGTGGGACTCGGTCCAGGGTAGCCCACAATGTGGGATGTTTGGCTAGATGGAGCTGGCTTACTATGGCTACCCTTTTGATCTTTACATTCTTAACAGCATCTCTTCTGCAATGAACGCACTTCTCTTTTTTTTCTATTTCCCAGTGTTCAGCAGCCTGCAGTGAGCAATGGCACAGCAGAAGTTCAGTTAAACTTCATGCAACAAACTAGATCCAGGGGCAGTGTGACTCCAGGTCACACACACCTGCCTGGTGGACAACACACTCCTAGACTGAATTAGGCAACCTCATGTTGCTACATCTTATGAAAGGCTCATTACCTGCTATCTTCTTTTTCCCTCTTTACCATGCTGTGTAAGTAATTATAACAACTTGTATTAGCTATTTCTGTTTACATGAAATACAACAAAACAATACAGTCAAACGCTAACAGAGAGGGTAAGTAAAACCTATTAAATGCATTAGACTTGAAAAAAAAAGAAAATGGCTGTAAAAAAACAGTATTAAGCATATGAGACTAGTCTTAGTGAATAATATTTCTATACATCACTTCCTTCTGTTCTACCTAATGAAATAAATAACTGCTCTTGCAGACTAATCAATACACTGCACATCTAAAACCAAACTTTTATTAGTGTTGGAGATATATGAACTTTTAATAAACTGTCTGAAAAGCTCAGAAATAGATTTTCCATAAATATGACCACAGAGAGTAGAATATAATAATTTAGGTTAGAAGAAACCTCTAAGACCATTGAGTCCAATTGTTTACCTGACACTGTCAGGTCCACTATTTAAAACCATGTCCCCCATGCACAACTACACATCTCTTAAATACCTCCAAGGATGATGATTCCACCACTTCCCTGGGCCACCTGTTCCAGTGCTTGACAACCTTTTAGGTGAAGACATTTTTCCTAATATGCAATACAAACCTCCCCTGATACAAACATTAGGCCAATTTTTTCTATTCTGTAATTTGTTACCTGGAAGAAAAGACTGACCCCACCTGTCCACAACCTCCCATTCTCCAGGCTAAACAGCCCCAGGTCCCTCATCTGTTGAGGATCAGATCAAACTTATACTTCAGACCCTTTCCCTGCTATGTTGCCCTTCTCTGGACATGTTCTAATGCCTTAAAACCCTCCTTGTGCTGAGGAGCCCAGAAGTGAGTACAGCATTTGAGATGTGGCCTCAGCA
Organism: Anomalospiza imberbis; assembly: GCF_031753505.1. Lineage (NCBI taxonomy): Eukaryota > Metazoa > Chordata > Aves > Passeriformes > Viduidae > Anomalospiza > Anomalospiza imberbis. Next base: position 8,296,931 of record NC_089689.1, on the reverse strand, counting down.
GTGCCAAATTCAGGGCAAAGATCCCTTCCCTGGTCCTGCTGCCACAGGCCAGGATGCCTGTGTCCTTCTTGGCCACCTGGACACACTCTCGCCAGGATGTAGCATTGCATGGGGCTGTTGTGACTCAGGTGCAGGACCCAGCACTTGGCCTTGTTGAAAATCAAAATTGGCCTTGGCTCATCTAGGCAGCCTGTCCAGATCCCTCTGCAGAGCCTCCCTGCCCTCCAGCACACCAACATATCCACCTGCAAACTTCCTGAGGGTGCACTCAAGAGCCTCATGCAGATCACCAATCAAGATCCCAAACAGGGCTGGTACTGAGCCCTGGGGAACCCCACTTGTCACTGGCCACCAGCTGGATTTAACTCCCTTCACCACCACTCTGGGCCTGGCCAGCTTTATAGCCCGCAAACAGAGCACCTGTCCAAGCCGTGGGCTCCCAGCTTCTCCAGGGGAATGCTGTGAGAAACAGGGTCCCAGGTTCTCCTAAAGTCCAGACAGACCACGTCCACAGCCCTTTCCTTACCACCAAGCAGGCCACCTTGCCATCAGTGTGCATGTGGAGCAGGTTTCTCAGCTCTGGAGGAGCACCAGATCACTCAGTTTCAGCTGTTTAAGGACAAAACTCAGACTGGTGATCCCTGCCACCTGCAGTTCCATACTTTTGCTGTAATTCACCTTATCTTCTCTTCTTATCCCACCAAATATTAATACCAAATTTTTGAAGCAAATTCTCTTTCATTGATGCTACTTTTTTTACACTGAAAACACAGACCTAAAGTCGATATCAAGTTCTAGGAAAATTCTGAAGTGGTTTAGGTTTAATTTGACATCAGTCACCTAGCCCAATGCATGATGCTAAGCACATACTCTGCCTAACAAAATTGAGATTTCTGGTTAAAGGGACAAGGGAAAAGAGATTGCACTGAAAGGTTAACTGCTCAGCCTGAAGAACTATTGTTGAACAGGTTATTCAAGGGTCATAGTGAAAATAATTTTGCTTAAAATGGGCACTAATAATGCCCTAAAGACAAGGGTGCTAATAAAAATGGTTTTGATAATGTGCTATCAAATACAGAGGATCTGAAAATCAAGAGGAATTGAAAAATTTGATCTAATACATAGAAAATGGACTAAAATAGCATTAATATACACTATTAGGCATTTCAGTTCTGAGAAGTTTCCTGAAAAAAATAAAGCCAGTTCCCATCTGCAGCAAATCACTGCTATTTCTTTGTCTATGTGACTATGAATCATCAGTCTAAGTTTGCTTTAGAAAAGGATATGGAGTTTATCAGACAAAATATTTCTAGAAGAGGTAAAGAAGATCAATACTCTTGTATAAGTCAGAGGTGAGATATCATTCAAATAGCCCGTCTGGACATCAGAAATATTGCTTGGGTCTCCTGTGCTCAAAAATATGGCTTCAAGTTGGAATACATACCAAGAAAAGCAATTGCTATGAGCATAGGAGTGCGTAATCTACTTCACAAACTACATCAAAGTAGTGTCCAGGCAAAACCAAGACTAGTGTTGTAACAATATAAAATTTTCCGTAAAAGTGAGCAAGAAGGATAAATATAAGGAGGGAATAACAGCTAGAACAAGTAAATGCCAGTGTCCACCACCAAAGATAAGAAACCAGCCATTGAAACACTGACATGGAAAGTTAAAGGTGGTATAAAATTTTGGAAGACTTTCCTAACAGTAATAGTAGTTTAAGTAAAACTGTTTAAATTTCTGAAAAGGTTAATATGAACAATTACCAGAAACACCATCAGCATTCTTCCTCGAAGACAAGCTTTTCAAGTTATTAGAAAAACTGAGAATGAGCATTTTTTTAACTTTATTTTCTTTCTACATTGGTTGTTTTCAACCAAACCCATACAATATGGGCTTGCCCTTGCTTTCACATCATACTATAAGCACAAACTTGAAGTAAGGTACAGCACAACAGATTTCCCTCACATTTCCCGACTCAAAATTAGCCAGTGATTTATCCATTATGCATTCCCTCTTACTGAATTTCTAAAGGCACAAGCTGTTAGCTTTAGAAAGCCCACAAAATTTCAAATAACAAAGTTGGTTTGAACATAATAGTTACATGGTGTATTTCTGCTCACAGAGGCAAACACTTCAGAACAGTATTTCTATTGTATTAACTAATGTAAACTGTTTTCCAACAGTCATAGCAAATCATTTTGGCCCTTCTTATTCTGTATTCAGGAGCTTTTCCTGCTCTATAGTTTTTTCAGCCTCTCTCGTGGATCCATTGCCCTTACCTAGACATGGATGGCTCCCATTGCCTTCCTTTACATCCCCCCCCACCTTTCATTGTTTCAATTTCTGGTGGGGGTTTCTACCCCCTTCCCTGATATTTCCCCAGACATTCCTTCCAATAAACTCACATCCTGCATATCTCAAGAAGACAGCTACAAATGCAAATTTATTACATTGGTTTGAAAACAGGAATAAATCATCTCCAACAACAAAAGTTTTGTGATATTTGTTCTCACTATCACATCAGTCTAAGTTTCAGTCACATAAATCCTTGGGTAGGGGACTCTTGCCTAGGCCAAAATGCATGGTAAATAAAACACCTACTGAGAACTGAAAAACAGATGTTCTGGTAAAGGAGAGATAAAATGTAACTGACATGCTTATCGAAAAACTCTTCCTAGAATCTGATGGATTAAAAAAAAATTGTTAAAAGTTATTTGCTGGAAGTTTTACTGTGTAATACTGTGTGAAAAAACCCCAAATTTTTTCCATACTCATTCCTCAATAGAAGCTTAAAAAAAGATGTAAAATTAATATCTGTGCTAGTTCATTAGTCTCTCCTAAGCAGCGATGAAATAACATTTTCTTTGCAACAGAAAAGGAAGAAGGCTGGCAGCTAACCTTGTGCTGATTCTGTTATGAATTTAAGTCCTCCTCAGGCAATGAGGGTTCCCAACAAAATTCCAAAGATGAATTGAAAAACTTATGGCTTGAATTTTATTCAAGAAAAATAGAATATGCCACTAAATATTTAGAATTGCAGTTCAGCATTTGTTAATAATTTCTAAGTTCTATCACAGAAGAGATTTTTACAAATGTAGACACTTTCAAGAACAGTATATTTGAAAAGAGTATGTTTTAAGTATGTTTATGCACTTTCAGAAAACCTACGATGTTCAACATCAGAAAAGGAAGGAACTATTATGTTGATCTTTCCCATTAGCATAATATGACTAAACTCACAGTGAATGTCTTAATCAGAGATCTTTATGAAATATAATATTTTCTGTATTACAAGTAAGGAGGCCGTTGGTTAGGAAGACAATTATGCTGAGCTTATTTTTCCCTGGCCTATAAAGAAGGTAATCCCTTTTATTAATGGTTCAAATATCAAATACAGGAGACAAGTTTAATGGAATTATTTTTTAATCTTTTCACTGTCACCACAAGTGCCACCTGACATTAATCCCCTGGCACCAGTAATAAGATTAAATGAGAAATTTTACCTTTGGCATTGTATGATAGACTAAAGCACAGGAAGAAACCTCATCAATGGTTTAGAAAAGATTTAGTGTCAGTTGTATGACAACCTAGAAGATGTTCCCAATGGGAAAGCAGCTACAAACACTAAGCAAAAACATCATTACTTTTTCTCTCTAGCGGTATAGAAAAATATAGCAAAGTATTCTTTCAACCACGGGATCTAGCAATGAATGCTTTAAGGCCTGGAAACACTAAGCAAATAGCCAAGTGAGACCTAGGTGAATGAAATGTATAAAAAAAATAATAAAAGCTTCAACAGAATATTTACCAACAACAAGAAAAAAACTCATTCTTAGGTCCAGAAATAGGGATAAATTGAAAAGTGCAACAATCTAGATGAGTCACATCCCTTAAAAAAAAAAAACTGAGAAGTAGGAAAGCTGCAGCTTGCTGCTCAGAAAAGAGGGTGTATTGGAGAGGAAAGAATCTAGGTTTGATCTGGAAGCAAATCATATGGGTCTCCATTTTTCTGTTTTCAGCAGAAGAGATTGGTTAAGTGTAAGACAACAACAAGAAAAAAGCAGCCAAGGCTGACAAAGTAAAGTGGAAACTACAGTAAAATAACATTGTGTACCTAGTCATACACCGAGTGAGAATGGCTTCAAGCTCTACCAAATTTGTAAAGTCAATACCAATGCCATATTGGTGAAAAACAGCCACAACACTTTAGGAATGGGATCTTTAGGTCCAATAGACTCTCAATAACAAGTAAAAATAAAATGTTGAAGGCTAATTATTCATATTAGCTGAATGAATAATTGAATCAATGGGAAATCATTTACCAATGATAGCAAATTAATTTGGCAGGGCAGACTTATGCTGAGCCCAGGTGTAAAGACAAATGCAACCCAGTCAATTTTGGCTTTATAAACCAGTATAAATAATACACTGGAGAAGACCTCATTAAGGAATTGTCTAAAGGGGCATGGCAATGTGATTAACTGGAGGGACTTTCTCAATTTTACTCAATTTCTTAAATTTTTAATCAGTCATTAAAGCAACAAAAAAAATTTGTGGAAGATGTCTTGGTGACTCAGATTTGGGAGGGATTAATGAAGAGAAGGATCACAAGATGATGGCAGATAATCCTGATGACTTCAAGGAAAGCAGCATTAGAAATGGAACTAAATTAAAGTGCGAAGTTGTACCCTTGAGGACCAATAACCAGAATGCTTGCAGTGAGCAACTTGAGAGGAATTGCTGAGGAAGAGTCAGACAAAAACATATTAGCCACAATACAGAAAAGAGTCCCCAAAAAATGGAGCAGGGGAAAAAATAATTGGAATCTTTACCCTTTTTCAGCCTTTCCAGCAAAGAGCACAGAGATGAATAAATAAAAATTCTTCTTTTCAAAACACCAGTGAAACCTCATCTGGGCTATCACACATCTCAAAGACTATGAATTCAGACTGGAACCTGGACCAGGGCAGAGAAATAGATATCTCATAAGAAGAGCTAGAGGGCTTTGTTTGTTTAGGCCAGCAAAGTAAACATGAGGAGGAAAAGCTGCTTATCAGGTGGGTAAATGTTAGGTGAAAATGCCATATAAAACAAAGGACAACTCTGGATCACTAAAGACACCCACTTATGAGATTTAGATCCTAAAGCATTGTCTGACATTTTAATCAAAACTCAGAGTACGAAGATATGCAGTGTCTGCCCCTGAATGTCAAGCATTTACAGTTCAGCACTAAGCAAGACTTCCAGTTTATTGTATATGAACTAGATAATTTGGGAAAACTGGTACAATTTGTTTGAAAACAGTCCTACATTAGACTAGGATTAGTTAATTTCAGTTAATCCCAAATTATTTTCTAAATTTTACCCTAGCAGTACTTAAGATCCAACAGGCTAAAATATGAGAGGGAAAGCTGCTCATTTTGCAACTGACCTTTTATCCTCTGCAAGTCACTTGTGTTCTGCTCAGTTAACAGATTCTTTCAAAAGCAGTTCTCTCTCATTTTCAGACCAGAGCAGGTGCTCCAACTGATGTGATGTTAGTACTGAAGGCAGCCCAAAGGCTGTGGAGTCATTTGAACAACATGTACCAACATGGAGGGAGCACTCAGCACCAAGCAGCAGGTAAAGGTCAAACCCAGAGCATCTTTCTCCATCATTTATTTGAAGATACAATGTGTTTGCAAGTACTACTAGTTCCTAAAAGGATGTTCTTATTTACTACCAGCTTTTGACAGAAGAGCGTAGATGAATAATTTCAAGAGCGGCCCTGCCAGTCACCTGCACTTGTTGGAACTGGACAATAGGTATTCTAAAACTAGTTTTCACAAACCAATTTCATTTTAAGACAAGGAACTAATATCAAGAATACTTTCCAGCAGCATAAGAACTCAGAGAAACATCAAGTGACCTGTAAGAAAAATCATCATCGAGCAGGTATGATTCACATGCCATCCTAGTTTGTGTTCTGTGCCAGAATAACATGGGCTCCTGGAGGCCACGAGAGAGAATTGCCCACGGAGACTCTCAGCCAAACAGGAGAGAAGGGCTCCTCGGTGAGGGCGCAGGCAGGGCTCCTCCTGCCCTGGGTAGAACACCCACAGCAGTATAAAGCTTGTAGAATATCTGGCACAGTTGTAGGTACAGAAGTCAAGAGCTGAAAAGCAATGCAGTAGAAGCAATAAAAGAAAATTGCCAGTGTGGATGACAGTGTCAAAAGCTGGTGCTAGCTGGCTGGGAGACATGACAGATGCATTCACTTTTCCCCAAAGCTGGCAGGCCAGGGAAAAACACTGTACTTGCCATAGATTTACACATAAAACCTCTAGAAGATAATTAGGTAAACAAAGGACAACTGCTGTCTAAAATGGCCTACGAAATAGCTGCTAGAATTTAGAAACAAAGCAAGACCTGTAGGAGAGGAAAAATAATTTTAGAAGCTTAGAAACAGGATTTGATGGATTTCTTCTGATTCAAAGAAGACCTTAGATATTGAGCCCAACAAAAATAGACACCCAAATGTTAATTAATTAAAATACCAGAAAGTATACACTAGGAAAACTAATAATTAAATGGATACACAGTCTCTTATATGTTCTGCTTGTGGTATCATGCAGTTAACATGTAGTATGTGTTAAAAACATCCATTCTTTCAAATTCAAAAATACAGAGCAAAGCTGCTACAGGTTTTTCTTTGTTTCTAATCTTCATTTTCAAGTAGTAGCACTTAATTATTTAGACCATCAGCTTATTCAACCTTTCTTGAGAAATATTACCAGATTTTTGTTGTTGCACACTCACCATGCTGATTTTCCAGGAAAGGTGATCGCGTCACTGTGACTGCTAGAAAAATGTGCAAATTCCTTGTACTATTACACCCCTCAGAAATATCAAAACAGCCGATTTGCTTTGCAAAAGATTGAGATTTAGCTGAGAATTGAAAACAATTTGTTCCAACAGCATAGCCCTTTGAAAGCAGTAACTGCTGCATAAATAAACTCAGAAATCTATAGACTGCACAACGTGTATTAGATCAAGTGTCCAGCAAACATTCACAAACATGCTTCTGAACGTCTGTTGAGAGGGTTTTGTCAAGGCAATATTTTCAAGCAAAAAAATTTAAACCAATGCCCTACTTCACATCATCAGCTTTGATTTAGAACAGTAATTTCTGCACTGTAATTTCAAGGTGATTTCCTATTTTATCTGTTAGAAACCCTACAAAAGCCCAGATTTGTTCAGCATAAAAAACTAATATGTACATTCTCTGCTGGTAACCAAAAAGCAACACTTTCAGTGCAATTTTGTGACAAGATCCCAATTTGGGTGCATTTTTTATTAGGAAAGGACACACTGGCTTGATGTATCAGTGTTATTTCAGTGATCATCAACTCACCTCACCAAATTTGGAGGGAGCTCAATGCAAGAATGCCCTCAAGATGGCTGAAACCTAAACACACATGCACTGAGGTCTGTGTTTATTTTTTCCCCTGTAGCAGCTAGCTCTCTGAATTTAACAGGTTTTAAGTAGCCAGAAATAGTCACTGCACCAACTACTTCAACAGCATTTATTCCCTACAGCTAAGTAAATCTTCCCTTCCTACCTCAAACCTTACCTAAGCTATATTGAACAATATTTCCTGCCTTTGTTTTACAACATTTCCCTACAAAATACCACATCAATTCTATTCCTCCCACGACTGTTTTCTGTTGTTCCATTTATTCAATAGTGTTATGAAATATGGAAAGTACTTGAGAAAACACTAAAGAAAAATACAAATATTTTTGTTCATCTCAATAGTCTATACTTTTGTTGTTGTTGTTGTTATATGACATAAACTAGCAGAATGAAGCTACTGTGTGCTTAGAATTCTCTTCCTGACATCTTTGTTTTCTTGGTAAAAGTTGATCATTCAATGCAAGAGAGATATTTCTTATTCTTGTCACTATTTCTAAATGACAGCTTTTCTTCAATACTTTCTGCTTCATCCGAGTAGCCAGCCAAACTCACTTAAAATAGCCGTCAGCACTGAAATGTTCCATTTTAAACAAAGCCTTTGTTTGAAGCCCTTCATTCAACATTTCAGTCCCTTTGGGAAATTTCAGATTCATGTCATTTTGGATTAGTTTCTTTCAATGATTACATGACAGGTCATAGCTGGATCTATCACAAAACTGTCCTGATAAGTGCATTTTCACAACTTTCCAAATTTCTTTTTAACTCTCTGCTTTAGTGCAGCAAGTAGGAAATTCATACCACAATTGTGACTAAATCTTGCTCAAATTCAAGCAAGATTCAAGCCTGGGTCTTAATTTTTTTTTTAATAAAAGCTCTGCTTCTAGATTTTAATGAACAATATGGCTCACTATTTTCTGTATGAAAAGTGTGGCAAGCATATTATTTTCCCTTCAATAAATGCATGCACATGAAGCATAAATGAATGTCTTCCTAGTGTCAGGTTCACCATATAAAATATTTCTGCTTTAGCTTTTTTAGCAGTTCACCATTTTCTTAACTTTTACTAGAAAATATTTCTTGCAGAACTTACTAAATATAAACACTTTTGCTATTAGTTATGGTGTAGACATTGGTCTGCCAGGTTTGGAGGGCTGTGTGTTCCATTTCCTGCGCCAGATCACCAGGGGGGAATTTTTAGATGCTGTGCTGTGGGGAACAGATCTCACTCCAGCCAGCCAGAGTCCCCAAATTTTTGCATCAAGCAGCCCTGACACAAAGGTTAAAAACGTGATCTTCGGCCTTAATATGACCTCTGGACATTTAAGCTCTTTTGGGTTTAGGATGTTTTTCCTTTGGCTCCAACATCCGGGAGCTGGAGCTCAAGCTCACAACAGTATCTGTCAATCCACAGCAAAAGCAGGAAAACTAGTTACCCGAGATAAAAAGCAAAATTGGTGCTTCAGATGTACCATAGATAATAACTGATCATGTTATTCAAGGGTAGAACCTCTCATGCTTTATTTTTATTGCTTATCATCTTTTAATAAGGCATTGTCAAACAAGATAAGCATAAAGTAGCATCACAGCTATCCATATTCAATATCCATGAAAAACACTACACCTCCAGGTTTAAAAGTATCCCTTTTCACCACCATTCACAAACCAAAAACTCACCAACTCCAAAAAGCTGACATCAGTAGCGGGCAGTTACCTTCAGACTCCTAAAACTGAGAACATATTTGCATCTACCAACTCTCACATACACACAATTTCCTATGTTAAAAGTTGAATGCAAGTTTTACACAAATTTTTAAAATACAACTTTTATACTGATCTTCAATTTTTTAATTTTTTATTTTTTAAAACTATTTGGACAGTTTGCTGTCCAAATTAAACACTGCTATTGATTTTCATTTCTGAAAATACTCACAGTTATTGCTAACAAGTTGCCACTTGTGACTATGCAAAGTTACATCTGCCAGTTGGAATGTGACACCAACGAGCTGTGTGGTCTGCAGTTAGCAAAATAAACATATATTTGTTCAACATGAAATATCAGAAGATAATATGAATTCCACCACTGATCTTCTGTGTGTCCTTATAACAATTTCTTATGGGAAATACATGAAATGTCCTTAATTTAGAAGTGGCTTCCTTCAACATGTCATCAATTCAAGCATGTCATTGCTACAGGTTTAACCTTTAGCTCTACAATCAATAATCTCATGCTTGACTCCGAACTGATATTTTCATTCTAAGTGCAAAATCTCCAGCAAACCTCCAGCCTTTGTTTTTACCCTTTCTCACGTGAAAATGAAAAATCAGATCTGTAAAAGCACATTACAGCTGCAGTTATTACATTTCCAGTGAGGTCGTTATGAACCTGTGTGCACTCTGTGCCAGGAGGCTGTGTACAGAGAGTTCGAGAGTCTGGGGCTTGCTGTTAGCAAACTGCAGGCCTCTCATACCTGATACATTCCTACATGTATCACTATCTCAGCCACTGAAGTCTAATTTATGAAGTGCTCTCCAATTTTAAAGAATCTTGGTATCTGAATTTCAGAGAAACATATTGCAATTGATAAAACTTCAGGGTTTTTTAAGAGATAAGCATAGCTGTAATTGTGCTTCTGCCAAAGCATCTGAAAAGGAGGCAGTGATAACATGGTCCTGAGCACATGCACCCATCTGCTGTCTCGTGTGAAACAATCACCCTGCTTTTTGTGGACAGGCATGGATGAAGAGATTTAGAGTGCTATTACATCTCAGTGCATTGGTTGAGATTACTGATCAGTACTGCAGCTTACCCAATTTTACATGAGCCCATTACTTGCAAAAAACTCTCCTCCGGGGGTGGGTATTTCCAAGCCTGATCTCCACTCAAAAGTTAATTTGTTTGGAAAGCTGATGTGAAATGTTTAGTTATTTTTCTGAAACAAGGCTTTTGATGGGCTTCAGGAAAGAAAGAATAAAAATGAAAGTTTGCTTGCAATTTGAACATCATCCCTGCATGCTGAGGAAGTATCTGCTAAGATTTTAGGAGTTTTCAATGAATCCTGCCCTTTGCTTAGGAGATTCAATGATGTGTTCCACCTTGTCTTGAAAACCCATGGGACAAAATGCAGGTGGTTTAAAAAAAAAACAACTCTCCAAACCACACATGCCTTATCAAAATAAATTGAAAAATTAAATCAGTCTTTCAAAAATGTTGATTAAAGTCTAAACAGTGCACACTATCACTCATTATTTAGGTTTTGCTAGAATTGGAGGTGGGTGTCTGTGGTTGGAATAGGCCAGAATCCAGCCTGTAGTGCTTACAGCTGGGAGTAGCCACATCGATTTCCATTGCTTCACAGCAATCAATTGGGCTACTCCCAGCTGTAAGTGCTGCTCTTCACTCTAAGCACTTACAGACACAGTCCCTAGAAGTCTCTTAACCCTGTCTCAGCTGAAACCAGCACAGTGTGTTCTGTAATATTTTTGTGCTGTTTTCTCACAAAGGTTTATCCAGGTAAACAGCAGAAGCAGCAGCAATGTATAAAACCCAAACTCACGCTGTACCATCCACCTGAAGGGATTGTCATTCTCCTGAAAGACTAATTACATGATGTCAACTTCAAACCAATTCATAATCACAGAAATTATTTTGACTGAGCAACCACGACCACTGTTATTCCAGCATACCAGACTGCATGAGGAAAATGAGTGCTGTTTTAGAATTCATTTGTCTGTGCTGATCATGGCCTGGAACAAGTTACATCACATTGTTTTTCATGCAAGTACTGACAAGAAGTTAAGGCAGGATTTTCAAGACCTGAAAAGCATCTGCCTTATGGACATGAAAATGAAACTGTAGCACACAGAAGGAATAACTTTTTAGCCCTAACTGAAGGCTTCATGAGGGACACGTACTTTCAAGACTGCCTTATGGCCAGGCACTGTTAAATCTACAGGTACTACTATTTGTACCTGCAATATCTACCACAAAGTCACAATGGACATGCCAGCTTGAGCTTACACACACACTTTGATACACTTTCATTTTCAACAAACACATCCTGTGATCAAGAGGTCACAGGAACACTCGGGATAAAAGAGACCTCTGAAGGCTCCTGTGGCCAGCAGGTCAAGGGAAATGATTCTCCTTCCTAGTCCTGGACCGCACAAGACAATTCAATGCAGTATGCTGGGTAACAATTTTTTGCAACAATACAATTCAGACTGCATAAGTACAGCCCACACACTGTGAGAAAGACCAAGAAAGCCACCTCTGTACAGAGGTACTCATGTAAAACACACATTCCATTAAGTCTGTTGTCCTGTGGGTTCGAGCTGCTTCCAAGTCTACAAATCCTGAAGATGAAAATTCTCCATTGAGGTTTTCATTGTTCTTAGTGAAATGCACCACCTCCCAGGAGGGAGCCATGGCAAGGTCTAGACATGAGTCAATGCCTTGGAGAATAGGAACACGCCTACCTGGCTTCGTCTGGTTCTGTACTTAAGGTGCTTGGCAGGGTTTCCCATGCGACCTGAAACACCAGTGTGGCACAGGGGAGTATTCTGTGTGCTCTAACTGTGGTTAATAGGTCAGGTCTTTGGAACAGACACCAGCTCTGGCTAGTTTGGAGCTCTCTGCACCTCTCCATGTTATGGAGACATACATTATACTCTGAAGCTCGTATATTAGCTGTAGAAATCAGGAGAAGACTAAATCCTAGCAGATTCTTCATACAAAATGGCAGACCACACCAACCAGAACTATTTATCTGGTTTAGGTAGCACTGCACAAACTGGTGAAAAAACTCACTGTGGCTATAGCAAACAAGACAAACTTCAGGTCAAAAACTATTTGCATTGATGTCCCTGCCAGTGTATTAACAATTGCTCCTCTGTAATTATAATAAAAGGACAGAGGAAAAACTCTTCTGTGATTAGTTGAGCTGGCCCCACTTTAGGAAGCGTGCTTTAATTTCCAATCTTTTATCTCTAGCTGAGTGCAATTTTAATGCAGGTCATTTAATCTTATCCCAGCCTTTAACTGCTTTGTTTCTGACTGTGCAGGCTCAAGACCTTCCCTTCATTCAGCATCTTAAAAATTGTTTTACATAATGCAATTACTCAAGGATTGCTAAAGCATAAAATTGTAATATGCATTTGAGAGTTCTAGAATGAAGCAGTACACAACTCATAGCTAGAGAATGGGAAAATGTATTCTTCTTTTCCCTTACTTAAACCTAAGCATGAGACACTTCATTTTGGGGAACTTAACATTCCCTGCTACGCATAAATCAATGAATAGACACAGGGTCTAGTAAATGAATCAAAATAAGAACCTTCCTCATGACTCAGAAAGGGCTGTGATAAACTTGTCTAGTGTGGGTCACTTCTTGTAATTTTTACATCCACACACTGCCAGGATAGATTGAGAGCTCTGGTTTAGTCAAGGGAACAAGAAAAAGACATATGAGAGAACTGTGCAGATGAAATGTAGTGGCACAGAACACAGGAAGAGATGGCATACACACAGAACGATATATTCAAAGAAACTGCCAGAGTTACGCAGCTAAACAAGTTCCAATGGATATAAGCAAAATGTTTTACTGTGTGACTTTTATGCCGTACTTCCATTTATAGTCAAAATAAGCTTACTGCTATTCCTAGCCCGCAGACAAGAGTAAATCAAGCTGTCTCCCAGCTTTAAATCAGCAACTTGCACACCACAGTAGCATTTGCATTATTTCCACCATTCCAAATTAAAGCAGCCATTCTGTGCTCTTTTACGATTTCTCACTCCAACCATACCTGGTTCAGCAAGGGCTATTTATAGCTTACATTTGTCCATAAATAATATTTTTAACAGGAAAAAAAAACCCCATGTGTCTTCACTCCCTGAAGACACACCTCCACTGCTCTTGGGGGCTCATCCCTTTTGCCACAACACATACTTGTTCCATTCTTAACCAAACAATCCACCCTTAAAAAAATAACAAAACTGTGGGGGCTCCAGCTATTAACCAGAAACAAGTTTTGTGGTGTTACCTGGACAAGAAATCATGTAAGACTCTGCCTTTCTTCCTCTACAGACACTTTGGAAATATATAGCCTTGAAGCTTTTCATTTCATTTTATCTGACAAGAAGGAGGGAGATTTCCTTAGGAGGCAAATAAAAGCTGTGCATTACTCGGTGAAACTCTGGGCCACAGGGCCATGTCCATCAGGGCAGTGCCCTGGGGCTGCCCCAGGGCAGGGAGCGGAGGGCAGGACACCCCCAGGAGCAGCAGCTCTGGCACATCTCGGGGTGCCCACCCACCAGGAGCAGGGAGAGGAGCAGGCAGCACTTGAGACCAGGAGGAGCCCCTCACACCTGATTTTGACTGGAGCGGCACTCTGGGGCAGCACCTGGGGGCCATCAGTGCTCTCTGGCTGAGCCCTTCCTGTGGCCAAGAAAGCATCAAAGTCTCAGACCAGGGGGTTGCATTTATCCTACTGCTGAATAGCAGTAAGCTTATAAAAATCCTATTTGGAAATAAAGAATTATTGCATGATGGAGGAACCTCTGAATGACAGTTATCTGTTCTCCATCAGGAGAGGTGAAACTTGTTAATTTGTCTTATTTTAATCAGGATCAAGTACATCTGACAAACTGTTTCAAATCATTGCTACTCAGGGGGTTGATGACAATCTCCAAGATACATCTGTTCTGCAGTAAGCTTCCAAAAAAAAAATTAAAATAGAGCCTCCTTCATTTTCTTATGAGTTCCTCTATCAAGATAGAGATAAAAATATAGATACAGACATATGCAAAAATGACCCAATCATTTCTTTGTTTGATCCTCAATTTGTCCAAGGGTAATAGTCTGCATGGATAATCACCCTGCAAAGAGCAGATTATGCCTGGCCCTGTCCATGAGTTAAGATGCAGTATGTAAAATCAAAGATGTGTAAACAGCATTAGAAATATCTTCATGATACCAAAATATAGAATTCAGATCCATTGTGAACTACCTTCTGCTTTTATTGAAATATCTTCTCTTTCTTATTACCGCTTCCCTTGATCTTCATTCTGTCTGTTCTGAAGTCTCAGTTTAACTTGACTAAATTCACAATCATTTTCTCTTACCCTTTTGGCACTTCTCTTATTTTCTGGTAACTTCAATGCGTGAAGATTTCTGCACATTTCCTCAGAGTCCTGGCTTCTGAAACAGAAGCTGAAATGAGAGGCAGGAGGCTTTGTGCCTCAGCTAATGTGTGTGAATGTGAGAAGGGCTGTTGTTATAACTCACATGGAATTAAGGAAACAAACCATGGAATATTTCCTGCAAAATATTTCCCTGTGTTCAACAAATCAGGATTAGAACTCAGGAGACCTGGAGTTTCTTGGGTTATGAAACTACCCATCTCAAAATAGGATTTCTTCTAATACTCTCTCCAATCTCTCACTTTTATGACACCACATTTTTTGCTCTGAATTTACAAAAGTGATTACTATGGGATGGATGCCAGAGCAATTTTAAAATAAAGAATGGGGTTTTTTTTTTTAAATTACTGCAAGTTGTAAATTGACTGGCAAATTACCTGAGAGAAATAAGAATCTTCTGGTCAAAGCAAAGAGTTGGATCCCAGAAAGTGGTTCAATTTCTCTGTGCATTTAGAGGTTTTCCAGGACATTTTAAAATAGTCTGCCACTCTTCCTATTACAGAATTACTTCTTTTCTCCCGTCTTCAGTTGCTTTTTAGTTTCTTTTTTATTAGGTAAGCTCTTCGAGGCAAGGACAGTTCATGCAATGTCTAGTACAAAAGGCTGCTGATTTCCCTCCTGGCTTCTGAGGTACTTTGTAATACAAATAATGATGCTAATCATATTGGGTGAGTCTCTGGAAATGGGGCATTTTAGAAGTCTGATATAAATCAAATGAGGGGGAAAAAACCCCAACCTTATAAATATGTTCATCTTAAATAAAAAGTCTTTTATTCCTTTTTAGGTGCCCCCTTTAGCTGGTACTGACTGGCAAATGAATGGATTTCTTTTAAATGAAGTCATCACATCACACAGTACTTTGTAAATCTCTAGGCAGACTAGAGGATTTTTGCCTTTTTTCCTTTTACTTAAAATGTTATAAATACTTCCTTTCCATTTTGCTCTCCCACTGCTTTAGACATTGAGATAGCTATATCACAACCATAGATAAATTAAAATGACTGGTGTGAGGTTATAGATATACACAAGAACAAAAGGACTGATGACTGAAGAGAGAACTGTTTTAAATTATTCAGAGAGATTCTTTTTCTTTGCTTGGGATTTTGGGAGCAATTGAAAAAAGCAGTGAATGAATATGAACACTGCATGAGCAATCTGACACTGTCAGACCCAGCACTAGTGCCATGTGCATTTCCCTCTTTTGATCACTCAGTTCAAAACTTGTTCAGTTCTTTTTAAAGAGTTTACCTCTTTCTGTTTAAATGCAGAACTTAAAGATTGTCCTCTACGTCCTCTTCAGAAATTCTTGCAGCCGTACTTTAGAGTACCTATGTGATACGTACCCACGAGAATCCATTTTTTCAAAACTTGACTTTAACCTTGATAGTATCATAAAGGAGAATCTAGAATCTTCAAAGTGCTGAAATACCCAGGAGTAAATCCAGAGGTTTTCAGTTCCTCCCTTCTACCTCTTGAATTAAAAACAGTGAAGCTATTTTTTCCTTAGATGTGCTATCAAAGCAATACAGCAATCAAAAATATACCCAGAAAAAGGTAATAATGCCCTTAAAGATGTCATGTCAGCCAGAATCCTTGATATTTTGAACATGTAAAAAAAAAAAGATTATTTATAAAGGTATGTGGAGTGTGTGCTTACTCAGGTAGAGTTAGATCACCCATGGTGTAAATCAGCTAATTTGTGTAAGCAGCACAGCTAATGATCTCTAATTCTTGCTACGTGCTCACTTACACAAGAACACCATGCTTATTCCTCCTCCTTTTTTTTTTTTGCTGGAGGCAGAAAAATTGTTGTTTTGTCACCATATTTTTCCCATAAATTGTAGGACCTGCACAACTGGAAAATGCCTTTTTTGTACCTGACTGGAACTGTGCACAGCCCATGGATAACAAGAGCAAGACGTGAAGCTGGCAGAACTGAGCCAATTAGAAAACAAATGCACTTCAGAGGGGATGTTTTCCAGAAGTTTAGTCTTGCTGAGGCACTTCATTCTCCCTGGTTTTGTGAATCAGCTGTTCATAAATTGCTCTAAATTATTTCAAACAGAATGGCAGAGAGACACCTGTTTAAAAAAAGCAGAATTATAAAATATAGTTCCTGCCAGCCATACACGAATGCCATTTTCTACATTACAAGAAAATCACCCCAAAAACTGTTACCAGTAGGTTACAGAGTGAGTAGAGGGCAAACAATGAAAAATGAAAGAAAAAAAGATCATATATATGACTGTATAACTAAACACACATAACAAAAAAAAGAAAGCAATAAAATGCTACTTATTTTTACTGATGTTGTTGAGGTTGCACCAGCTTAGAAGAGATGGCTTGATTTATATTCCAGGTGTTTCTCCTTGGAGGCTGAAGGTTTCAGCTTTATTCCCAGCATTGCTACACCTTAATAATGGGGGACAGCATGGAAGTTTTCTATGTCTTTCCATGATTTTTATAAGATTGAGAGCAGAAAGGTTGAGTTTTCTTTTTAGATCAGCACACAAGTTGACAAAGAAGATGACGGAATTGCTTTATCTATCCAATTGTTCAATAAGTTTAATTAATTAATTTGGTGAAATTGTTTCCTGTTTTTTAGTGTTGTATTGATATGTTGGTTTTGATTTTCCCTTTATGCTCTTGAATTTTTTGACATGAAAGTTTGTAAGTCAGACAGCTCCTAATATCAATTTTCTACCTAGTTTGCACAAAGAGATTTATCCACTTAAGTTGCAAATAGGCGCAAAGTCAGTCCTTCAGTGACCCTTGAGATTCTTCCAGAGTTATACATTGATCTGCATTCCTCAGCTCCTTAAGAATTTTGAACTCTTCTGTCTTTCTACTCTGCCTTGCAGTTTCCTCTCTCCTGTAAGTGTAATTGTGCTGTGAAGCAGAGCAGTGTAGTGACCCCAGCCTAGGAAAAGCTCTGTCAGCACTGGAGCCTGGGTTAGAATGCCCAGGGGAGCTTCCCTCCATTGCCAGAGTGCACCACTAAAGTTTACGAGATGAGAGCATAATGCAAAGGATCTCATGCATGTAAAACAAACAGCCTCAGGACTGCATGTTGGAAAGGATATTCTATGGAGAGAAACAGTGGCCATAAATAAATTGTTGGCCTCTGTCTTTTCCTTGTCACACAAGAAACATACAGTTGCCTGGTTTTCCTATTATCAGTCCCCGGTAGTCATCACTAACAGAAACCTTCTATTCATCTTATTTAATGTGACTTTGGACCCAGTGCTCAGTGAAAACAAAGAAAAGAATTATCTATACTTCCATGGGTTTGGCAAAGACCTCTCAGCTGGAAAATAAGATCTATCTCATAACACAGGAAATACCAGAAGCTTATCCTGCAGCAATACTCTGCCTGAATTTGTTGAACTGGTTTCTTTCGGGCTCTGGTTTAACTCTGATGCTATTATTCTGTTGCTTCTGGCAAAAAATGAGAACCAAATCCCACTACAATGAATGAATGAAAGCTCTACTGGCTAAAATAACTATCATTTTACAGCATTTCTCATTGATAAATCAGCATAATTACCTTTATTTTCCAGGGCAAAAAGAAAGACAAAGTGAAGAGAGGTGATTTATCCAAAAGGCTGACAGCAAAGGTAAAGAATCCCAGAGTTTAAATCCAGGACTTGACAGATTATCCCTAATGGTGGAAACAATCTGTCAATCACATGAGCCAGAATTCTGTTTTATGCTTTAAATGCTGTGTTTTCTAGCATAGATTTCATTCATGTTTATGCAGTAACCTATATACTATTGGAATATAAGAGAGTACTTGTGACTTTTTCCCTGTTCTCCTGAAAAATTCTGTAAGAAGATTGATTTTCCACAAAGAATATCAAATACTACCTCCTGAGGCAGCTGTGAAGACAAAGCTACTCTGGAGCCCAGATTGAGAGTATTCAGTCCCTAACTGGCAGAGTACAAATGTTTCTATTCACACTTTTTTCCTCTTGCTGTTTTGGATTGGTTTTACTTCCCAATGTGTACTTTTGATCAGTAAAGGAGTTAAAAAGGGAACACTTCTCATTTTCCTCCTGCATGTAGGATACACCCATGTTTCCCTGGGCACATGACTCACAGCTAATGTCTGACTCAGGGGTTTGGATAGGCCTTATGTACATGGAAACATGTATAGGATAAGCTATATGTGCATAGAAACATCTCAAGATATAAAACAATTAAAACAGGGGCTGTCCACATAACTATTTAATCATAAAGTGATTGAACTGAGTAATGGAATGAAGTTTGCTCATCCCAGCAGCTAGGGATTCCCATCACTGTCACTCATTTCGCAAAAATGATTTGTCTGTTTCATGGATATCTAAGTGCGATGATCCCAGTTTCTGTCCTTTCAGAAATTTGCTTTTTTTAGGCAGTGCATCAATCTTTCTTTTCATAATGCTTATTTTTAGCATATATCATTATCCTTTTCACAATAACACAAAACAATGCTTGATTTACCTTTCTCCTGGCTTCTTAAATGATTGCTTGGTGCATCCATATCAGGTTGAGGGCATTGAGAAGGTCAAAGCAAGGACAGCCTTCGGGACTGTGTCAGTGAATGCTTAATTGCCTACTCAGCTCAGCACTACCACAGGCTCATCGACAAAATACAGCCAGACTGTGATGGAAGCAGTGCTTGAATAAGCCTCAAACCTTCTTTTCCTGACTCAAAGCTTTCCAAATTTTACATTTAAGGCCTGATTTTCTCAGCAGTAAGCATCCTTACCTTGACTTTCAGAGAAATTGCCATTTGAGAATACAGCTCCTGCAATTCCTATTTCTCCCCCCATAGCAGAAACAAAGTTTGCAGGTATTGTGAAGGGGGGGAGGGGCGAGGGTCATTCTTTTCAATAGTTTTGTTTCCTTTGTTATGAAAACAAGGAACAGCTTGTTCGCTAGCTCTGTTCATGACATGGAATAAACTGTTCCATTAACAGCTTTTAATTTCCTGTATTGGAAGTGCCCAAAAAGCAGCATGTTATAGCAGCACAGATAAATTACTTTAAAAAGGCCTTTATGTCATTTAGATTTGTGCTTACACTCTAACTGTATTTGTCGGAAACAAATACACCTGAGATGACACATGTACTGCATATCTCTGGTTTCTATCACTTCCCTCCACTTTGGGCCACCTTCTAACACTTTATTTCATTGAGCAGTACCTCACTCAGGTAAGAAAAACACTGCCTAGATTGGGTGCACATTTCAGAATCTGGCTATTTATAAACAATGTTTTCATTCAGCTTTGAGTACCACAAAAGTAACCAGACTCTGACAACTGAGATAGGTCCTTCTCATCTAATACCTAATTACCAGCTTCAAAATCATTGTCATGCAACTTTCATTCTGCAGTGCAGCAGAGAAATCCTACTCACTTCAGCTGCTGCTCCTGGAGACAGTGACCTGTGGCAATGAAAGGCTAATGGAACTGCACAGGTGTCACTACAGACACCATCCGTACTGAGTGAAGTTGTGCAGGTGGAGCCGATCCCATAATTTAGTACTTGTTTGGGGTGAGCTGCGTGTGATGGACACAACCCAGTATGACAGCAAGGATCTAAGCTGAGTTTGAAGTCCTGATACCTGGGGAAAAAAACTATTTTCAAGAGAATTTTCTGACATAAGGTGTGGAAATTTTTGAGACTCAGTGATCCACATCTTTCTATGTCAATATGTCATGCCCTTTTGTGCCTGTTTTCATGGTTGAACTATTTTTCAAACAACTGAAAAGGAGATTTGAAATGTCAAACACGAAAATTCCACCAAACCCATAAAAACATTTCTTAAATTAGGAACCAATGAACAATATGCTTAATCTGTTTATATTTCAAACATATTACTACTTCCATAATGGTCTATTATCAGTTTTTCCCATGTTTTTGGATACTTGTTGAAATCTCTCCCCTTGAACATGCATTTACTAAGACACAAGCATACATTCACCTTCATTTTTAAAGAATTTCTTGTTCTAGTCACTAGTTCAGGCTCTGTTCTACTACCAGTTAACATCCTTAATTACAATATCATTAAAAGTTGTTATACTTATTTTTTCACTTATGAATATCACACTGGTTGGATGAAAGCATTAAAAGTTTTTAAGTGTGAAACATATCAGTGGAAGAATATAAAGGACTTAATTTAATGCCATTAAAAGAACCAAATGGTTGAGGTTTATTCTTTTATGTCAGTACTACAAAATCATGTTAGCGCTTAATGCTGAGGAAAACTGACACAGAAGAAGGTCAGCTCCTAAGCTACAAAAAACTAGGAACAGTTAGAAGGAAAGAATCACATCAGTCTTCTCTCACTGATACTGCTTTAAACAAACTCTAGCTCTGCTTTCATCTCCAGCTCCATTAGGTAGCCAAGGGCCATAAATATGCCAACCAGAGAGAGCCTGAACTGCAAACCCAAACCTCCATGGTTTCCTCAGGCACAGAACCATGGACTGGACCCAGAGAACAGCACAAACACAGGCCACGCTCCCTTCCATACCACAGCTCATCCTGCTGGAGGGCTGGGCTGATATCCTGGCAGGCCTGCTGCTCTCTGCTCCTCTACCTCCTTCCCACCACCCCAGCATTTAACTGTTGGCTCTGCACTGCAACACATTTGCCACCACACTAAAGTTCCTTTACAGGCAATTGTCCTTTGCAGAAAATAAATGTTCTGCAATAGCCTCCCCTATATAACTGATAACACAGGAAACAGCACATACTTGACATATGAAAGAGAAGTCCCAAAAATTTTCTTTTGAAAGGAAGAGGACAACCCCTCCTCCATTAGAAACTAATAAAACAGTCATCAAAATAAGTGGGGTTTTCTTCATCTCACTGTATCAATTAATTTGCATTAAATTGTCACAGTATTTGCCACAGCACACGTTACAGTTAAGACAGCCATGATACACAGAGCATCACCACACAATTTCAGAAAGCATAAACCCATACACAGCAACACCATACCTCCTCAGAAGGCTTCAGGTGTCTGCCCACACAGAGTACCACCCTGCCACTCCAGAAAGCTGCAAACATCTGCCCTTCTTGCCCTTTAGCCCAGCCTTTTATCCCCTGATGTTCACACGTTGCACCTGTGTGCCCTCTGTTCCCTTTGGTGGTTGCTGGGTGCACCTGGGCACTCCATGGCTCATTGCTGTCAGTGCTGCTCACCTGCTTCTCACAGCTGTAGCTTGTTCCCAGTTCCCAATTACCCCTCCCAATTACCACACTGTGTACCTGCACTAAATCTCATTATTATTTCACTGAGTGTTCAAAATTGTAATTTTTGATTGGGGGGAGGGTTGTCATTTCAATAAAGATTTTTTTCAAAATGAAGGTTCAAAGCTACTGCATACACTGAATGCTTTAATGCAGCCATTGCACTGTAGCAAGTTGAAAGGAAATCTCATTAGGAGAGAATTCCAGGACAAAAAAAAAAAAAAAAAAAAAAAAAAAAAAAAAAAAAAAAAGCACTGTCACTGTTAGTGCCAATTATCAGCTTTTTCTGCTGTTTCAAATGAAGTTCCAAAAACTGAATGAGCAGGGAGATTATTTCATCCCAGATGTATTTCTTCAGGTCAAGGGTGAGGCACCTTGTGAGGGTGTTGTTACTCTGTGTTCTCATCCAGCAGCTAATAAACCTGCTAATTTCTTAATCCAGCAAGAGTCAAAAATTCAGGTCTGTAATAACAATATCACAAAACAAAAAGAAATATAATTTCTGTCAGAAATGATGGAGTTCTTTCTTTCAAAATTAACTGAACAATAATTCAAACGTGTGCAAAGCTGGCAGTACTTTAAAAACAGTCCATGTGAAATCCTAGGGCATTAATCCATTTTAACCATACTACTAACACTTACCATGGCAGGTACACAGGCAGAACCTACATCTTGTAGTCATGGAATAACCAAAAAATTATTTCTGCACGCTGGATTCAGAAGACACAAGGAATGAAGGTACCAGTGAGTCAGTGCAAAGGAAAATCTCATATGAATTAGAAAAAGAATTAATAAGATTTCTGCAACAGGCTATTACTTTAAAACATCATCAACTCTTCTTCTGATTTAATTCAGCTTGAGTTAGAGAAAGGCACAGACAAGTAATGACATTCACAGCATCTACCAAACCACCCACAAAAAGCAGAAAGTACCTAATCCCTCCAACCCACGAGGGTGTGTAATCACCTGTACCCTGACAGTACATTAAAAATTTATTCACCTCATCTGTTGACACCAATTTATGTTTTCTTTAGCCATGCACAAGAAATCCTAAAATAATCCACAGCTCCTGATTTCAAAAGAATTCACTAACAGAATCTCAGAAGTTAAGATCTCCCTAGACTCAGCACATTTAAGAAGCACACCCCAGTGGGCCCAGATAATCATTCTACCCACAATCTGCAGACTTCCACGTGAAAAAGTCCTATTTTCTGCAAGAAAATACCTGTAGTACTTTGAGAGGTAAAACCAGTGTACCAAGGGATCATGGTATTTAATCGTGGGTGTTTGTTTAAAGGAAATTATGTACTTAGAACTCTTGTGGTTCTCGAGTCAAAGAAAAAGAAAAAGGATGCAGGAAACTGAAAATATTTTAAGTTCTATTTAATTACTTTAGGTGTCCTTCCTGTGAAAACAAGTCCTTTTCTTGACCATAACTCTGCATTTCTTAGGTGGTATTGGTTTTTTTTCTATCAGGTTATCCAGCTGGAAAGTCCCTGAAGTGATCTCTTGCCTTAAACATGCCTAATGGGAGATGAGAAGGTAAAGTGGTTTTTACAGTTGTTGCATTTTGTTGCCAAGCCCTTGAAAAGCATCTGTTGCTATATGGGAAAAAAGTGAATGCCCATTCAAAACAGGCAGCCCATATTTTACTGAAAATTTTTACTAGTGATATCTAAATGCTCCAGTAACTTCTTGGCTATTTTTCACCTGGACAGTAATGCACTCAAGCTGTCAGAGGCCTTTCAAGGGCAGCCACTCTAAATTAATTTTACTGGAACTTATTCAGTGTCAATGTTTATTTAAAAGAAAACAAAATCAAGAGATCGGGAGCAAAGGAATATTCTAAGTTTCACTTAGAAAGTGAAACTTAGAATAAGTTGATAGAAAACCTTCAACTGGGTTGAAGAAAGAGTGGACAATGAGATCCCCATGGAGGCTGAAGGGTAGAAACATGACCAGTTCTCATTTTTTAAATGCTCTAAGCCATTTTTAATGGGATTCATCTCTACCAAGTTCTCTAAACTCTGTCACGTGTTTCACAAAATGCAACACATTTGCTGGCATATGTGGTTCTGAATAATGAATTAATTTAATCCTGCAGTTCATTATTGCCTTTTGACTGTCCCAGTAACTGGCGCTGTGACACTCACTGCTGAGTGCTGTAGAGGAGACAGGATAGGTGTAAACATTTGAAACACTCAAGACCTGAGTGCATTGGTTTTAACAGAGACATAATCAGTGGGGGCAATAGAATGCCACTTTGGATTAGGATCTTGAAAGCCAAATAAAAGCCTGCTGAGGCAAGCTGGGTATTTCTACCACTCATGCTGCAGCACAGCACTTGTGCTTGCTGGGAGCTGAGTAGGGAGGATTAGCATGACCTTTGCTTAATGATCAGGGTGATAAACCTTTAGGGACTGAATGGTAAACAAAGGAAAGAGCTGGAAAAGAACAGGAGTCACACAACTTTTATTAGAGATTGTTTTGTTTTGTTTCAGTTTTTAAATCTGTAAGATATTTTATCACTGACTTTTGGTATCAGCTGTGTGTCCCAAAGCAAATTTATCATGGGACCTCATTCAAACTGTTAAGGCTGAACTTGTTTCATTTTTATCTACTGAAAAAGTAAAAGCAGAAAACTCAATGCACATTGTTACCACAGGATATGAAAATACCTTAGAAAATGACACCACTGCTTATGAAATGTGACACAAAATTTTGGTGTTCCAGATACCATAGGATCTGGAGAAGGTGATTCTACCTGTGTCATTTGACTCCTTACGTTACCTTGATGGGTCTTGCGGTCTTTGTAAGTACTAAAACTTGAATGAGAAAAGCAAAGTGATGTCTTGGTGTCGTCTCTGTAAGATTTGGATTCTTCCATGTTTCCTCCTCCTCTGTTGTCACAGGCAGCACACCATCTGAGCCACTGCACTGGAGCATGTAGCAGTCGTCTGTACTTCCAAGGGAAAATTAGTTTCAGGGGTATTTAATAACAATATCCTCCATGGCTCCAATTTTCTGCAGCCCTCCTTCTTCCTGAGCAAAGAAGAATTTGTTCCCTGTCTCTCTACTCCACATTTAACCCAGCCACTGATGACACTCAAGAGGAGTATTTGCTCTTCCCAGAATTGTGCTGTTTGGGCAGAGATGATCAATACTACCAAAGTTATTGCAGAATGTGGTTGGAAAATTATCTGGTGGAGAGATTTTTATTGCAGTGCCTTTTGGCATAGTAGCAGTTTATTTGTCATGTTCATGACTAACTAAAAAAACACTTGTAAAAGATGCTTCATTTTGACTTAATCATCCCATCTTTTATAAATTTAATAAACACACAATATAACACGCAGTTCCACGAGCATTGGAACAAATGGAGAAAGATTTTTTTCAGAGCATAAGACTAACTTTATGATTCTCAAGGAGACTGTAACTAAGGAAAACCTTGTGAAGATATCTCTCATTAACCAAAATGAGATTCTAACAGGAGACAAAAATTAACAGATTTACTGGATGTTATGATGGGTGGGTTTAATACTGCAGAATCAATAGAGGGAATTAAATTTAAATTTAAAAATAGCAACATAAACAAAGGTCTAGCCAAGATTTGGGCATTCCTCAATTTTTCTTTAACGTGAATTCTGTGGTGCACAGCATACAGTGAATTTTGACGTCATATGTTCCTTTAAAGAGATTGTTTGCCAGGGTATTTTGCAAAATTTAGGAGAATTTATTATTACTAATCCATTGAAAAATAGTTTAAAGTTAACAGTAAGTTAAAATTAGTTAACAAAATGATGATTAACATATTTCCTTAGGAAACCAGGCCAAATTCAAGTGATACTATTAAAATCGCCACAAAACAATCAATACTTGCAGTAATGTCACAACAGGACTATTGAGGTCCAAGTTAAATGTCTTTATTTTTAAAAAATCCAACATTTATTTTTTAATTTGTTTTCAAATACATTCATAATTTTAACTGCTGTTTGTAATTTACCTTGGAATAAAAAATCAAAATTTTGGGCAAGGAGCCTATTCAGGTATTTTGGTGTTGTTTTTGAGGGATCTAGTTATTGATCATGCTTTTTGTTTATTCCATCATTTTCTGTCTTAATGGTGTTGAGAATGCACCTCTTAAACAAAAATTTTTATATATAGAACAAGCACTTTTCTGCTTCAGCAGCACCCGTTATTTACAGAATAATAAAAATGCACTCATTAAATAGTAAAATAAATAACAAAGATAAGCTTGCTTTTCTAAAGACCTCAGACAAAGTCACAGATAAATGATCAAGTGTCCAGAAACAGGAAGAAAGCACAGGATGAGAGACTTATTTAACTATATTTTCAATAACAAGGGACTACAGAGTTCAAATGCAGGTTTTGTAATTCCTCACCTCTTGCTTTAGCTACTAGACTAGAGAATCATAGGGAAGAAGTCCTGGAAGAAGTACATTTCCCTCACTGCCTTTGGAATGAATGTCACACTTTTGGATCGCAGCATCCAGGTAAGCATTCATTGCATTGTAAATTAATGGTTTTCAGTCAAATAAAAAAAGCCTCCACAGAAAAAGCAATCAGGAGGTAGTGTTCATTCCCATAAGGGAGCTGCCATCAAGTAGTTATTATGCCCAGAGGATGGTGCATGCCCCTATTAGAGTGATGTAGCTATACTGTGTCTAACAATGGATGCATGTCAAGCCAATGCTCCTGAAAAACTGCAGAGGACCCTGGGCAGGAAAGTTCCTTAGCTACAAAGTCACAGATAAAATTCAGTGCAAGTAAGTGAAGATGATACTTCACTTATCAGTGAGAAAAACTATCCCAACATTATTATGGAATTCTAGTCTTTCAACTGACAGTCACATGGGAATGAGATTTTCATATTACAACAAATATCTCAATGAAAACATCAGCACAGCACTCAGTAACAGTTAGAAAGTAAACTTAGAAATAATTGAAAAGTAATGAAGACTAGAACAGGCAATGCTGTTATGCCAGTGCATAAATCAGAGCCTGCTTCCTCTCAAGAAGCACACTGTGGAGATGAAAAGGCTCAGAGAAAGACCATAAGGGAAAGGTGCATGAATCAGATGCAGGGGGCTGCTCCTGTAAAAGGAGCAGCTGAGCAGATTGGTATTTCTCTGTTTGAAAAAGAGACGACTGAGAGCTGAATAGAGGGAGTCCTGTAGTCTTATGACTGGAAAGGAGGCAGCAAATAGACATTAATTGGTCACTGCTGCTTCCAATACAAAGGAGGAAGGAAGAGAGAGGGGAAGAAATCAAATAAATCTGCAGGGCTGGGATCAGATCAAACACCTTTGCACAGTGTAGAATGGTGAGATATTTCTTCATATAATATGTATTTAAGCTATGTAGTAGTTAAGTTACAAATTTATTTCCAAAGAAGTCAGCAGAAGCTAAAGTACAACATGGGTTGAAAAAACAATGGACAAAATGACAAAATAAATTCCACGAGTCCCACCAAGACCAAGATCTCTGCTTCAGGACATATCTAACACAGTTTCTTTTTAGCTTTGAGAAATCACTCAGAAATAGAAGAATATTCAGAAGACACACTGCTTGCTCGGGCCTCTAGTCTACCCTGTGTTCCTGAAGAGGTTGGTCACCACCATCACAACCACAAGGTGCTGGACCGGACTGACCTTGCTCTGGCTCTATCCTTGTTTCTAGACAGAAACTCTTCCAAGAGCCAGCAGTTACTCAGTTAGGAGCTAGCTTGTTCTGGTTTTTGTACACCCCAGATTTCTGACAATTCTTAATCTTTTAGAGTAAATTAGTTGAATAGAAAAATGTTCAGTAGAACAGCTTGTTTTATCACTGTTTGTGTATATGTAAGAGAAAGAAAAACGGAGAGAAGGAAAGAGAAGGACACAAGCTGTGGACATTTTTGATAGAATAAAGGGGTCTGTGATCCCTTTACCAAGAAAAACTGCAAGTCAGATCATCAGTGGGTGAATTGGAATAGTCCCATTACAATCAATGGAACTGCACTATTTAGCCTAGCAGAGGATTTAACCCAAGTTTTTTAGAAATGAATGGCCCTTAGATTTGCAAAAGCAGATTGCTGACACACAGAGCTCTGCAAATTTCTTCAATTTGTTCAGCTGGTTATACATTTCACTGTAAGTCAGATCTCAGATTCACCTCCTCTCTCACCCATTAATTCTGCTCTAAACCTGACCTTTGTTCTTTGACCCTGTTTTGCCGCAGTTCATAGTAATCCTTTTATTTCTGCAGCTCCATCTATCTTACAATCTCTGCTTCCTTTCTTACTTGGGTCCTGTGTACTATAAAATAGCCACTGAATTTTCATGTGCTGCATAGTGTGCCAAATTGCCTCATGAAGGACACTCCATAAAATGCTGTTCTGAAAACACTATCAAATATACTACACACTTTCTATAAAACTAATTTTGAGCTTCAACATGTCAGCATCAATTCTAACAAAGATTATTCTAATGAAAATTCCAGCTCAAGTAGGGAAAAAAAAAAACACACAAAAAACCCACCACCAACAATAACAACAAAAAAAGGGATGGTCAGTGTTGGTGCTGTACAGCTGGGAATAACCAAGTGAACATTGCATTAATGGCTTTGCAAACAAGTAGTTCACAGCAGAAGGCACTAAAGCAGTTTTCAGACAGTGTCAATTTACAGCTTAAGCTCTCCAATTTCCTTTATTTGTCAGCATGTTTTATACATCTATTTATCACATTTTGTTTTGAGGGAAGGTGGCAGTTGGAAAGTTTTGTTGGAAAGGCGGCAGTTGGAAAGATTTGAAATATTTACTTTGCATCTTTCCTAACATAAAAAATACCACTACAGACAAACAAAGACTTTCCACCTGCTACATGAAGTTCTATAAGGTGAATAAAGCAAACCAAACTGCTGTCAAATCCACCTTAATGATCCTTGTTTTAATTACACCTTTTAGAAAGTACTTCAAATTAACTTTAATGTTAATTTATATTTGGTATGTAGGGGTGTAAAAAATGTTTAAGTAGCGGTCTTAATGCGATTAACAAATTTAATTTTAGGTTCATTGATGTTTCCATCTTGGATACCATTAGCTTTGGTGGTTCAGAAGTTTTTGGTAAGCCATAGGATTCACTGTTCTAGTAGGCATCAAGAGTGCAACGTGGCCAGTGCAGGAGTGCAGGAATGGGGTGGGCAAGAGGAGAGGAGTGAGAGAGCAAACTGCATGTGTGCATAGCTCCAGAAAATGCAATCCCTGGTCTAAGAGAGCCTCAAGTCTGGGGCTGTCAGAAAATGTCCAGGGGCTTACCAGGACAATGGCATCTCTGTCTTGTCCAAAGTCCTGCAGTGCATGCCCACATCAGGTCTCAGAGCCCCCCTCTTTCCTCTGCTGTGAAAACTCAGTGATTCACTCTCTTGTGAATTCATTTTCTACCAAGTGCAACCCTGCCACATGCCCAGCTGTGTCCTACAGGGAAGCGCACACACACCGAGGAGGACAGCACCAGGAGTAGTTCAGATAACAGTAATAGTGCCCTGCTTCAGCAGCAAGAAATGCCTGAGCTAATTAACCCTGTTGATTCTCAGTAGGATAAATGAGCCTTTGCAGAGCTCTGGCAGCTCTCCTGCCCCTCATTCCAGGATAGCTGGGGTATGTAGAGCCTGATCAGCAGGTCCTACAGAGGCTAGGCCCTGGAATTGATCCATCATGATTTAGAGTGATATGAGACAGCTTTTGTGAAACACAAAGATTCATTTCTTTAAAACCTGGTATAAAAAACAGACCTAACTTATTCTTCTAAGGGTTCACCAACCCGTCGCAGTGCTAAAGCATCCCATGCTGATTGTAGTCATTGTCAGTTCTGGGGCTAGGTGAACCATCCTACCTAATCCTTGTTATCTTAGAAGGTCAGAATTTGCTTTCCCATCTATGTTGCTGTTTCCCACTTTTCTTTTAAGTTCTGTAAGTGTGTTTTATAAGCTCCTTTTCATTCAAATGCACGCTACAGCACAGTGTTACACTGCAGCTGCTGTGTTACACATCAGCTGACAATTTGTTACATTTCCAGATACCATCTAGGCATTCCATATCCTGGACAAATTGTCAGTTGTCACTTGTTCCAAAATCTGGTTGGAAAGGGCAGTCATGTTCACAGAAATTCAATCATATGGCAGCCACCTGGCACTATTATTGTTTTTGTACTTGCTGGAAACACTTCCATTAGCAAAAAACCCCAAACATTGGTCTCTCAGAGGCAGGTGGTGACTAGCTGGTGAGGAAGAGCAGCAAACTAGCGAAGAAAATCAAGCATGTAGCTAACCATGTAGCCCTTGCATGTCAGAATCATTCTAAAGAATATCAAAGGTGCAAATTTAAACTTAGACTTTTGTGGCTGCCTGCCCTTGTGAGTCTTTAGAAGATCACATTAGTGAACACTTTGTGTGGTTTAGCACATTGCAAAACAACTCCTGCAAATTGCAGCAATGTGCCAGCTGGGCTAACTCCCAGGTAGCTGTGTTAATGACCCCTGGCGTGCTTACCATATGTTATCACTCCCCCTGAAATTAAATTACAGTTTTACAAGAGTTTCTGCAGATTGACCATCTTTAGCAGTTACTAAATGCAATGGATGCTTGGAACCATTATTTATTCCTTAACAATTTATTATTCCTTAATAATGGAATTAAATTTACATCTCAGAAAGAGCTGTATTTTATAAGTCCTTGATTATTATAGCTGAACAAAGTTTAAGAATAATAGCAGATTTCAGTTAATTGTAAACACAACTGTGTTGATTCTATAGGATTTTGTTTACCTTTCACTATGTTATCCTGGGTTCACAGAGGGAAAAAAAATACAGTAGTGTAGGGATTTTAGTTAGATTTTCCAGTGTTAACCTGGCAGAGATTTGTTTCTGTACCATGCCTCCCTGACAGAGGAGGGGCTGGAAGGGCAGGAAAACCTCCCAAAATCTATCCCACTTGGGCTGGATTACAAATTCAGATCAAGACATGTGTTGTGATTTTAGCAAATCCTGTGTGAAGCACAAATTTTATTGCAGAATTGGATCATGACATAAGAGGGGATTTAGCTTTGTTTTTTTTTAATCAACTGATGAAAATACCTGGAGCCAGGTAAATTTTAAAGCCATTTTGGCCAGCAGTAAGAAGCTTCATACTCATTCAGACAGTGCCCCAGAGATTTGTCTCACACCTGTATTGTTTCATGTAAGTTGTCAAGAAGAAAAAGGGAAAAAAAAATATTGTACTTGAGAGTTTAACCCCTGGGTCAGATTATAGGAGAGAAGGAGAAAAAAAATTGACATCAACGGGTTTAAATAGTACAATAAATCTGTTCTGACAGATATTTGACAGCCATGTTTTTACTGCCCTCTTTCTGTTTGAGTAGATGGAAAGGAAAGCAATGCTTATTGAAGGTCATTCTGGAACAAATAAGCAATCAAAACAATCAGAAAACAGATATGATTTTGTTGGAGCAGCTAAGGGCCTGTGTGAGTTTAACAGAATAGGAATGTAGACCACTATTTGCCTTTAAAACCTGGCAAACTGTTTACCTACATTTATTACAAATCAAGACATTAAAATATATTTTTTCAAGAATTCTCTCTCCACTAATTAATAGGAATATTAATGTACTCCTGGAAATACAGTGGCTAGAAACTAGGACATCTTTTCTATGTCAGGCAGTTACTGACAGAAGTACATTTTAAGACAAACTAATTCTTATTGAGTATCATTCATGAACATTTCAACAGGATGGAAACAGCAATGGCATTCAGAGCAGAAGCTGTACATCCCATTAAAGTAACATGAACAGGATGTCCCTGCCCGTTGGTCCCTCTCTGTTGAAGACTATGGAGCTGTAAGGATTTACATCAGCTGATGCAAATCCAGATCCTGATCCAGACCCCTAACAGTTTATTGTTATTTCAGGTTTTGCTAGCTGCATAACATTAGGTGGAGGAAAAACAAAACATTGCCCCAAAAAAAAGAAATATTAATATTTAATATTAAATCATTACAGGAGAGAGAAAATTTGAAAGTCATGGTGAATTCCTTCTTTTATTACCTGAGGCAGCACTCTGGTCCTACAGTGTCTGGTGTAAGGATGGTGGATTAAACAGCCAGGAAGAAATGTTCTTTTTTAAAATTACTTGTATTAGTAGATGCAAGAAGAGCCAAAAGAAAGAGGACAATAACAGTCCTGCTGGGCCAAAACAAAAGTTCAGTTAACATCAAAAGCCATCTCTTTACAGTTACAAGAAAAATGCCCAGAAGACAAAGCAATGGAAGAACTATATTTGATACATAGGTGCTCTCCAACTTCCAACAATTGTCATCTCAAGGACTTCTTGATTTGAATATTGTAGAAGACCTGGGCTCCTCTACAAGCTTTACAAGTTTCCAAATGTATCCATAGAAAGAAGAAAAGATGGTAGATGTTCTAGGAGTTTATAGCTAGCCAGCCTTAAAGAACAGTAGAGATTTTTTAAAAAGGCAATCCTAACAGTGCTGCAACACTGACTTTTTCTTTGTAACAGCAGGAAATAAGAAATAGGTACATAAGATACTGTATATAAAGTGATTTAAAGCTTTACAAAAGTCCAGGAAAATTAGATGTCCAGATCACTCTGGATTTCAGAGAGATTTAGGACACTGACCTGCTTTGAATATTCTAATGGTATTTCTGACACTTGTGATAGCTCTTCAGGACAAGAACATGCACATCAGACTCTGCTGATGATTTCCCGACCATTTTGCTAGTGCAATAGAAGTTTCTGCAGACGTGCCTAAGCTAAGTGGATGTGGAGAAGGGGACAACCTATTTTTCTTAGTAGTAGTCCTTCCGGCTTCACTTTGGAGCTTGTCAGTGGGAGAGTGTAGCCAAGTTTCCACTGCAAGTGACCATTTGAGAATTTTTAAGTAAAAATGCAGTTTCTGATGTTACCAAGCTGTCACTTATACACTTATTTAGGTTCCCAGGAGACCACAGAATCTACAGAACAGCACACACAGCAATACAGTCAGAAGTATTTTCTAAGGTGAGAGTCTGTTGTCAGTATTGTTCTTAAACTGTGATCACAGAATTGTTTAGGTTGGGAAAATAGAGTTCCAAGGTCATCGACTCCAACAGTCAACCCAGCCCTGCCATGTTCTCCACTAAACCATGTCTGTATAATAAGAGCTGGTTTTGTCTCCTAATTAAATATGAACTTATATTACCGTTTCTTTTAATCTTGACACTGCTCCTTTAATATTTATATCTGAAAGTCCTTTACAGCCTATCACTTTTGAGTCAGGAAAAATGGAAGAAATAATTAAGAATAGCAAGTTATGTTGTAATTTGTATAGTTTGTTTGAAGGAGAAAAAAGAATTCGTTTATATAGAGTTAGAAAATTGATATCTAAAACTTATTCATCAGACTTGGATAAAGAGAAGACATTAATTCACATTTGAAAAATTCTATATTTTGAATCATTTTGTCAATATCACAATGATATGTAGCACACCAATCAGTCATTTAACAACAGAAATAATTCTTGATTTTTCAAAATTATGTTTTCAAACTCTTTGTGTATGTTTTCTCAAAGACTCATTAGGGGATTTGTGATGGAGACAATTTCATTTTACTGTACTCCAAAGGCTGAAAATTTGATACAGGTGTTCCTTATGCCATATTTCAAAGAAAGATGGAACACCTCAGGGGGCTACTCTGGATCAGTCTGCAGTTTATTGCATAATTGTAGCTTGTCAACTTTGTCATCATGTCTAGTACTTAATTTTAAGCTTACACATTTCCTTATGAACAGCTTCCTAACCTTGATAACTCTATTCACTTTCTATTGATGGCTCTTGAGCAGCTTACAGCATAGCTAAATCCAAATTAATATTTTATAATGATATCTACTGTCACCTATTTAACATTCATAAAGTTCTGTGAATGCATCTTAAAATGCATACTAACATTTTACAAGTGTTGTGCTACTTGTAACATATATTTATATACATTTTTAATCCTTCTTAAGTCATAGAGCATTGTACCAGTACTACAAAAACACATGCAGAAAGTTGGTGCATGTTCAAAAGATCACATCACAAAGCCTTTTGTCGTTTGAACCTCCCATGCATATCACATTTTGGTTGATAACTAAGTCACAGCATAAGGGAATGGTAAATTTATACAATGAGACTGACTGATTCTATTTTATACTATCCTGGCTAACAGATTCCATGGAGCTCTGTCAGGCTGGGAAACTGCTGTGAGCCTGTGAAAAACAAGACCTAAATCAAATGATCAGCTGTAGATGATTTTCATTGTTCTTTTTCTCCTGTTAAAGAAACTTTTTGTAAGGTTTGATTTAGTTCAGATTCAAAACTTTAAGTCAACCATACAGTTAAATTTGAAATGTCCATAACCGGCATAGCTGGGGAAAAAAACCCCAATTATTAAATGATATCCAGAAATTTGAAAAATGAGCAGTCAGCATAGAAAGGCTTAATATTGTTAAGAATAAAAGAGAGTAAAAAACACATTTATGGGAAGAATGGAGAAAGGACAATACCAAAGTATATTTTTACTGTATGATCTTGCCTTTTTTTGTCCAAATAATGAGATAATTTTCACATCTAATATATGCAATTAGGACAAAGATATGAAAAAGTTAATCCTTGAGAAGATTTTTATCAAAAAACTTTTGACCACTATTCACCTCTCAACTCAAAGTCATGGGATCTAAAATTGTATGAATAATTGATGCTTCAGTTCAGAGCTCTTACTTTCTCTATTTTTCTTATCCAATGAATAATACATTATTTTTTGCAAAGTGGAGCATTTTAAATAGGAAAGATTAAGATAAAGCCGTTTTCAAATACTCCATATCACTTGATTTGGAAAAACAATACATCTAAGTTCATGTCCCCCATCTGAACGTGGCAGGCAGCAGAGCTGAAGCCTTGTCAGATGCTCAGAAGGTGTGTGAGTAGGAGGAACATCAGCACCTCTGCTGTACTCGTCATTGTGCCTGAGCCTCTTGGACTAACACCTGACAGACATTTCATTTGGATTGTTTTCTAGCTCTATTATCTTCTTTCACCATTTTTTTTTCCTTGCAGCTGAGTCAAGATAGCAAAGAGTTTGTACTATGTGCAAATTTTTAATGTTGTAATCATTAGCAGTAACTCATCAATAGTGATTTTACTTGTTAATATTTCATCTATACAATTTTTAATATTTCTTATGAGACATTGTTGTCAGAATGACTAAATATTTTCAGTCTTTAGACTTCAAGTATTCATTATTATTTGAAGTGTCAATAAATTCATAAGATGCATGAATTTATAGGGCATTCAGAAAGACAAGACAGAAGATATTGCCCCTTAGATCAGACCCTACATTGACTGAATTCTTCTCAAGCTCTTCAAAAATAGTTTGTTTTAATTTTGAGTCTATTTTTAAAACACTTACTTGGATCTTCCATGCCTCAGACCTATCTTTATGTATTTTCCTTTTGATAGTAAAGCAGAGATCCCCAGATAACTGAAACTTGAGCCACTTAGCATAAGTTATAATTATGTGCTCTATTTATATGCAGAGAAATGGTTTGAACAGGAAAAAATTGAAAGATCCATCCCAGATTACTTAGAGGGCACAGTCTGTACATTATTTTTAATGAACAAGCAACAGTAGCTTCAATTAAGTAT
The DNA here is from genome assembly GCF_031753505.1 of Anomalospiza imberbis. Classification (NCBI taxonomy): domain Eukaryota; kingdom Metazoa; phylum Chordata; class Aves; order Passeriformes; family Viduidae; genus Anomalospiza; species Anomalospiza imberbis. The sequence continues at coordinate 8,261,304 of NC_089689.1, read as the reverse complement.
CTATATCAATTTAATGGTGGTTTAAAATACTCATTGCATTCATTAGCTGATAGGCAATCAGCCTCAATTCTATAAAATTGTCAGCATATTCCTTCTTTATGGTGACAGAGAGCATCCTTATTATCAGCAGCTTTTCATTCCAGTCATACTGAGGTTTAAGTGACTGTATTGTCACAATACAACAGCTGATAATGGTTTTTATCACTACTTTAAACCTTCCTCGATCTTATCTAAATTGGTAGCAAGGGAATCTTTTTCCTCTTCTTTTTTTCCTATTTACTACACAGCAAAGATTTGCAAATCTTCAATTTTTTTTTTTTTTTTTTTTTTTTAGCAAATGCACAACTAAAATATTCCATCTACTGAAGCAAGCTTTTAATTTGGCTCAAAGTTTCACAGTCCACAATGAGCACTGGAGCAGCAATGGCAGGCAGCTATATCCAGAGAGTCCAGGAAGAGAGTTTGAGAAAAGAAGGCCAGTGGCCTCTGTGACACCAGGCTTTACTGCTCAGGTGTCCAAACTAAGGAGCATTGCACTTGAATTAGCTTGTCCAGTTAACACATGCTTTTAGTTATTCACCCAACAGCTCCACTCCTGTCTGCCCCTGAGACCAATCACTGCAATGTTGCTGATGGGTTAAAGCTTGGCATTAATATTCATCTCCTGGATGGCTCTTTATGAAGATTCCCAGCAGCCAACCTGCACAAGGAACTCCCCCGAGCTCTCAACTACCATTTTATTGAAAAAAGTTTACACTCTTCATTCATACTGTGAAACTCTGAGGGGAGGGGAAAATTAGCAGGAAATTTATAGGTTTCTGAAGTGTGACAGCATGTTAATTGAGGGCTAAATGAAAATTCACTTGATTAAACCCTTTTTATTAAGTTCAACAGACTGATTATAAAATTATAAAATTCCCTTAAAATCTACACATTCATGCCTTTCCTGATGTGAGTCTTTCATCCTCTTTACAGCAGATACCTGTTAAACACAAGACATCTGTAACTTGAAAGAATGGAGAGAATATAAAGAAAATAAAAAGCATTATTTTTCTCCTTTCCTCTCTCTTCCTTCTTTGAAGAACTCACTGAATAGGAAAGTGAATTTAATTTTCTTTCCTTTACTCCATTGCATTACATAGTGCTTTACCATTATGGTATGTTCAGGTATGTTTTCATTAACTGGAAACTCTTCCAAGTCATGAAAAAATGGAGCTACATTTGTTTTAGGGTATCCCTAAGTTCAGGTAATCTGCCCTAAACATTGGAGTGCCTCAGAATCTGTAATACCTTTATTTTTTTAGCATCCTGTGTTCTAGGGTTACTATTATTTTCTCCCGTTTACACAGAGGAACTGTTGTAAATTCAAATTCCTGTAGCATAAAGGAAATCTGGGACAGAACAGACTTCTGCTCTCAAACCTGCTTTATAAGGTTATAGCAGACTCCAGCCATAGCAGACTTAGTAAGTAACAACAATTTATTGTAAAGATTTTATTATTAAATCAGAGCTTCAGGCTACTTACTTCATTATTTAGTTTACATATTGCTGTCTGTTATTATCTAACACTTATTTAATAAACAGGGCACCTGAAAACCCATAAAAATCCCACATTTTTCTTCTCCTTATGTCCCCAAGAGGAAATGTGAACAATATAACAAATGCTACTCTTTAAAAAAAATTAAAAAAAAAATAAACAACAACAAATCAAAACACCCTAATTCACCTCACCCAGGCTACGAAAGGTTCAGAGGAGGAGGACACATCCTTTGTTTTAAAATTAACCTGGTGGTGATAAATGTGCATCCAAAATACACCTGTGCACAAGCTTCAGAACAGTTGTATTCTCCATGTCTCCCTAGTTTTCTTTCTGGGTATTAAAAGGGAATTTGAGTCCTTTTCTTTCTCTACGGAATCTCCTAAGGATCCTACCTCTGAGTCTGTCAATTCCATCAATTCACCTGGGAGTCCTCTTTGGGGAAAGCCACTCTCTGCACCAATGCCCATGTTCTCACACACAATCCCTGGCAGGATCCCTTCTGCCCCTCTGCATTCTCCATTGCAGGTGAGGCTTTTTCCATTCTACTGTAACATAAATTTTTGGGAAGAGTGATGAATGTGATGAGTTTCACAGTGCTGCTCTGTCAGATTGTACGTCTCCAAATTCTCCACATTCATTTATAAAGGATGAAAATCCTGTTACTATAGAAACTGCAGTTTTACATGCCCTGACTGCTCTGTCTTTAAGAGCTTTGCCACAATGATGTTACAAGATTCTTTTCTATTTCTTTAATATTGTAAACCATTAGATCTTCCTCAAGCAGTCACATACAAACATTTTCAAATATTCCTCTCATAAAAAACCCTGCTTTTTATTCCTGTCTGTCCTGAAAGACCCAAAACAGTAGGGGAGTGAATTGAATCAGTGATTTTAAATTGCTTGATTTAAAATTGTTAGGTCTGAGCTTTATAAAAATAAAGTGGGGAAAAATTACTACCACAACTTGAAATTTTAATTTATAATGTAACATAACACAATCGATACCTTATTTAATTTTTTTAAAACTGCCATAGGCAAGACCCACTGTATGAAAAAATAAGATCCAAATCCTTACAACCTTTAGCTAGAATAATTGCATGTTGTCTTATCTAAAGAAAAAACTCTCCATAAATCTTAGGAACAAACTTCTTTTTTACTAGTCAGTTTTCGAAGGCTAAAATGGGTGCCACTTCAAAAAAAATTCCTTGAGTGTTAAGATTGTTTAAATTGTTGACCTTTTTTTTCCCCTTTTTGGTTTATGCACATTATAGTACAGGTAAGGAGCAGGACTCTGCTCGGTGCCAGGAGATCCATAATCATCATTAGATTTGCAAGGTATGAGCACAGGTGACATTTGCCTGGGAATGCTCCAGGAATCCTCTGGCTTCCTGACCCTGCTCTCTAGGAGTATTGACAAATCCTGTGCTGTGGTCTCTGCTGCTGCTCAGCAATGAACAAGCAGAGGCAATGCTTCACATACAGGAAGGGATAAAATTACTAAAATCAAAAGAACTACCTCAGGAAAGAACTCCAGGTTCTCAGCCATCTGATTTTCATCTCCTTGCTCTTCCTGAACACTTTCTTTTTCCACTGATCTGTCATTTAGTCAATCTGTGTATCTGACAATGGACAAACATTTCAAGCTCTGGATGCCCTCCTGGTTTTTTGCCTTTCCCAACAGTTGCTAGAGTTTCAGTGCAGTAAGACCCCTTTTACATTTCCAGCATTCCACAGAAGCCAGGCAGCAGCATAGCGCTTCATTATCTGAACACAGAAACTCAATACATGCCAACCTAAAATGAAAAGTGAAACCCTCACTTCCATATCTCATTGCTGATTCATGAGAAAGTTTAGCAGGACTTAAAAGTTCGTGATATTTAAAGGAGAGATGCAGAGGAAAAGTTTGGTTTTTTTTTCCCATTACCAACCACTGTATTCAAATTCCTCTGACTAATGCCTGCTCTCAGGCACTTATATCTAACTTGTAAATACAGTCCCCATTTCACTGCAGAGCACTCTGCCCCCCGATGTGAGGCATGCATTTACTTCATGATTTCTGCTGACGTTACTGCCTGGCCTGCATTAAAGAAATCCTCATTTCTCACAAATCAATTCAGTGCCAACTTCACCACACACTGTTAGTAGGAGGTTTGTCTGTTTGCCTGGAGCACAGAGTGGAGCACCTGGAGTGGCTCCTCAGATATCCAGAAGTGACTAATTCCTAGATCCCACTTTCTCTCTGGAAAGTGGAAGTTGGACATTTTTACTTTGGCATGTGATTTTCCTCTCATCACAATACAATGACCCCAAAACCACAGTGTGGGCAGTTGGATTTACTCAGCAGAGGAATCTTCAACATGTATCTTGCTAAACTGGGATGAGGCTGCACAGCCACCATGTCCCAGAGCAGCTCAACTTGTCCCACTCCAAAGAGCATGACCAGGCACAATTTCTCCTCCCAGCCCAGCTGCATTTGGCATCTCTCAGGGCCTTACTTGAAAAATGCCAAGTTTTTGTCAGTGTTGTTTCCAGGCTGTCCCCTTAGGCATTGCTCTACTATCATTCAAAAACTCTGTGAATTTGAAATACTTTGTGACTATTTCTTTGTGTGCTATTTCTTCACTCCTAGAACGTTTTGTTTTTGGGTCTGTGTATTTGACTACTCTTTTTGGGGTCTCTCACGTATGAATGCAGGATTCAGACAAAGTGTTGACCAGCACTTAAAGTTTCTGATCTGCTTTCATAACTGTAGCTTGGAATAATCACTGTTTTGAGGCTCTTGGCATATATCTGAAGTTCCTCCAAAAGCATGAAATAAAGGATACCTGTTTAATATTCCAGAGGCTGTTCTTATCACCAGGATCTAATCACTGACCAACTGTGACAGATTTTTGATATTGTCAGGGGGATTTGGATCAGAGACTACTTCTGTGCTGCCAGAAAATTCTTCTCCTATGACAAAGCAATTGATCTGGCTTGCAGGTGTGACCAAAGGTAAAATGAAGACTTTTTTTCCCAGAAATATTGTCTTTATTTTCTCTGGCATATAGTTTAATCCTGTCATTTTAGGATAATTTAGGACCCCTGTCTTATTTTATTATGGCCTACAGAAATCTATCTCCTCTTCAAACAACCTTATACCTTGCTAAATCTTTAGAAAGGCCCAACAGAGATTCCTTATCTTCCCTCTTGCTGACATTATTCTGGAGCCATGGTGTGATCAAGTGCATTGTTTTGCACTGTCCAATTGCACAGGAATGCTTGACTCTTGTGTCTGTATCAACCACTGCAAATTCTCAGTGCAAATGTCTTGTAGTTTTTTGGGCTGTCTCCTCAGTTTCACAAAATAAACGAATTTGCTGTGAAACAGATCTAGGCCAGATGGCACTTTTTGCATGGCACTGGATTTGCAAACAGAGGGTCTAATTTTGAAGTTCTGCTCTAAAGCTGAACAGATGCTATGGCTAACGGGAGTTTTGCTTGCTTGCTTGCACTGCTTAGCAATGACAAGAGATAAATACACAATAGTCCATAAATTCCATCTATGATATCATCATTGCTGGGGCAACTTTTCTTGGCTAGAAGGCTATAATATCTTATTCCTGAGCCAGCTCTCCCTGCCTCCCAGGCAGGCAGCACAGCCACCTCCACTTAGTGCTTCTGGTCTCTCAGAGAAGTTTCTGGGGACACAAATGGAATCAAGTGGAGTAGATGAAGGCCCTGGTGCTGTCCCAAGTTTTTTGCCTAGTAATTTAAATAAATGAAAGATGTGGAAAAAAATATAAGCACTCCTGAAGGCTGACAGTCTGTTCACTATCCAAGTTGTGAGAGATAGTACACCCTAACTTTATGAATTCTACCTTGATTTTACACTGCAATTTTTTTACATAACTAAGAGTTTTTTAGAGTTTAGGAGAAGAAAAGAGGCCTTCAGTCAAAAAAAAAAATTGCAGATAGTGGCAGAGATAGGAGCAGAACAATTAACCCAACACACAGTTTGCAGACACTGTACATCTGTGCAGGATCCTGTGGCACACAGTGGACATAATTTTCACATCACCAGCTTCCTATAAAACTCATATACCAATGTTTACTGCAAATAAAATGTTCACAAAGTCTCAAGTGAAGAAAGACTTTTCTTCCACCAAATTTAGAAACATGAACATGAGACTTGAGTGAAGAAAGAACAAGGTGAATGAGTCATAAACACCTCCCTTTCTGCTCTCATTTCCTCAGAAAAAAGTCTTAAATGTTGCCGCTCATTTTAGGAATAGAATTCTTATTTTCCTTCTCATAATCCCTCCCACATATCAGTTAAGGACAATTGAGTGCACACAGGACTATCAGCTTGGTAACTTTTCATTTCAATGTAGGACAAAACTAACTAAGGGTAAAAAAAGAAAGTTTGTTTAGGTTAATGATTCTTTCTAAGATCCTTTCATCCAAGTTTCTACTCAGTGTCCAATTAACGGGGGATGAGAAAACCATGTGAGATAAAAAGAAGCTGCAGCACTCTTCACTAATTCTTCACAATGAATCCAGACCAAATCATTTAAGAAGGCAAAAAATCTAGTTTATTTTTTGAGTATCTATGCTGTATTTTTACTTAATGTTTTTAGAAAATCACTTGGAAAAGTTACTTTTTCTAGCAGTAATCATGGAAACCAAGTATTAAAAAAAATATGTGCATGAGTTGTTCAGGTAGGGCATCTCCACAACAACTTAGACCTTTATGTAATTCAGGTGTAGAAAATTGTGTGTGTCAAATTTCTACATGTAAATTTGTTATCATTTTATAAATGAAGGTATAATTAAATGCAAGGTAACATTTGTTTTATAACCCCCTCCCAAAAGAAGTTATAATTTTTATTTAGAAAGGCTAATCAAGGCCTGGAACTAAAGACAAAAGAGGTACATTTGACTTGATAATGGGAAAGTTTGTGGAAAATATATTTTTATGTTTTCTTTCATGAAATTTCTTCCAACTGGCATGTGGAAAATAAAGGTGTGTGAAAATTTATCTGGTACTCATGCATACTTCCCCAAATGCAATACTAGTAATTCATAAGATTTTAGTGGACGGAAATGTTAAACTTTTCAAGTTTTACCTAATCAGTGCGTACATCTGGCTGTCCCTGAATTCAGAGTAATGATTCCACAACATCAGCTCTCCCTAGGGCAGTTTAGGGCTTTCAGGATGTGTAATATAGGACTCGCAGTATAATTTTCACCTCAGTTTGTCTGCTTTGCAGAGTATTCTTCCAGTACTTCATAAAAGGGCACAAAGATCACTCTCCAGTACAAAGATTCTTTATACCCACTTTAATCATTCTTTGAAAGCTCTGGAGTCTTGCTCTTGAATTGAACTAAATAGAAAACCTCCACTTCAACAGTTCATTCAGAGAGATGACATTCTGCCTACTACATCATGGAACACATTCCCCATCAAAAAGTAGCAATCACTGAATACATCAGTGAGCAATGACATTGGGGAGGGCACAGTTCTTCATTCTGTCCAATAGACCATGGTAAAACACCTCTTTTATGTCAGAGATTGCCACTGAATGAGTCAGCCTCAGAAAAGCATCTTGCACTCTTTTTTTTAATCTACATTTAAAAAAAATCATTGAAAAAAAACAAACCAGCAAGGTTCTGCCTTAAAATTAACTTACAATCCCATTACATTTTACATGGCATTAAAGTTCTTTAAATGGTGACAATTATTATTCTGTAGCCATACCATTAGAGTTCTCTTCAAGTTTATCCACAGGGGAAGTTTGGCATGACACCCTAAAGCACCTTCTCTCACATATATTTAGAGTCAGAAAATTTATAAATAGATAAATAAATAATTTTAAATTCGTGTTGACCTTTTATAGACATCCTCAGGACTGTTCTTTGCTAAAAAAACTTTGTTACAAATTATGTGTTTACAGATCCAGGGGGTTGAAAAAGCCAAACTCTGACATTTGGCTTTTGCAGATGAAAGGGGATTGGATACGAGCAACACAAAATTCTTACCTTGATATGGTCCTAGCTTTGAGATATGGCAAATGCTGAGGTGCTCAGGAGCTGGAATATGAAAGGCTGAGAGAACTGGGTTTGCTCAGCCTTAAAGACAGAAAACCTTAAGGGGAGTCTTAAGGATACAGAGAAGATGGTGCCAAACTCTTCTCAGATGTGCACAGTGATGCTCCACAGAGTGAAAAGACAAGAGAAAACAAACACACGTTGATAGACATGGGAAATTCTAACTCAACACAAGAATAGTTTTCAATTTATTTTTAAACATATGTGTGTTTAAAATTGGAACAGGTTACCCAGTGAAGTTAACCTTGGAGATACTCAAAATTTGACCAGACAAGGCCCTGAACAGCCCTCTCTTTTTGCCCTGGTCTAAGCGGGAGGGTAGAAGAGGTGACCTGTGGAGGTCTCTTCCCAGCTGGTGATTCTGTGCCTAGCTTTCAGATTTGCTACATTTCACTCACATTGGATGTCCCTTCAGTTTTATCACTGAGCACTGATCATGCCACAAATAAAGACTGATGCTATTAAAGTTACTGACAGAGAATAATTTATACAAAAAGAATGAAAACCTTGCATTTGTCTGGATTTTCCACATTTCAGGTAAATGGTAGGAACTGCATCTCACTTTGGAATCTTGGCAAGGATATGGGCAAATACTTGAAACTCAAACCTTTTCTGACCAGTTTGTATTCAGTAACTTTCTGCTGCAGTGTGTCCCACTGTGCAGAAGGCTAGAATAATAATGTGTCTTTTCCATTCCTCAGATATCATTACCTGCCCCTAAAGGACCCTTAACAGAGTTCCGCCACTGTGTTTCTCTTAGCATTCAAGACATACAATTAGCCTTAATTTGCAAAAATTTATCTTGAATATCTCAGCTTTCTGCCACCACAAGTTAATAACTCAAAACCTGATATATCAACATTACAGTATTAGAAGCACTCCTATTTAGCAATGGTTCAAAACATAATGGAAAGGTTAATTGGCTACTAAAATCTATTACTTTCATTGTCATTTGCCAGTCTGCTAAATTGGAAATGGAGATAGGTTGGCTCAAATGCAATAATATCAACTTACAAAAAAAAAAAAAAAATTCACCTTCTTTTGTGCAGCCCTCTTTTTTTGTGGTCAAACAACTTGCTACACATGGATTATGCAGCTTTCATTGGTATATGGAAAGAGGCAACAGCCACCAAATTATTTAATGCTTCTTTTGCTATGAATAAAGTATAATCTTAAACAGTTTTTGCCTCTTTCTTAAAGAATAGAAGAAGAAGAAACAGCACAGGAAAAAAAATACCCAGCATCTCAGTTTTGTCTAAAACATAATTTAATTTCCTTAGAAACTTACACCAAAAAAAAAATCAAAACAAAACCAAAACCAACCAACCAAAAATTAAAAAAAAGGAAAAGAAAAAAGGAAGAAAGACCACAAATTCTTTCTTTCCTCCAAGTACCAGAGGGGAAGAAAAAGCAGGGTAGATGAGAAATTAATACTGCATGAAAACAAAAATGCTTTGCAGCAGATTCCAGATCACATCTTCACCTATAGAAATAATTGTCAGTGCAGCAAAGGAAGCCACTCCAGTTGACCTTACCAAGGGATACAGTTCTGTCTTTTCACTATACTTGTTACCCTCAGCTCAACTCAAGTCAATGTGACAAGTGACATGGCTACAGAAACCTCAGCTATAGCAAAAGGGCAGTGTCTGACCTGCTGGCAAATAAGCTTGTGTTTATTGCTTTGCCTGACATTTGAAAGCTGATTTTAGTGAAAACATTAACTGACTTATTAAATTAACATACACACTCCTGATTCATACATCCCAGGTTGTATATGACATCTATTAAATATATATGTACAGATATTACCCCAATGTTTTCTTAGGAGATGCTGTAATTGATCAAGTGGGAATACACTTAGTCATTTTCATGGCTCAACTGGACATCTTAATCCTCATAGGTATAAATTAGAGTGGCAATATACTGATGAGAAGTAAAACTTACATGGCTCATCTTTTGAATTTCACTGAAATACATTCATAATATGTACAGCCAGCTTCTGCACTGGGCACTGGAAGGCAAAAAGGTACTACTCAGAAATAATTATGAGGCAACAAACTTGCAATTCTCTATTCAGGTACAGAAAATTTGGGATTTGACATCAGTCACTCGTGTGTGCTTGTGCTGAAAGTATAATTCCCAGAGTTTTAAAAATTTCTACAAGGGCATGGGATACAAACCAACATTTTTAAAGAATATCAAAGAGAAATATCACTGCTTAGAAGCAGATGGACAAAGACATAGTCCTTTCTTATTAAAAGAGAAAGGACATGATAAAAACCTTTTAAAATGCCAGTGCATCTTGCCCATCACACACGGATGAGAAACTGCTGATGAAACAACTTGCAAAATGTTTTCTTTATGGTTGCAAGTGGCTTTAACTGACAGATTTTAAACTGATATTTAGGGAAGAGATGCTTAGAAAAGCTGAAACATAGAATTGAAGTGAAGCACAGTTAGTTCTCATTCATGTGGCTAAATTTCAACTTCTCAGGTTCAGGAAGAACTGCCAGCCACATGAGGAAATATTGGTATATGAAATGTTTAAAATACAGTGCTTCTTCTCCTTTATGCCTATCCTCACGACTGCAGAAAAGCTTTCCAATGTAAACACTCCATGCTCCACACATCCACTCACAAGGCACTATGGGCACTGTTGGTATTTAGTCTGGCTTGAGCTCCCAAGGATTACACACACCTAAAGGGAAGGTCTAACAGCATTTTAATGCAGCACAAATGAGGCATGTTTGTGTATATAAATCTCAAGTTCCCATCCAGCTCCACGCTCTGCTCCACAGAACTGAATTAGTCACAGAATGCAGATGAAGTTGAGATCAGTGTCCTTTCAGAGGGACAGGACAGCTCTGCCCAAAGGCCTGTGCACCACAGAGCAACAATTTCGACACTCCAACACTCTTCCTATTTGTAGGTTAAGTCAAGACAGAAGTCAGGCTAGTTGGACTTGTAAAACAATCATTATTTGTCCCAAATTTCCTGATGTTTCAGTAAATATCTGAGAGGTAGTAAGTATGCTTTGTTAGTTAGGTTTGATTGTTAAAAATCCTTGCATAAGTGAGCAAAAAGCATGCTTCAGAATAAAGAGTGTGCAGTTTGGATGCTGAGCACATGGCTATGTTTCCTCTGGGCCCCAGCCCACGGAGCTGCCCTGGGGCTGAGAACTGCTGACAAACAGCTGCCCTTGGGGCTGCTGCTCCTGGAGCTGATCCCGAGGAGCTAAAACCTCCTCCCTGTGGCCAGCAACACTGCAAGTCAGGAACCTTGACAAGCATTCATTTGTGGTCTTTGTTTAGGTCCAACTCCTATACATACATTTCTCAATTAATTCAGTGTTAAAGGGCATTTATTTCAAAAGAAAAATGCTGCAAAGGTCTCAAAAATAACAGTAGGCAGATCTGCATTTTAACATGTGCTAGAAATGTTTTTTCTGGTGAGAACTAACTTAAGAGTAATTTGTTTATATTTTGAGGGGATGTGGAGAGTGGCTGCTGGTTTTGTAGCTCCTGGGTGTAACCCAATTTTGAAGAAATATCAAAAGCAAGGATTTCACCTGAATTACTGAGAATGTTTGGTTTAGTTATTGCTAAAGTGTTACCATCACAGCCAGATAAGGTTGCTGGTTTTCCTTTTTCTAGTGAAGCTTTTCAAATCATCATATTAAATAGAGATTATAATGTCTCCAACTGTGTTAATTTAATGGTAAATTTAATCCTAAATATGCAGAGCAGTGCAGTTTCACCAGAAAAAAAAATCCCTAGAGCCTTACCTCAGGTGTTTCTTTAAAAATATTATCATTTTAAAGTTGCAAGAAGATTAACCTAAATGGACCCAGAGATAAACAAATAAAGACACAAATGCAAGCCTGTACCAATAGAGTGCCCCAAACCCATACATATTACATATTTTGGCGAATGCAAATAGATGATTATATTGAACAGTGTCAGTTTGCACAATATTATACACTTCGGGAGCTGGCTTTTTGACACACTGCTATTTTATATGCTGCTCCTACCATCATCTGAGAATCACTCTGAATACAAATAAAGAATAAAACATGCAATCTCATTAAACATCTCACCCATGAAATTGTAATGATAATTAGTCTTGTAAAGCTAAGTGAATAAAATTTTTGTTATTTTTGTGTCCATTTTTGTATACTCAGGTACTTCTTAACCAAAACAGGCCCATGAGCACAGGACCAAGATGTAAAATACCAATATCTGTTTCTTCATCATTTTGTGCTCCTAGGAGCCAAAAATTCTCCCTAGCTGGTTTGGTCAAGGCTTATGAGAAATTTCTGAGATTGTAAAGAAGGCCCAGGGTGGGAGTGGTGGCGGGGATCTACCACAACAGGCTGGAGAAATCTGGGAGCATCAGGGTAGAAGTGGGACAGCTTTCCACACACATATTTAGTACTGCTACTTTTGAGAACATAAAACTCCTAAAACTGTACAAACCATAAAATATTTATTTATTTCTTCCAGGAAATAATGTTGATGTGGGAGACAAGAACTCCTGTTCACTCTAGCTCTGGGAAAGGTTCAGCTAACAGCAAGATAAAAAGGAGGTCCTGTAAGCAGAGATTGGGCTGTATGGCTTATATGAGCTTGGTTTATTTGTTTAGAAGTACAAATCCCACAGCAACAAATTATTCTGAAAGACGGAAAAAAATATTGGTTGAAAATACCTTTTTCAGAAAAAACACTAAATTATGATAATAAAAAGTGCATTTTTTAGTAAGAAAACTATTTTAAATGGTTAAATTCAATACAAAATCCAAAAATCACAGAATTTCAGAGCTCCATCAGTTTCTTCCAGGCTGAACACTGGTTTGAAAAACCCAGTCTACCTCAAGAATTATGCATGCACCACCAGTATCAGAGGTATTTATTACAGAGCACGGATTTCCAGGAAAGCAAACATTGCCATGAAAACTGCATCATGCATTCCCAAAATAGTTCTATCAGTTTGTGGGATGAAAGGTGTAGAGTAGTTTAGAATGATATATAGTCCAGAAGACTTTGGTAAATCAAAGAATGTGTCAAATAGCCTCCCCTGAAAGAAATCATTCAAACTGATTTTTTCTTGAGCACAGACTGAAAACTGACTAAGGAACTATAAACAAAGAGAGAATGACAAACAACAGAGCATCAGTATTTAGGTACCCAGGCACTTTTGGACTGGTTTTATTGCTGGACTTCTTTTATCTCCTTAAGCCAAGAGAGAAAACTGGATGAAAAAATATTATTATGTAGAGAGGAGTCAGGGGGTTTTATCTTGCTTACCTGGAGAGCCCTGTAACACAAAGCATGGCAAACAGTTCCTTTATAAACCACAGAAAGTCATGGGATGCATTTGTGAACGGGGTTAAAAAAATGAGGCAGTGTTTCTGTAATGACATGTGACAAGCTACTCTGCCTTCACCCCACTTCAGCTCTGCAGGACAGCCTGACAGGAGACCCAGACTGATTTGGAGGGGCTAAAGGCTGGGCTAAATCCCCACATGCAACCAATCCAACACCTGTGGTTGTTTGGACTTGAAAGCAGAAAGCAGATATGCTACAGCATAGTCCCACATGCAAGATACACATCAGTAGCTGTGGTAATAAAGACCAGCACCTTCTTTTCAATTAAAAGGCCACCTGTATATATTCAGATAATTCATTAGATCTACCCAGTATCATCACCTTGAGAATCTCACTATGACCTTCACAAATTTTGGGGTAAGTCTAATTCCCATGTTGACATCTGTAATTGCAATGCAGAGACACAGGTTTTAGGGTATTTATAATAATAGTATAGTGGGGTCCTCACCAGTAACTCTAACTTCAGTGAAAGTAAACATCTTTGCACCGACTCAACATGTGATTCTCTATCTTAGACTGTTCTGCAACAACAGAGAAGTAATTTTTCTGAGGGTTTTTCTTTTCCAAATGAGCTATTGATAATTTGGTTTCTTTGTTCCCATCCATGGTCTTTAAATATTAATGTATTTGGTACTAAAATGTTGCATTTTAAATGTGAGGTCAAACACCACTGACCATTTTTGTACTTTAGATTAATATTTTCATTTCAGTTTGCAATTAACAAAGTGAACAGCAGTTTGAAAATGGAAAATAAACATGATAGTTCATAGATTTTGGGAAGCAAACATCCTTAATTTTATTCTAGTTGAAACTAATGAAGTGCTGTTAAACTTTTTCTTGAAAACTTTAGTTTTGAAGATACATCAGAAAGAAAATCTTGTCCCCAGTCCCTGCAATGTTGCATTAAACTTCTTCAAAAAGCCACCATTTTGCCTCAGCTGAGCATAATCAGTGAAATGCAAACTGATGTGTAAAAATTGCCTACACTGTTTCATGTAAATTAAAATTATTCCTATAAACTCGATGTTCAGATTATCTGACAACTACTGTTGTATTCATTTTTCTGCTGAATACAGTAATTGACTGCATATTCATTTCCTTACTCGCATTACAATTATTTTGGATGCTGGTGAGGAAAAGCTACTAAATACACTAATAATTACATAATATTTAAAGCTTGTTTTATAGTAGATTTGCCTAAAATCAATGATCCTTTTTGTGTTGGTAAATCTCCTGCAAATTTTAAAAATGCTTAGTGGCAAAACCTTCTGTAAAGTGAAGAAGTTTTATTTATTTTCTCGAAAACAACAACTCCCACCAGAAGAAACTTTAGCTGCTCTTTACAAGAGAGCCAGAATCTTTCCAGACAGCAAGTAGTGGTCTCACTGAGATATACCTGTACATGTATATTAAAACTGGTGCATGAACACATTGTATAGAGGCATAAAATGAGCTCCAGATTGCAGCAGAGGCCAGGAGCAGAATTGAGCTTCAAGTCACCTCCTACATGAGTACCCAGGCCTCTAGATCAAGCAGTTTTTCAAGACAGGTGCTAGGACTCCTGCAAATAAAATTTGAATCTCTTCACCCTTTCTCTCCTCTATTACTCTGAAATTTTGAGGAGGTACCAAGAACACACAGAAAGTGTCTCATGCTTTTCATTTTGTGTGCTTACCCCGATGTAGCACTAGTTCAGTCATGCTGCTGAAGAGTGACATCCTTGAAACATTTATTGCTTTGTATGTGTGGAATCTCATTTGCAAAGGTGTTTCTGCAGCTCAAGCCTTTCCCTGTCTCTAAGCATACATGCAAGTGAGACAAGTGGGGTATGATACAGAAAGGAAGAGGAAATGACGTTCTAGAGTTTGCTTAAATAAAACCTAATCCAGTCTAAAGGCTGGAAATGGCAAAGCAATTATGCTTGTTGTTATATCTATTTATATGCATGTAAACACTCAGGAACAGTGAATGATCTGAAAATATTTTGTCCTGATGTTTCCAAGAAAATTAGCAAAACATTAAAATATGGAAAATTAGGAAAAATAAATTTATATGAAAAGAGACTGTAAAATATTTCCTTATTGACAGAAATGTTTTATTTATACAGTTTTGATGAAAAGTTAATACATTTCTACCGCCAGTTGTTTCTCAAATGCCTGTGGCTAAAAGAAAAAGAATGTTATCTGGCCTCCAGCTTTTCTGTGAGTGCATGATAGATTTGCTAGAATCCTAACATTAAGCCTAATTTAACAGCCAGAATGTGGGATGGTGATGGGATGCAGGGTCAGAGACAGACAAAGGCCGTAGCTGCAGAAACACCTTTGCAACTGAGACTCCATAGAAGTTTGAATCATTTCACAGAAGCATTCCATTTGCCAGTTCCCCTTGTGTCCAACAGGTGCTAAATTGCAAATGGCTTTTTATGTTTAATATGCCAGAGTAACCTGAAGATATAGGTCAGGCCTTCACTGCACTGATTTCTCCAAACAAGAACACTTTCCCTTATGCATCTATCTTCAGCTAAATACGAGAGAAAGCAGTTGTGGAAGAATCTCACATCTACAGTCATGCATGTCCTTCATGGCTTGATGGAAAAATCTTGCCTATAATTAAAGAATTCATGCAGCTCACAAAATATTTCAACACAAATTCTTCAGTCTTGACAGATTTCAGAAGTTTTTTGAAGCTGCAAGAAAATTGCCAAGTCAAGCCACATACTCAATTCACATTTTCCACCTTACTTCATTATAATGCCCCAACTTGTTTACAGCAATAAAATCCTGTTTAAAGTGGAAAAATATTTCTATATTTGCTGTAGGAAGTAAGTGATAAGAAGAAAAATAGGTATTAAATTCTCTTTTGCCCAGCTTTTAACACTGAAAAGTGCTTTTACCTTTCCTTTTAAAAAACACATACATTTCCAAAACACAAGTCCTTTCCTCAGAATTTGGTAAATATTTATAGGGGGAATTGATTACATTTTTCTCTACTGCCTTATCAATTTCTTATGTCACCTGTCAAATGCCAGGGGATTTAAACAAAAAAAATCTCTTTCTGCTTTTGTTAACATTTTTATCCCTTGTTATTTCCCAATAACCAACTTCAAGGTACCTTTGTTATAACTTCCAGTATTGAGTTTTCTTCCCTTATTTGTCACTGTTATCACACACACCTCAAATAATTTAGAAGGTAAATACAGAAATATAGAAACCAGGAGGTACTTTTATCTTTGCCAAACTAAAGCTCCACCTGCAATGGTAGCTGACAAAGTCAGCCTCTGCTTGCCCATCACACCCAGATAATTGTGGCAGTATTTTTTGGTTCTAGCATTCAATTACTGTGTGCTATGAAATAGGAAAATATTTTTAAACATTTATGCTATTTATTAATCGCGACAGGAAGGCATAAATGTTTCTTTCTCACTCAGCTACCCACAAGATGGATAATGGCTGTGTGGGACCTGAAAGAGACTAAGAGACTGAATAGAAATAGACTCATTTAATTTTTTTTTTAATTTTTTTTTTTTTTGGTGAGGAATATAAAATTACAGGTTTGCTAGAAGATTTTTCTCCATACATCCTCCCTTTGGTAGTAGGTCCTCATCAGAAAAAATGTGACTTGGTAATGTGTAGTAGGAAAACACCTAATTCTTGATTTATGCTAAGCTAATTTAGGCTTCAGATCATTAAATAAACTACTTTGTATTAGAGAATATTAGTAGCCAATTAGATTAGTTAGGTTAAAATAAGTGAATATTATAACTTTGGTGATATGAACTGAGTAAATGAACATCATGCAAATGAGGTCGCTGTTACTTTGCTCCCCAAGTAGTCCTGTCTAAGGTATCTTATTTTTAGATATTCTCACACGTCTCTTACTGGATGAGAAAAGGAAATTTCTGGAGATCAGAAGATGACAAAGCAGTCTGGAAAATGCTTGAGTGTTAAATATACTCAGTCTCGTGGCTGCCTAGCTCTGCAAGAGGTTACTTATTTCCTGTGCTAAATCTAGATGACTATTTTAAAAGACTATTCTCAAAGAAAATGATGGGAAGACTTATTGTGCAAGCATAGATAGGAGAAGGAGAATATCTCAGGACTTTTCAAAGCATTTTTTTACCAGCCCAAGCTACTGCAGACTGAAAAAATTCAGGGCCCAATATTTTGTTATAACTAGCTTTTATGATCCATTGACCTTTCTAGCTTTCTCTCCATCATCCGAACATGCCGTCAGTGAGTGTAAAATCCCTCTTTTTGCTGTTTTGGTATCCTAGGGACCCTATTTCTAATAGAACTTGATCTTCTCTAAGGCCAGTAAAAATTCTTCCTGATCCCAACAGTTCCATTCATGTACAGGAGAGCTTCTTTGAATGGGGAACTCTGTGACATTCTCTCAATTCCTTAAGCAAATCAGTGTTGGGATGCTTTCAACTAAAAGCACTGCAGGGTTTGGGTTTTTTACTAGAAAAAAGATTGCTCTGGCAAGTATTAGTCTTCCATATTCACCTCTTAGGGCTACGTGTGCGCTAAAATATCTTTAGAATAATGACTTAAGGTGTGGTTGATGAGCTTAATCTAAATGCAGCATTGTGAAGTAATATTAATGAAATTTAGTGGCTGAAGGGGGAAAATATTTCTTTGTTGAAGTCTGGAAATTTTGAAGCTGAAAATGCTTAATGCCCTTTAAGGAGAGGGAGTAAAAAGCTACTTATTTATTTTAATATTAAGCAGCTGCATTTTTCTAACGGCTAAATTTAAGTTGATACAGTTAATCTCTTACTCCATCTGTGTGTAACCACTTCACTCTTGGGACAATATTTGCCAACTTTTCAGAATGAATCACATATGAGTAACAGCAAATCTGTTGCAAAGGTAAGTTACAAAACCTCTTACCACAGCCTCAGGAATCACTCAGCATTTTCTGGACCACAATGTGGCAATCAGCAGTCTAGGTATTTCAGAAGAAAATTCCCTGTGTGCTTTGTTGAATCCTATTCAGGAAATGCTGTAAGCTGTTTATTTGTGACTTGTATTTCAGCACAAAATCTGAACCTCTGTAGTGTGAAAATGGGACCAACCTTCCCCTATCTTCACAAACTTCTCATTCAATTTTCTTTGACTGTGCATGTGCACTTTCATATTTAAAGATGTACTCACTCTATTGTTAATATTTGTGCCATTAGACTTCTCCTAAATTCAGAATCTGGCTCTCTGGGTAGGTCCTAAGGTGCAGGTTCACAGTTTGTGGTGATTGGGAGTGGGGCTGTGGCTGAGCCTCATCCCCAGTGGGCACAGCTGTGAGAAGCAGGTGAGCAGCACTGACAGCAATGAGCCATGGAGTGCCCAGGTGCACCCAGCAACCACCAAAGGGAACAGAGGGCACACAGGTGCAATGTGTGAACATCAGGGGATAAAAGGCTGGGCTGAAGAACAAGAAGGGTCATGCCTGCAGCCTTCTGGAGTGGTGTGGTGTTTGTATGGGCTGAAGCTTTCTGAAATGTGTAGTGATACTCTGTGTGTTGTGGCTGTCTCTGCTGTGGCATGTGCTGTGACACTAAGGGATCCCAGAGATGACAGGGAGGTATCGGCCTCCAGTGCCTCAATTCCAAACACAGGGAGGAGCGGCTCTTGAGTCAAGCGTGGGCAGCACAGCTCTGAGGGGACAGGAACAGCAGCGACTGTCCTGTTTCAAAAAGCAAAGTAACCAGCTGTGACCCACTCTGCTGCTCTGACTCTGAGCCCTGCAGGCTCCCTGTTTTACCTTACAACTCTTTTTTCTACTGTTGTGAATTTAGGTTTTCACATACAGATCCATTAAACAGTTTTGGATTTGAAAGATTTGTGTTTTGCTTTATCCATAAATGTGTAAATCACAATGACAGCTCATCTTAATCTTTCCTTCAAAGGACTAAGAGAAATAAATAGTAAGATTTCATATCTTTAGAGTTAGGGTTTTTTTAGTAACATATGAATTAGACAAGCATATGTTTCTATGTGTAGAAAAAAATGAGCTGTTTAATTACAGTCACTATTCTGTTTCTGAGTAACTGCATAATAAGATTTTGTTTGCCTTGTAGCCTTCTCTAATCCCAGGATGACTTTTTTTTAAACTTCGATAGAAATAAAATTTTAAGATATAGTTTCTCTTGGGTGGCATTTGTAATGCACTCTGATCTCCCTTCCCTGCACATGTCAATTCATATTTTATGGAGTCTTATTATAAAACTAGAGCCAGTGTTACTCTGGAACGACCATCACACTCTTTTCAGTTATGGATAATTTAATCTGTTCAAAATTTTCCTTTTTTTCCCCTGCACTGTAATTGAGGGGTTTTAATTATTTGTGTGATAGTTATAATACCAAGCCCTGATACTATTAAACCCTTGCATTAAGATGTTAAACAAAACCCAGCAACTTCCATAAGAAACCTGATCTTTAACAAGGAATCTTATTAGTAGTACAAAGCAGAATTGCTGTTTACTCACTGATAGACACCTCTCTTTAACAGACTTATTGGGAAAATTTAACTCT
The DNA here is from genome assembly GCF_031753505.1 of Anomalospiza imberbis. Taxonomy (NCBI): domain Eukaryota; kingdom Metazoa; phylum Chordata; class Aves; order Passeriformes; family Viduidae; genus Anomalospiza; species Anomalospiza imberbis. Next base: position 8,241,760 of record NC_089689.1, on the reverse strand, counting down.
TCTGTAGCATCCAGGACTTGAATTGATTTTGAAGACTTTTTTTTCCTAAGCCTTTTCTATTGCTTTGCAAGGTTTTGTAGTACTGGGAAGAAATATGAGAGATTTAAAAGCCATATATATGACACTTTTAGATTGAATTACATCTGAGCTTCTTAGAGTGGAAAAGGCAAATGGAAAAGGAATAGGTTGTTTTCTTCCATATTTCTTTCTCTCTGCAATCTAACAGCTCACATTAGCCAGGTCTCTTTAGTACAAATGCACTTTTAAGAAACTGATCTGTGACAGGATGTTAGTTGGGCAATGGCAGTGCAAGACACAAGGCTGAATTATAAAGCTGGCTTTCAGGAGGAAAACTTTTAGTGTTATATAGGGATGTTAGCAGGGTCTCAGAGTGAGCAGGTCTTGAGGGGGTCCAGGAGAGCTGACTAATCAAGAACAGTTTCCTTGGAGGACAGGAATGACCCATTACAATGGAGGTTGAAAAAACAGGACATTCCTAAATCAGCTCAAATGTGAAAAAAGGGGCACAAGATGAGGAAGCAGTGACAGGCTCTTGGAAGAGCTTCGACACATTCCCTGAGTGTACAGAGATGGAGTCACCAAAGTTAAAGCTTACCTTAAGCTAAAATTATCAAGGGTTATGAAGACCCACAAGAAAACTTTACTGCACATTTGTTGACAGAGAAGCAAAATCTGGGTTCCTCAGCATATGTGTGCAGGAGACCTAGAGCCAAAAGACATGCTCAGAGTGACAGATTCAACAAAATTTGGTAGAAGTTTTTAAAAACATTGTTTTGTTGTTTACAAGATTGTGTTCATTGTCAAGATGATAAAGGAGTATTTAATTTCATATTGTCTTAACCCAGAATTTTTTAACTGACTCAAAACATTCAGGTCCATTCAAAATGGCACTATTGTTCTCAGGGTTGGCTTGCTCTCCTTCTTGCCCACTTATTCAAACCCGTCCCTGCCCCCTCTGAATTGTTGACAGTGTTTTAGCAGAACCACTTCCACCCATGTGCATCAGCAGATCACAAGGAATGCTGTCATACTAAAATTCTAAGAGTCTTCATTTTTTTCCATGTTTATGCCTGTATGTGTTGCAGCTGTGAATGTACCTACACAGATCCAACTCCCATAACTAGTAATGGCATTCCAATGCCAGCAACAGCTCCTACAAAAAATTAATTCCCTACCTTCACAACATATTTTTTAAACCTCCCTGTGTGTTTCAAAACCCACAGAGTTCTGGAAACTTTCTATTCTTCAAGTTGCTGCATTGGTAATTTATGATGTTACTGCCCGGTAGTATCATTGTTGAACTGCAAGCCAACAGCTTATCTGCATTTTATCAGAAAGTGTCCATTTTGAGCTGTGATGCCCTCTAGATGAATGATTTCTTCACTTTTCTCTTTAGGGAATCTCGCAGAAGAGCAAGGACTCTTGCCTCCTATTTGCAGTGAAATCAGGTCTCATTACATTCCTTTGGGTCAAGCAAGGAACTGCTGTGTCAAACCTTTTAGGACAACACTGGGAAATAATACAGTAGGATGACCTGACTAAAAAGGGTAGTTTTCAGTAAGTGCTTCCAACACTTACTAAAGAAGTAAATTAATCCTCACAGCTCTCGTTTGGTAACATAGGTGAGCTTCTCTGTTTAATTCATGCCCTACAAAAAGGCAGCTGTTTTGCTTTGATGGGCCAGGCTCTGGGGGGCTGCACAAGGCAGGGAGTTTGACCTCAGCAGTGCAGATGTGTTCCAGTAGAGTTGGTGCTCAGCTCGTGGACTTTAAAGAAAGGTTTTTCCCAGCTGATCTCTCTACCTGACATAAGTGATGCAAAAGGACTGCATCAGGTGTGCTGCGCAGCATAGTTTCAAATACTTTCTAGCTGCACCCCAAGGTTGAAGATTTGGGGTACTTCTCACTGTCCCAAAAGCATGGCTATTGCAGAGCTGGAGCACAGCTTGGTGTGAGTGGCCAGATCCTCTGTGTCCAGTTTAACTCTTTTGTCTGTCTATGTAACACTGCAGAATTGGACAAAGCATGTAAGGGGCAAGCTTTTACCTCATACAACAGCTCCTCTGCCTTCCCTCTGTAATTTAGAGCAGGCTTCAGGGAGGTTTTTTTAATTATGAAAGTACCTTTATGGTGTTTGGCTGTCTAGGCTGGAGGGGGTTGAATTATGGCATAGGCTCACTTTCTCACTTGCTCGACAGGTGTAGTGTGCATACTCATGGCTGGGATTCTGATCCTGAAATAAGGTTTTTAATCAAATTACTGTGAAATTCAAAATTAGAATCCAATGTGTATTTCTGTGGCATAAGGTTAAGGAATAGAGTGATAATTTTGCATGATGACAACTTTAAAATCATCTTTGAAGTAGAATGGGAGACATGCGGAGTCTCATAGCTTTGCATATGCAAGGGATAAGAACAGGTTTTATCCCTTTTTACCCAAAATTTTAAAGATATATTAGAATTCAAATGTGTTACCACAAAACCTGTAGGTTGTTCTGCTGTAAAAAGGTTGAACTCCATAGTTTGAAAAAAAGGTTCATCTTCTTTAACAAGCAATCTTCAAATGCAAGCACAGTGAAGTAGTAGGTAGGAGCTTAGTACAGAGAAAATGGTAAGGGAAAAAAAGTCCTCTTGAATTCCATCCACTTATCACTCCTCCCAGCTGTTGCTGTGATTTCCTATAGTCAAGTGACACTTTAAAAATATCCTTTGTCTTCATGATTGCTAACAAATTAGAAAATTCATTAAGTACTGCAGAAAAATAGAGATATTTTCTGAGCCCCAAATTGGCCACTCTGTGTCCCAGTGGGATAGTGCCAGTCTGAAACGTTTAAAAGCTGCTTAGGGAGGGATATTTACTGGGCTGTGAGGCAATGGACAAAGTGTCTAGAGAAGCTGTGGATGCTCCAACACTGGAAGTGTTGAAGGCCAGTCTGGATGGGGGACTGAACAAGATGGGATAGCCAAAGGTTCCCTGCTCATGGCAGAGGGGTGGAATGAGATGAGCTTTAAGGTCCCTTCCAACCCAAATGATTCTGTCATTCCATGATATTCCTACTTCACTGCTACAGTCCTCTGATGGAAAGTATTGAGGAGAGCGGGAAGGATGAGCTTCACCCTCCTAGAATAGGAGATGGGTTATCTGTAGGCACACAATGTGTGGTCATTGGGAGCGGGGCTGCAGCCCAGCCTCATCCCCAGTGGGCACAGCTGTGAGAAGCAGGTGAGCAGCACTGACAGCAATGAGCCATGGAGTGCCCAGGTGCACCCAGCAACCACCAAAGGGAACAGAGGGCACACAGGTGCAATGTGTGAACATCAGGGGATAAAAGGCTGGGCTAAATGGCAAGAAGGGCAGATGCTTGCAGCCTTCTGATGTGATGTGGTGTCTTACAAGAATGTCATTGCAGTGAGTGAAGCTGTGGGAATGAGACTTGCACAGGGAGAGAGGATCTCACTCTAGGTAAACATTACTGTAAATGGCTGGAAAGAAACAAAGAGATGGAAAGCCCAGGGCAGAAAGCCTCATTCTTTGTTCCACTCAAAGATCTTTATATTGTGCAGCATACTGGCTAGACATACAGCCAGAAAGTTTTTGTTGTAAAGAGGGATTAGAGGTATGGTGTGGAACAACATGCACTATGACTTGTTTATAAAAAGGGAAAAAAAATTCTACCATGGTAAATAAGTGGCAGCTGAGCTCAATGCTATTCACTCATAGCACTGCCCTAACATCAAATTGCTGTGTTACATTTGGGAGTGTATGAGCTCCGTAAATTTCTCCTCATGAATTAATGTAAACAGTAGATTTGAAATAAAGAAGAGGATGATAAATGCAATGAAGCTTTTCAATATCAAGTTCCTGGGTCAAGGCAGAGTCCTTGCTGAAAGCCATTGGTATTTATCCTTTCTAGTCACAGGCACAATCTTGAAGCTCAATTGCCTGGAGAGAGTTCCCATCTCTAGGATATTCATACTGCTCAGAATACAAGCTGCTTTCTACTGCTCTTATTCCATTCTACTCAATCTCTTCTAGAAGTGCACCATGTGGGACAGCTGCCCTTCACATATTTATACCACTGGATGTTGGGAGGAGTAGGTAGTTTTATAGGGAAGAAGGATTTTATACAGCACTGATGGAAGAGCTGTAAATTCAACAGTATTTCAGTATCATGGAATAAAAAAACACCCTATTTTTATGCTTTAAGGTGAGATACAATAAACTTTGAAGTGCTAGACTTAAGATCTATGTGTTAAAGGTTTTTTTTTTATTAGTAGGGAACAATACAGGACCATAATTATTCCAGAGGAAGTTGGGCATATATTGTTCTGGAAACTGGGATTTATGGTGATTATCTAAGTACTGATTACTTGGAGATTGAAATACCAAGTTTTTTAAAGAATGTTTATTTTCTCTAAAGCAATTTTATGGCAGACCAACAATACAATCAGACTTAGGTACAGAAATATGTTGGCTTTGAATTAGAAAAAAAAACTTAAAATATATCTTGGAGTCTGAAATAGTATTTTATATTTTTATATGTATATATATATATATACACACACTATGTAAAAGGTCTTTGCATTTCAAATGCTTTATCCTTGTCTATCTCCAATATTCCCACTACTATTAGACATAAATTCGTAGCCTGTAGTAATCTTACCAAGTCATGCATGCAATTATGAACAGATGTGTTGTTTGAATTGGAGCATAAAATACCAAGCAATAAAGTTGTTTGTGTGATGAATACACTTAAGGCTTGATTTTTCTATCATGAACTTTTCAATTTCCTCATGTTACAGATTTAAAATTCAGTGAAGAAATAAGAAACAATAAAGGCAATAAATTAGAAGTTTAGAAAGAAGTGTATCAAGTCTCAGAAACATTGCTGTAATGGAAATACCTTATCTTCACCAGCGATCCACTTTATCTCCCAACTCCTAACAAACTCTCTCAGCTGGCAGAGAATTTGCTTTCCTGGAGAGGATTCCAAGTTCAGTTAAAGTCACTGTCCATATCTGCATGTATGAACACAGGTGACATCCTCCCTGTGCAGTGTGTGAGATAAGATGTGTTTGGGATTCACAGGGGTGAAAACTGGGACGTGAACTTGGGGAAATTACATTGTGGAGTGAATGTCTTACAGGGATGCAGTGCTAAAGATATAATACAAGCAAATACACATATACTGGAGTCCAGTTCTGATTAGCAAAATACTTTATACCCAAAGTCAAATCCTCTTTTACTTCAGTGCGACCTCATGCTTTGCAAACCAAGTAAATCAGGGCCCACAGTAATTGAGATACAAAGTTCTTCCTGAGCTGCTGGAAGAGGGGGGTCATTAAATACAGGCAGTTTTGCCTCTTTAGTGGAAAGGGTGAGGTGAGAGGCAGAATGGGATTGATCCTGGTTACTCACCATGACCATCATGTGGTAATGACTCAAAGCAATGGTCCTTGCAAAGACAGGGGCTCTGGGACAGTTATTAGCTGTAAACACTGGTACTTTACCACTGCCACGAGAACAATGTCATTATTTTTCAGCATCAACTGGTAAATTCTATGAGATTCTGCCACTTTTATATGTTTATTCTTTTTAGTTACTGTTTAGTTATAGGCAGGAACTAGCAAGGGATGATGCACTGTTGTTTACAATGCTCATTAATTTCATTTTATAGAGATTTATCCCAGTCTAAAGGAAGGGAGTTGCTCCTTGTACTGAGGAAGTTTGGCAGAGTGATATAGAAAGAGTCAGGGAAAATTAGTTCAGCATTACCTCTTTAAACTGCAACTAATAGGTATTTCTGCCTTGGTCCTTTTAAATATGAGTCATGGCCCATTGAAAAACTAACTGAAATTACAGCATATTTCTTTAAGAAAAACAAGTACCAATTTATTAATCTCTAAAAAAATAAGTTTAGATTAAAACATGTTTAAAACCTACCTTGATATTTGGAAGATAAATATGGCTTGTGTGCTATTGACAAAAAGGAAAAAACCCAAAACACCCAAACCCCAAAACCAAACAAAAATAAAATGTATATTATCTTTTTCAAAATTTCACTGTTGAAACAGAAAGCTGGTGTCAAGGGTAGAAAATCAAATATATAAAAATTATTTTCCATTATCATAATAGTATATGCAAAAAACTTCAAGTTTAAAAATAATAAAAGTTGAGAGAAGTCACCAGTGTTACCTACGTGATGTGACTTCACTGTCTTCTGAAGGTCCATGTTGATTTACAGTAACTAATGACTAATTGCTTCTTTTGTTTTGCTTGCATTGTTAAAGTAGTCTGAAAAATTAAATCCTAGAAATAGAAAAGACTAGTACACATTTTTAAGGCACAAGGCATACAATTGCAATGATAGACATTCCTACTTAAGTTTAAATGTGACAGGAGTGTAAACCCTTCTTTGTGGAAAATAACTCAATATTTGTTTGAACTGTCACACTGTCATTTCCATCATGCCAAGTAAGGAAACAACCTTGAATCGTTAAACTTGGAATATTTGACACCATCAGCTTTTGCCAGGCCAGCAGTGCTTCTGCTGCCTCGGGTGCAAATTCTTTCATCATATAACATCAAATTTCCCAGGATTATGTCCAGCTATGAAACCCTGACTTTAGGCTTTTAAAATAGTTTCAGTAATGGACAAAGTCATAGAGAGGGCAAATTTGCTGCTCAGCCACATTCAGAGAAATCAAGGGAATTGTGCCAGCAAAGAGCCTGGCCTGTGGCAAGGGAGAAGCTTGCAGCCACGAGCTACAGAGGGCTCAGAAAGCTGAGCAGGAGTTAAAGGACTGAGAACCAATCTGCCGAGGTTTATGGGAATACATTTGAATAACAAAGTTGTTTCTTCCTCCAAACAATTAGGAAACAAGCTGTCCTGTGCACTTCTTACCTCTAGATTAAATATTATCTTTGGTGGAAGAAAGCAGTTTCTCTCCATTCTTGTTATATGCAAAGTTTAAAAAACATTTTTCTCTAGCTAGCCACTATGATGGCTAGAAGGCTGCTGGCTAGGTAGTTGCCATAAAAGACACATTCTGTGAGAATATTAAATATGATTGTCTTAAAATTTCAGCTGTTAAATTTGTCAGGAAAAATAGAGCAGAAAGAGCAAACAGGCTTCTGTGCAGAGATTTGTATCCAAGCAATGACTTTTCTGCACCCAGTTCCATCGTCAGGATTGACAGACAGGACACTCTGCCTGTTTCCTACATCCCTATTACAAGGATTTTCACTTTTTTAAAAGCTATCATAAGAACCAATATTATTCAATATCCAGGCTGCCTTTCTGATTAATTCTCTTTCAAACCTAGACCAGCCCATTCTAATTAAAAAATTATTTCTGATTGTGTCCAGCAAGGATAACCTTTATAATTTTTCAAACTGTAATTACATTTTCATGGAGTACACCTATATAGAGAGGTTGTGGAGATATTTGAAAGCTGTCTAAGCACAATCTTGAATAATCCACTCCAGGGGATCCTGCTTGGAGCAGGGTGTTGGACTGCACTGCCTCCAGTGGTCCCTTCCAACCTTATATATTCTGTGATGCTATAAGCCACCTATATGAGAAATATTTTCCTGTTGTGATGAAGTTTCATCACTTTCTTACTGTTTTCAGTGCAATTAACATTCACAAAACAGCCATTAAAGAAAAAAATGAATGGTATTACCAAAGCAAAATTGGACAAAAAGACAAAAATGTTACCACCTGCTGTACAGTGATTAAGACTTTGTATTATTCCTATATACAAAACATTCAAAGAACATATAAAAACACAGGCAGGAAAATTAGGACAAACTGACTTCAAACAGACATCAGACAGACATATATCTAAATTGGCTCCATAAGGCAGAGGTTTAAATAAATTATAGTTAGATGCAACATGTAGCTTTTTTTCAAAATGAAAAGAAATATTGCTGCATGCTCCATGTTACAGGCTAGCCAGATGGTCACTTGATAGATGCCTTTACTAGAGGAACCACACTGTCCCTTTCATATGATGAAAAGACAATGTGTGTTTCTTTTGGATTCCAATCAATTTTAATTCATTTTTACCAGACAATACATGTTATTAATGATTACTCAATTAACCTCAGAGCTCCACAGTAACCACTGAATCTCTAAGAAACCTAATGACATAAATGCATTCTGAACCAAATAACACAGATCAAACTGCATTCAAATAAAATGAAATTAATAGCAACTAATTCCCAAAGCTTTGTATCTTCTCAGCTTCTTTTAACAGTAATTAGCAAAGAAATTGGAAGCACAAAGAGTATTATTTCATGCTGGCGCCTCCCTAGCAACAAAGAATGCAACATTTAAAGAACTGTAACTTTTCCCAGTGTGTAAGAATGCACATAATGAAGATTTAAGATGTTTCTACCTGTATGTAAACTATGAAACTAAAGGAAGTAAAATCCAATTATATTAGCAAACTGTCTGCTGGGAAGATTGGCAGTAGGTGTGGAATACAACAGACCACAAGAGAAAGTAACCTCAGGAGAAGGTTGGAGTGACAGATATTCAGTGCCAATAACAAATTAGATAAACAGCAGAGATAACCTGAGAGAACTGAAGCCTCTCCAATCAGGGCACAGAGTTTGGTGAGCTGGTTGTTAAGACAGAAAGCAGTAACAACAGAAACTTTCTGGTTTTCCATTGCTTAGCAAAACAGGCTAAGGGAGAGTGGAAAAATCATCAGGTATCACAGAACGCACCATAAAGAAAACACATTTTAAGTCAATATACGGGTTTGTTCCATCCACTAACATATGGCAGTTTCTGAAAAGCTTACCCATCAGGCTGTCATGCACTATACAAGTTCTATGGTAAATTTTTTGATTGATAATTATATGGTAAAACTGTTGCTTAACCAACATTACTTCCCTCATCCTTACTTTTCAAAACTTCCTCTAATGGTAAGAGTCACAAGGAAAAGGATGCTAATATTCAAATTATCTGTAGAGAATTTCACACTAGAGCAGCAACTGCCGAGCAGCCAAAGTTTTGGCCAACACATTTACCAGCTGGAGTACAAAACACATTCTTGTCTGCATTATGTGAAGCAGTACAAAAATTTACAGGTCTGTCCTAATGGCACAATTCAGATCAATATGACTAAACCAGTAAAAATCAACCATAAAAAATCCTATTTGAGTGTTTTAAAGCAATTTACTGGACATGATATAAAGGGTTTATTTCCATGTAGAATGCAGCTGAGACCACGTGAAAGCAAGTGAGAACAGACACTGTCATAGGAAGTTAAGGTATTCCAAGGAGCTCAGCTCAGGTCAGAGGACTGAGGAAGCCAACAAATTTGCTTGTGGAGTACAGGACTTTAAAAAAGCTCCATGGACTTGAAAGGAGGGCTGTGGTTTATTCTTTATGTGGGCAAGGGACTACAGATTCTCTTGGGATTCAAGGCTGGAGATGTACAAGTTCACACTCAGGCTGAAATCAGAGAGGGCAATGGATGATATCATTTCCCAAAACATCTTCAAATACAGTGGTTACGAAGAGATCATAAAAAGTGAGAATACACACATGTACCTTACAAAGTTTGTTCCCCTACATATTCCTATCACCATTAGGACTATGGAACTTAACCAGATTCACAGAAACAACTTAGCTATTTTCCCAGATGATGAGAGCTTAAATTTCACTATTCATCAAATATTTCTTGATTCAGAGATGAATCACAATCACCACTCCTTAAAGAGCATGCTTTTTCCTCATCTTCTTACCCAATTTTCATGTGACAACTTTCCAGAATGTATCTTTCATCAGCTGCACAGCACTACTCCAGTAAGTGCATCTTTCAAATATATTTCATAAAAAGACAGCACACATTAAAATGTTCTTACATCACAAGGAGTTTTCACAATGACCTTCTTCAGAGCAGTATTGTCTAGAGGCTTAGGAAAATTAAACAGTACATAGAAAATTACTTACCTTTTGAAGCCTTCCAGACTGAGCAGACACCGCTGCAATTTCTACCATTTCAGCAGTTATCAGATTTCCAACTCCCTTGGAAAAAAAAAGTACTCTTTTAAAAACCTGCATATCTAGTGATAAGCTTAAAAGTTTTTTCAAGCTCTAAAAGAAGTTTCTGAGTTACAGAGCAGCATTCAACAAAAACAAATATATTTTCTCATATTTGCAAACATTGGTAAAAGTATCTATTTAAGCTCCTCCAGTATTACCACAATAATTATATCTAGAGCTCAAAAAACCTATTAAATACTCACATTTTCTTCAGTTCTGGCAATCAATCTCCAATCATCTGTTGGCTGTCCCATGCCATGTGACTGATCTGTACCATCCATAATGAGAAAGAATTGTACAACCACTGATAACAATTGCTTGTTCAATTGGACAGATAACTGTCACAGCTGAGACAGCCACGGTACACAGAGTATCATCATACAATATCAGAAAGCTTCAACCCATACAGAATCTTGACACTCTTGTAAAGATCTGAAAATACACATCCATAACATTTCCTGATGACTGTTCCAGTTCTAATCTATTCAACTTTTTATAATGAGCCTGCAGGTATCCAAACACCTCTTTCCAGTTTTACAGGACCAACTGAATTTGCTGAACCAAAGAGAGATTCCTACCATGACCCAGCATTACACTGACTGACAGTACTCACCCACATGAAGTAACACATAAGATGGCCTGACATTCCTGGGACAAGAACTATTTCCCTGATTGATTTTCCCAGCAGGTGAGCAGGAAATCAAACCAACTGAAAACAGTCCTGCCAAATCTAAGCTAAAAAAGAAAAATTATCTTGGAAAAAAAGTGAGAAATCTTTTAGAAAAAGGAAAGCTCTTATTAAATTTCCAGAGTATCTGTTAGTGAATCAGAGTAATGACACTTGCAAAAGGATTTTTCACTGCTTTCTGAACAATTCTGTTCAGCCCTGTAAGGGCAGCTCAAGGTATAAGGCTGAATCACTCAAAGAGGTATTAAAACCTCATTGCTTGTATTCTGTCCATACCCTATTCTGTTTCCTCAGAAAAGAATGGGACCACTGAAAATTAAAGCTAAAAGTAGCTAAAGAATCCTGAAGGGATAAGAGATTTTTTTTAAAAAGGAAGCTAAGGCTAAAATTCAAAAATCTGCAGACAACTTGAGAAGTTTTGCACCCTAATAAAAAGCTTCCATGGAGGACCAAAGTTTTTATGTCCTTGAAATGCTTTTGTAATGAGATAGACGGCTTTTCCATTTGAGTAACAGTACCTGCCTTTTCACTTAGCCTTGTCAAGGATTCTTTTTATTCCCAAACAGTGGGTAAATCAATAGTTATTCAATCATAGACATGATTAGGGCAGTATAGACAGCAGTGTTTTGTGCCTTTTAATGCATTGGAGAGCAAACATAAAGAGAGATTTGTTAACCCCTGTAGGCACTATTACATTAAGAGGTTTTTTTAAGCCTTCTGATCTATTCTGCGGGCTTTTATTTTTTAAGCTCAAATATATAAACATGCAAATGACATTATTCTGATTTCTTAAATATCAGCAAAAGTATATTGCTGAGTTGCTGAAGATATCAAGCAGCCATTAATAAATTTTAAAAATATTATCCCTGTACAACATAAGAAATCATGGCTTTTATGTAGATAAAAAGCATTTCAGAATTATATCAGAATAATTTCCATAGCTAATAATAATAATGCTTCTCAGGAATTCAACTGCCTGATTCTGCAACTTGAAGAGAGCAGAATTCTTCCTATAATCTTGCCTTAGCTTCATAACTCTCTGAGATCAGCAATGCTATGCCTTTTATAGCAAAATGCTTGAATATTTGCATTCCCAGGCTTAAAGTCATCCATTTTGTAGGCCTGATTTTGATCCATTACCTGCATTTTAGCAAGTGCAAGCCAGAACACACAAAAGCTATACAGTATTTATGAAGCCAATCTGTGTCAAAGAAAGAAGCTGAATTCAAGATGTCTAATTTCAGGACTCCCCCTGTAAGTCCTTCACTTCTAGTTATCCTGGGTGCAGAGCCTATAAGACTGAAATACAAGATATCCAAATGGTTTATTTCAAATTAATGCTAAAGTCTTCACATAATCTTGTACAACTTCAGTCTAAAGGTTTATGTTTCAATAACATCCAAGATGCCTGGAAATACAAATGGATACTATCTAGAAGTCAATGAAGCTGCTGAACTGAAAGGGCAACTTTCAGAGTGGGATCAGTGTTACATGCTGTGTTATAAACACAACTGTTGTTACCTTTCTGTCTGAGAAAGGTCTATATTAATCAGAAACGGGAAAACAAACAAGCAAGTATTTAGCAACATGAGAGAAAAAATCCACTTTTGTTTAAACACCTGTTTTCATGCAGCAGTAATGGGCTTACAAAACTCTTACAAAACTCTTACAAAACTCTTACAAAACTCTTTCAAAGGCTTTATCTGTCCTTTAAGAAATTAATAATATAAGACATCCAGAGTGGTAGAGGCTGAGTTATGAAAATAAAGCACTCTTTGACAATACATTCTGCTCTTAATGTGGTGTAAAACATCTCTGGGGTGTTGTGCGTCCAAGGCTACATACCATGAAGCTAAATTAATCCCTGTCAGAGCCAATGAGCCCATTTCTTCCCCTTGGATGAACTTTGGGTTAGGCCATGTTTTCAATGCAAAGTGTGAGAAAGGATAAAACTACAAGAGCTGATTCAGACATCCAGTGTCTGTTCCCACTTTTGTCAGGACTGTATTGTATGGCCTTAGGCAACTCTTACCCTCGCTATGCTTTAGTTTCCCCAACATGTAAACATTGCTTTGACTGGGGAATGTAAGGCACAGCAAAACCAGAAATAAGCGCGGATGCTTGTAATAATTTCCCTTTGAACTGGGTTATTTACAAAAATTGATATAACATATAGTAGTCAAAGGATGAGTATCTCCAATATTCAATGCTGAATAACATCAAGCTTACAAATAAAATTCCTGTTATCCATTAAGAATCTTTTGCAGACTCAAGTTATGAGTTTCTGTGACTAACTTCCATTCCAATATCTCCTTCACAGACTCAAAATAAATTTGGCTCTTGGTCATGCCATAAATAACTCACAAAACCACATTCATAACATAGGTAACACGGTAAATTAACTGAATAGAACACAACCAGTGGTAAGGATGTAGGTAATGAAACAGAACTCGTACATCAGAATTGACTTGCTGTCTTGAAATTCATATCCATATGTAAATTTCTTTCATCTTGTTACACACAATGTGAGCAGGTGAGAAAGTGATCTTTTACCCATTCACGTTTTAGTGCTGTTCTTAGTAACACTTACAAAAACCTCAACAACAAACACACTGTTTTCATCATTACTGAATGATGAGCACTGTGAAAAATATCCAACTTTTGCTAATGGAGATAGGCAAATTTATCCTATGTAGGGGAGCTGGGGCACTGGCTATTCCAGCTACAGTCAGCTGAACTAGGGATACACCTCCTGCTTCCTGCTGGGACTCCCTCCCTTTCTCACTGTCCTTGCAAAATGCACAGAAATGCAGAAAGAAAAGAAATCAGTTACTAGAGTGGAAGTTTGAATGGATACATTGACATGTGCAAATTGACAACTTTTAAAATGTGATTGATCTTTCTTGTATGTCCATGTGCCCTCCCAGGACCAGCACTAATACACTGTTAACAAGTGTTCCATCATCTGATTTTAAGTTTACTGAGAAACCATATTAAAGATTTGGGCAAAAGTCCCAACTCTGTACATCTTTCTATGCAAAAATGGAACAAAATTGTTCAGGATTTAAAAACTATAGATGGCTAATTTCCTTAAATTATTTGTTTCATTATAAACATACAAGCTTTTTGCTGCAGGGTGATTTTCTGACCTTCTCTTACTAGCCTTTAAAAGTAGAAAGAACTCTCCATCTTAGGGGAGGTTCTGCTTGCATCCACAAAATGAATCAATGACAACTTTTGTATTACTATTATTATTATTATTATTATTATGATTATTCTACTATAAATAGCAATTAAAAGCCCTATGAATGACAAGAGCTGAAAATAACAGTAAGGACTGAAACAAAACAGCAGGTGGTCGCTAAAAGCTATGTTCTGTTCAGCTGCTGTTCATAAGTGCACATAGGCAGCACCATTCGCAGGCTTTGACATTAAAGAGCTGAGGAGACAAAACACACAACAGATGCCAGCAGAAATTTTACTGTCAAAGCAACACTTCACAAACAGTATTAGAGTCTATTCTGAAGATGTTCAAATTTATAATTGCCAGCATCAAATGAACTCACAATTACCATCCAGTTAATCAATTACAGAAATCAGTTTTTTCACTTCTAGTGTCAATCTAGTCAAAAAAGCACTGTTAGCAGTGAAGCACATCTCCTGCCACAGAACATGTTTAACACGAACAGATTTCAGTGTGGAAAAATGTACTAAGGCACAATACAGAACACGAGCTCCAAACCTGGGGGTCATATGTTGACACAAAGAGCTGAACAATTCTCAAAGCTTTAGCTTTGCAGGTGCTAAAAGGAAATGGATCATTTCTTGGGGTTATGACGCACAGTCCTTCTGACTAAGAAGCTTTTGGCAGATTTCCTTTGGAAGAACATCACTGCTGTGTTTCTAATCTCTCTGTACACGTAAGCCCAATTATGCATAGCCCTTTGTGAGCAAGCCTCTTCTGCTGCAAGAAAAGCTCCGTTGTGGCTGCCAATTTTCTCTTACCTTCCCTACCCACTCAGCATAGCACAAGATGGCAGCTCCAGGCAGCCAGATCCCTCTCTTTTGTTGTCTCCAAGAGAAAGCAGATCCTCTCCTGCAGACACTTTACTGGCCTACAGCATTTCTCAGAGCCACCTAAGCAAATGGCATGAGCCGGAGAAACAAAGCTCTTACACAGAGCAACAAACACAGAGAGAGGAAACGGGCTGAGAACAACTGTGGGAGCATTTGAGAGGGTGCCATCTTATGCAGCAGAGGAAAAAAGAGAAAGAATGATCCAAGGAAAAGATGTGAGAATAAAGGACATAGTGCAGAAAAGGTGCCCTGAACAGGAGGAAAGTGAGAGGCATAACTGGAATGTGAGAAAGCAGTATAGTATGAGGTTGGTTATCTGTGCCAATGCAAAGAGCACAGGAAACAAAGGAAACGAGCCCAGAGGGTTCTCCTCAAAACACAATTTACTGCTGAATAGAGCAACTGTTTTCCTAAATAAAAGTACTGGCCTCTTACAAGGCTCTTGAATGTCTATACTGTTCTAGAATCAGAAATACTGTTTAGAAATTAATTCTTACAAGGTCATGGTAGAAATAAGAATACACCTCCACGCATTTCACAGAGTCAATACCACAGGCTAAAAAAATGTATGTAGAGTACAGACTACAGCACCTGCTCTTTCTTGTCTCAGAATATATTTGTTCCATGTAGAGAAAAGCTCAGAAATTCTTGATTCTCCTCTGGCACTTGATATATTCTTGCACTAATTAAATCTGCCTATGTATCAATGACTTAATCACATAGCCACATGGCCCCTGTGGGCTGATGATGCCTTCTTATTCATGCCTCTTTAATCTCCCTTAATCTCTTCTAATCATAGTCTCTTTGATCATATAATTAACAGACTACTACTGTTGATGCTACTTTCAAGAAGACTTGAACTGACCAAAGTAGCATGATTTTGGTCTTGGACAATCAAGGTGCTCACTATCATCCCTGCTGACATCACAAAAAGTCATAATGGGTGGAGGGCTTGGAGAAAGAACCAAATCAGTGAAAGTCTCTTTACCACCCTGATGATGCCAGCATTAGGATATGGTGTTCTTGCAGCATCTAAATATTTTTTTTAAATATATATTAAAACCTTCAATCAAAGTTGGATGGCTTTAGGTATACCTTAAAAATCAAACCTGACAGTTTGTGATAAGGGAAAACTTACATTTCACACACACACCCACTCCTGATAGCCAAACCAGACAATCAGGACTCTGATCTTATTTATATATGCAAAAGAGCATTATACAGTCAAGAAAGCCTTTTGGTAGAATGAGTCCAAACCACTGTACAGTTTGAAAGTATGTTGGCTTGGTTTATTGTCATCTATACTGAGTGTTGTATGCACACTGAATAACTAATGCAGACTTTTGTGTGTGTCAAAATATATCAAAATATGAGTTATAATGGTACCATATTTTTTTATATACACACACAAAAGTAAAATCACCAAAAAATTTACATCCCCATTTTTAAGGGTATTATTTTCTGTATTTTTCTATGCTTATATTTATCCCCCGTGAGCAATGTTTTGTGCAGCATTACTCCTGCACTGACACTGTGGTGTGTCACATCACGCCAAGATCATGGGTCTGCACAATTGTCTCCTCCCATGATCTAGGGCACAGATTTTTTTGGGCCAGGCAGCCGCAGCCAGGGAGTTATGTTTGAGAAGTTCTACTTCATTATATTTTCTGTTAAGGAATGTCTTCCTCTCTCTCGTTTAGGAATTTCTACCCAGACATATTTCTAGATCCACTATATCTAACAGACATCTCTGCAACATACAGAAGCTTATTTATTATATGAAGTGGTAACAAAATCTATGTTGCTTTTAGAGAGGTTGACTGTGTTGATTTGACACAGCCAGGTTTTGTGGTAGTGGGGGTGTCACCACAGGGGTAGTTTCTGTGAGAAGCTGCTAGGAGCTTCCACCATGTCCAACAAAGAGCCAGTTTCTGAGCCAGATTCTGGAGGTGGACATGCTGCTGGCCCAGTTAGAGAGGTTGGTAATGCCTCTGTGATGACATTTTTAAGAAAAAAATAATCAGAATCACACACCCACCATTTATTCAAGGCCTGGCGAGATACTGCCACCAGGGGCTGTTCCCAGTGTGGTACACAGTGATGCGCCGCAGCCACCGCCATCTCAGGGTGGCCCACACGAGCCTTGCCTGCCTGACCAGCCCAGCCAGCCGTGCTGCAGGCAGAAGGGCAGGGGTGGCAGCTTCTCCTCCCGGCACCCTGCATGAAGAGAGGCGTTGAACAGCACCAGCACCATGGCAGCTGCTGCCCATGCAATGGCCAATGGGGCCACGTAGTCGGCAGTGAAAACATGGCAGGCGACTCCCCAAAGTGGAACCTAGACAAGATCAACCTCTCAGCACTGCAGGATCTCACAAAAATCTTTGAATCAGTGGAGCTTGTTGGCAATGGTACCTACAAGCAGCAGTTTTTGATCTAGTCAGAGAAAAGGAGGAAGTGAGGATGTGTGAGGGAAAACAACACTGTGACACCAAGGTCGGTGCAAAAGAAAGAGGAGATGCTTCAAGCATCAGAGCTGAGATTCCTCTGCAGGCTGTGGTGAGGACTATGGTGAAACAAACTGTCCCCTTGTCATGCATGAAGTCCACAGGGGATGCAGAGATCCACTCACAGCCCATGGGAGAAGTGGAGTGGGTGGGTGTTAGAGAAAGCTATAGTCCAGTGGGAGATCAGACTAGAAAGAGAGGGCCCCTGCTTCCAGAGATAGAGAGAGAGCCCTTGCTTCCAAACCAGAGCAGCCTTCCCTTAAAAGACTGCACCCTGTGGACAAATGACCCACACCACAACAGTTTTGGGATGACTGTTTGCCCATGGGAGGGACCCCATGGCATAGAAGGGAAAAGATTCCTCTCCCTGAGAGATCACAAGGAAATCTCACATGAGGAACTGACCAAAACCCCCACGCAGTGTCTGCCTGAGCTGGCAGTGGGTAGGAGGGAGAGGCTGGTGGAAAAAGGTGTTTTAAAGGCTTAATTTACTTCTCATTATCCTCCTCTGACTCTGTTAAAGATAAATCTACTTTATACCTTTAAATTTGAACTCGTTCAAATTTAATGCTGCCCTTAGAATGTTTTCTCCCAATCTTTATTTCAACTCATAAGCCCTTCATTAAACATTTTTTCCCCTCTCCTCTGCTCAGCTGAGAGCAAGAGAGGGTGAGCAGATGACTTTAGTGAGTGCCTGGCATTTGGCCAGTGCCAAACCACAACATTGACCTATAGAAATCTAAGTTGTACTCTTAATGTTTTTAGTAAATATAAGTTCCCTGAACAACTCTTTCTGTTGCATGAATAAATATGTCTGCCTTTCATTGTGAAGCCAGAGCAACTTAACTAAAAGCTGTGCAACAATGTTTTTAATCATTGCTAGAAACAAATGGGAAGACTAGAAAATGCGTATTAGTTTGTGTTGTCTCCCCTTCCTTCATACTTATTTTCTTCTCCCTGGCTCTAATACAGGGCAGCAAGGTGGCTGGCAAAATCTGAACATCTACAAATACCACACAGTTAAACACCTCTTGCAAATTTCCTGAGCCAGAAGCACTACAGAGAATGCTGGCAAGACGTTCTTACATCTTTTTAGCCCTGTGCACAATCATACAGAGAAAAGACAGATGTAAATGTATTTTCTATAAGGTAGTACAGAGGATGAACTGAACTTAGCAAATCAAAGGAGGGTCACCCAGGCATCACAAAAGACCTGGAGTCCTCTCATTCCCAAGGACACCCACACCTGCTGCTCTTAGACGCAAATTAACATGGGCACTGATATCAAAACTAAATGGATTAAAAGAAAAGAAAAAGAACCTTGCCAAATTTGCACAGCCAATATTAATGCAAAAGATTAGAGATAGAAACATAGCTGTCATCTCAGCCTGTGCCTGGGAAAAACAGTATTAATTATAAAGCATGTCTCCAGTTCTGGGCCCCTCAGTTTAGGAAGGACGTTGAGATGCTCAAACATGTCCAAAGGAAGGCAACAAGGCTGGTGAGGGCTTGGAACACAATTCCTGTGAGGAATGACTGAGGGAGCTGTGGGTATTTAGCCTGGAGAAAAGGAGACTGGGGGTGACCTTATCACTCTCTAGAACTCCCTGAAAAGTGGCTATAGCCAGGTGGGGGTCAGTTTCTTCTCCCAGGCAACCACTGAGAGAATTAGGGGACAGTCTTAAGCTATGCCAAGGGAAGTTTAGGCTAAAAGTCAGAAAGAAATTCTTCACTCAAAGAGTGATTGGGCAATGGAATTTTCTTCCCAGGGAGGTGGAGGAGTCACTGTCCCTGGTGGTGTTTAAAAAAAGACTGGACGTGGCACTCAGTGCCATGGTTCAGTTGATGAGGAAGTGTTAGGTCATTGGTTGGACTAGATAGTCTTAAAGGTCTTTTCCAACCTAATTCATTCTCTGTGTGACATGCCTGACCAACACACCCTTATTGCAGCACGTCTGTACACTGGATGAATTTCTAAGGGAACAGAAGCACTTCGGGCCATATTTATCTTCCTCTCTTCATTTAACAAGATACCCCAACTCACACTGGGTGATATCTTACTCAGAGTATAAAATTACCACTTCCAACGGGTCTGCTTCCCACTCCATGAGAGAAACTAACAAGGCAGGAATAGACACACAACAGTTAAATCTCACAGGAGCGATTTCCACCTGATGTGAAATGTCACAGCTTCATTGACTTCAAATACAGCTATGCCACTGTCTCCTGGCTGAGGATGTGGTCTGCAGGCCTTGAGCTCCGCAGCTGGATAACTTATCATTCAAGGCTTTAATGACATCCCTTAGATTTGCACTGGAGAGGATATGAAAATTTCAGCCTGCAAGCCAGCAGGAAATCCATGCTTTTACAAGCATGAATTCATAGCAGAATGGCTGCAATGAAGCGCTGAGTTCTGAACAGATCCCTCCATCAGAAATGACACCACTTGGAACATGCTACAAAACCAACTCCTCCAGGGCTCAACTCAGGAGAGACTGGAGTGTGAGAAACACCAGGGTGAAAGAAGAGCATTTTCAGAGACCTTATTTCTCAAGATGAATAAGACATAAAAAGAAAAATGGATTGTATGTCAAAACAGCACTGTAAATATAAAAGAGAGATACAGCCCTATGAATAGGTAAAATATTAGGAAATTTAGGAAAGTATATGCTGGTGACTCAGACTGTTCCCTGGGCAGCCTGTTCTGTTAGAAAACAGGCTAGTTTCCTGTGGATGTTCGACTGGCAATGCAATTCAGTCAGGACTATAGAAAACACAAAAAATGTTGCAATTTCACTTTAATTTTTTTTTTTTTTTTTGAAGAAACACTGGTCATTCTTGAGTATCTGTATCTTAGTTCAGCTGAACATTAAATTCCTCTAATAATAGTTTTGAATTCCACGATAAGCGAGACACAAATACTAAGCACAAAAAGACATTTAGAGGATTACAAAGAGGTGTCCAGAATAGAGACTAAAACATGTAGCCTCAGCTCTAACTCCACTGATGCTTCACCCACAATCTCTACAATCATAAAATCCCTGGTTGGATATTTGTGTCTTGTAACCTATACAGGTTTGCTGTACACTCTTAAGTAAAACTATTACTAATCAAGGTAATTGAATTTAATGTGAAATTTGTTACTTCTCTTTAAATATATTTGGGGTTACTTTGAATAAATTAGTCAAATATTTAAAATTAATAAATCCAGAATAATGTATATATATGTCTAAATTATTATAAATACAATTACTGCTTCAATTAAAGTACAGGAATTTAGTCTAATAGAATATTTATAAATGCTAATCTTTAACTGCTTCTGATTCTTCTGTCCAAAACAATCATAACTTGCTTTTATTCTTAACCAGAGGTATGATTGGTTTTTGTCAATGACCAATATAATGTCTCTAATCTAACATGGTAAAAGCAAACATTTCTGTGAAGACACAAGGACTTAAAACAACTCTTGCATCTTACTACAATTTAAGGCCCAAATTCTGAAAGAATGCTTAAAGGGAATTCTTCAGTGATTTGGTAAATGTGATTGGAAAAGATACTCGGAAGCTTTTTTTGGGATAAAAGGCTTAAGGCACAGAGTTATACTCTGTGAGACACTTCCTGGCATCTGGTCCATTCAGGACCAAAGAGTTCTTCCTAATAGTGTCAGCTGTTGCCTGCCAGTCATCCCAGATTTTCAACTGATGTTTCTTACATCCATAAAAATGCTTATTTTCAGAAAAACATCACCAAATCATTTCTCTCAATCTTGAATGTAATGGAATATGATAGGATATTAATATAAGCCATTCTATGGTAAAATTAATTATTTACACAATTAATTGCTGAGGTAGAATAGTTCCTTCATTTTCAAAATAACAAAGTGCTGAATCAAGTCAGGCACATCCATGCCAGAATTTTTCCAAGGTTCTGAGCCACAAAGAGGACCCTGAGACACACAGAATGAGATGGAGATACTAGGAAGTCACTGCCAGCTCAGGACTCTGCAGTGAAGTCACTCACAGCAACTGTGCATTGAATTCAGGCCAAAACCAACACACCACTTTCTTTTCATGGGCTCTTGAAGGCATCTGACCAAACATCCACAACTGAGGCTTGAGCCTCACTCCAGACTTGCACTGAAGGTTGCCTCCAGACAACCACAGGAGCACAACATTAAACAAGGGAAAGAGACAAATTCAGAAAGTCTCAACCAAAATCTAGATGAAAATACCAAAAGAGGACAAGAGAATTCTAGGCAAAAGTTGGTGGATATAATACAGCAAAAACGGACAGCCTTGGCTGTTAGAGTTCTCCATAGATTAATCTGTTCCCAGTCTCCATACTTGCTCCCACTAGATACCTTTTAAAAATAAAACAAAAATTTGCCCTGGAAGAAAATCCAATGTTCAACTTTTACAGCAAAATGTTTTCCTCAATCACACTCCTGAGGTATTTTGATTGTAGAGGAGCCAGATCAATAACATCAACCACAACAGTTTTATTCACTACAAAGCAACAAGATAAAGCTAAGGGGAAAAGGTAGAATTTATGTTACGGTATTAGCCAAGCGGGTAAGTTCTCTACAAACATTTAACCCAAGAGCAAAAAAAAAAAAAAAAAATCAAGATTTGGACTTTTAGTTTTCCTTTTTCTAACACTTGAAAAGAGCGAAAGAATAATTTTGTGTCTGCAAAGTGTTAGCAATGTTTGTCAATAGCAATTCTAAAGTTTGTGGAAAGGTCTTTACTAGTGTGCTGTTTCCTAATATTGTTACCCCTCAATTCTGGTCAGAGACAGTGCAGCCTATGAGCAGAGACAGAGTTGAAAATGTCCTCATTCATTAAGTTGTGTGAAAAAACAGTCATTAGGTAAATAACCACCACCTTAGCCACAATTTTTAAGGGAAGTTAGGATTACCATGACCACAGCAAATGTGCTGAGCAGAATGGAAGCCAAACTGGTGATTTTACTGGTCTTTCAGCATTTAATGTCATTCCACAGATAGTATTAACTGTTTTTTTCAAAGGTGAACCCTTGGAAATAAATAAGATAATTTGGGATTCTATAGTATAATTATTCTTTATACACCAGAGATAACAAGACCAGTACTTTCATTCATAGTAATTTAAAATAAATGGTAGAAGAGTAATGCTATTTCTTGTGTTGACATGTCAAATAGTAAAGGTATTTGAACACTGAAATCTCTCCTGGTCTTCAGAGTTCTTTTATTGTTATGGTGCTTAACACCTTCTTTGCCTCAGTTTTCAACAGACAGACAGGTTGTCCTAAGGACAACTGTCCTCCTGGGTTGGTAGATAGTGTCAGGCAGCAGTATTAGCCCCCCTGTTGTACAGGAGGAAGCAGTCAGAGAACTGAGCCACTTAGATGTTCACAAATCTATGGGACCCAATGGGATGAAGAACCGGCAGATGAGCTTACAGAGCCGGTCTCCATCATTTACCATCAGTCCCGGTTCAGTGGGGAGGTCCCAGATGACAGGAAGCTAGCCAGTGTGACACCCATTCACAAAAAGAGTAGGAAGGAGGATCCAGGAAACTACAGGCCAGTCAGCCTGACCTCAATGCCCAGCAAGATTATGGAACAGATCATCTTGAGTGTCATTACATGGCAACTACAGCATTGTGTTTGACTAACCTGATCTCCTTTTATGACCAGGTGACCCACCTGGCAGATGCAGGAAAAGCTGTTGCTGTTGTGTACCTGGACTTCAGCAAGGCCTTGGACACTATCCCCCACAGCACCCTCCAGGGAAAGCTGGCAGCCCACGGCTTGGACAGGAGCACTCTTTGCTCGGTTAGGAACTGGCTGGATGGCCAGCCCAGAGAGTGGTGGTGAACAGTGCTGCAGCCAGTCACCAGTGGTGTCCCTCAGGGGTCTGTGCTGGGGCCTGTCCTGTTTAGTGTCTTCATTAATGACCTGGACAAGGGGATTGAGTCCACCATCAGTAAATTCGTTGATGAAACCAAGCTGGGAGCGCGTGTCAATCGGCTGGAGATTAGGAGGGCTCTGCAAAGGGACCTGGACAGGCAGGATACCAGGCTGAGTCCAATAACATTAAGTTTAACAAGTCCAAGCGCCAAGTCCTGCATTTTGGCCACAGCAAGCCCCTGCAGCACTGCAGGCTGGGGACAGAGTGGCTGGATAGGGCCCAGCCAGAAAGGGACCTGGGGGTACTGGTCGACAGCTGGCTGAACATGAGCCAGCAGTGTGCCCTGGTGGCCAAGAAGGCCAATGGCACCTGGCCTAGATCAGGAACAGTGTGGCCAGCAGGACCAGAAAACCATTCTCCCCCTGTACTTGGCACTGGTGAGGCCACACCTTGAGTTCTGTGCCCAGTTCTGGGCCCTCAGTTTGGGAAGGACGTTGAGACGCTTGAGCACAGCCAGAGGAGGGCAACAAGGCTGATGAGGGGCTTGGAACACAATTCCTGTGAGGAGCGACTGAGGGAGCTGGGGGTGTTTAGCCTGGAGAAAAGGAGACTCAGAGGTGACCTTATCACTCTCTACAACTCCCTGAAAGGTGGCTGTGGTCAGGTGGGGTTTGGTCTCTTCTCCAAGGCAACCACTGACAGAACGAGAGGACACAGTCTTAAGCTATGCCAAGGGAAGCTCAGGTTAGATGTCAGAAAAAAAACCTTCACTGAAAGAGTAATTGGGCAATGGAATTATCTTCCCAGGGAGGTAGAGGAGTCTTAGAAAAAGACTGGATATGGCACTCAGTGCCATGGTTTAGTTCATGAGGAGGTGTTAGCTTAGGTCATAGGTTGGACTTGATGATCTCAAAGGTCTTTCCCAATCTAGTTCATTCTGTGATTCAATCCAAAGCAAGACCAGGGGACTGAACATGTCATAAGTAATTTTACCTGTTCCATATTCCATGAAAGTAAATCTGAGTAGCTCAGAATGAGCTGGCTGCAGCTGACACCTATGAAACTTCAATATATTCGGTAACTTAGGTCAAAATATCTTCAGGCACAGAGTAAATCCAAACACAGGGATATATACCATTTAAGTTTGTCTTTAATATTCCATATTACTTCCATGATTCCATATTATTGCCCTGAAAGTATTTGGAGCCTGTCTGTATAATACCTGTGAAAGACCTTGAGAAAGCCACAATAATAGGAAATTTTATGCCTCAATATTAACTATAAATCAATGCACAGAAGAGAGAGACATTTTCTAGTATTAAGAAGTGGGCACAGAAGCATGACTTAAGCAGGAACCAAATGAAGAGGATGAAAGTTATAATGGTGCTCCATAATCAACACAGCTGTGCAATAATTTGATTTTCATTATAATGACGCTATTTAGACATGCCCTGCATATTGAAGATTGAGCACAGTACATAATTATTGATTAGTTATAACCCATTTGTATTTTATGTTTATTTCATCTGACAATAATTATCATACATTTGCACTAATTAATTCATCATCTTTTATTCCTGGGGCTGAAAGGTAACTAGCAGAAAAAGCAGGAAGGGAACTAAGAAAAGTAGAAGGCTTATCTGAAGCAGTAATATTATTTGCAATATAATAGTGGAGTGATGTGATTTGCTTTTTTACTTTTGCAACACAAATAGGGGCAAATTATCTACTAAAATTTACTTGGAATTATTAGTAAATTGCTCTCTAAAGCACACTTTGCAAATATACTGATGAGATGAATATTGACCTATCATTAAGTGTTAATGTTAACAGTCTGCAAAATCACTGGTCATTTTGGAACACAGTTTAGAAAGTGTGCAGAAGATTGCTTGTCTGTGGAAGTACAAGTTCTTACACTATGGATCTCATACAGCAGTGTACTGAAAACTTTATGAAATGCAGCTGTATAACATTTTGTGAACAGCAGTTTGTTCCCTACGCAGAAATAAGAAAGCTTGTGTTTTTCCTGATGGATGGCTTCATCAGCCACTAACACAATTAGCATGCAGGACGGACAGAGAAGGCCTGTGCATGGTGCAGGCAGCCTAAGCCGGAGCCAGATGAGGCAGAGGCCAGGGAAGCAGCCACATGGAACTGCTACTGAGCCTCAGCAAGAGGTGCAATGCACTGAACAGAAATATTCATGGCTGCTTTGCAAAATCTGAGCTTGTAACTTCATGGCACTGCTTTTTTGTGTAGCAGTACCCACTGGCCTACAGATGTGCTGGACACACATGGGATGCTCCATTGCACCTCGGGAATGCACCTAGAAGAGATCAAGTAAGGCAGTGATAAAAACTTTAGAAGGTGTATACAAGTATTTGAGCCTTTCCTCTTTGAATACATACATGACATGTGTGGCAAGCACATCAATCTCTCTCTCAGGATTTTTCATAGAGGTGCACAGAGAGAAAGAAAGAGAAAACAGTTTCTATTTCTGCTCCTTGTTTTTCTCATGTGGAATGTGTTTGGAGAACTGTTTACCCTGGGGTGATTGCTTGATTGGGTTCTGGTGAGGATTGTTTGAGCCTGATGGGCAGTCAGATCCACCTGTGTCTGGACTCACACAAGAGGGTCACGAGTTGAGTTAGAGATATAGTTAGAACAAGTAGGTTTGTAGTTTGAATATCTTCCTTTATATAGTATATTAATACATTATAGCATAGTTATAATAAAGAAATCATTCAGCTTTCTGAGCTGGAGTTAGACATCATCATTCTTCCCATTGGGTTTGTCTGCATTTTACAATATGACATGCTGGCTCCTTAGGAGGCATCCCCAGATGACAGTGTGTTAGACACTGCTCTCTGTTGAGCTCTGCAGGTGTAGGCAAGCAAGGGGAGGCAATGACAAGGCAAGAGAAGCCAGGCGTGATGCTGGAGGCAAGGTGAGCCTGTGCTGGTGCATCCAGTGCTCCTGCATGGGGAACTGATGGAGATGGGGGGTAGCAGAGCCTTGCCATTATAAATCCCAAGGGCCATGCATATTTAGTCCACATCTTGCTTCTGTGGGTCATATCAGATTGTTTTCAAAATGTGAAAGACTCTAAGAACATTCAGAGTTCCTGTATATTACACTGACATTCCTGACTGATAAACACAACTTTGCAGTTTGTTTCAGTTACTTTGCCAAAGACATATTTTGTCTATTTTACTAATTAATGTAGTATCTTCTGAGAGACTACAGTAAATCGTACCTGTCTTGTTATACAAGACAGTTTCAAGCTCAACTGGAAGACCCTGCTATACTAAAGTGAAAGGGAATTTCAAAGCACTGAGTCTAGTGGCTTATGAGTAATCAATAAGAACTTAGGGCAGTAAGAAAAGTGAACAAATAAGTTTCATTTTATCAATCTCCTAAACCCCTAGCAAATATTTTCCTACTTTTATATCTGTTTCATACTCAGCACATCTGTTAGGCAGATTGTGCTATACTTAAGGATAGGAAAGCAAACAAATTACAAGAATTTTGTATAAAACCTGAACCCTCTAGAAACAGCAAGCAATTCTTTTCATGCTTAAATTTGATCTTTAGGGAGCAATAGGATAAATTCTCACAGAACAGCCTGATAGCAACAAACAGAACCCTTGAATAAATGGAGTTTTGAAGATAAGACTCATAGAAAAGCTGGAAATCATACATCCAAGTGCTACTGAATAAATATCAAAACATTTGCTATAGCCTCAGAGCAATATAAATCACAAAAACACACTTTTTTTTTTTGCCATGTTTATTTTGGCAGCTTCAGCTGATATAAACATGTCCCTAAGATTAAGTCCCCAGGTTTAGTTCACTAATTTTGTATTTAGGATATTCAAAAGCATAGTTATGGTACTTCATTTATTGTGGCTGATGATATACTGGTATTTTCTTAAGCAAGCACAAACAAGGCAGTGATAAATAGATTGCTTAGGTAAAACAAGAAATGTGACTTAATCATTTGTTTCAGCCTGTGAATTGTGAATGATGCTGCATATCTTTTACATATATTCACCTCCCTTTTTGCCATTTTTCTCCCTATCAAATTATGCCTGACAAAAAGCTCCATCTAATACCTGACACTCGTTGCACTGATTTCTCACTCTCCTTCCTTGGCAGCTCCCTCTTCACTCTCAGCTCCCCACTAATGATTCCTCCTTTAAATGTGCTGCTGTCCTTGGAATACATCTGGGTACCACGACATGGACTACCTCTGAAAAAAGCAGCTGTCCTGCACCAATTTCCCAGGTTAGCAAGGAAGGGATACCCAGTCCAGGATGCATTCAATGTCTTTTATACAGAGTGATTTAGGAGTTTACTGGTATCAAAGACAGTAGCTGGCTTATCACCTGGGCCTTATTTAGCACAGTCTTTATCTTCATGTGCAGTACAAGCTTTAGACAACATGTTAATAACCCTGTAACTGAGGAATAGTCCCAAAATGGAAGATGCCTTCTTAAATAGAAACTCTAGTTTAGGGGGGAAAATTGCTTTTGAAGACTGCTTAGGACACTGAAGAAATAAATACGTTGTTTCCAGTGACTATTTCTTTTCAATGGAATATGGCTACATTCATGCTTTCAGCCATTCTATTTTGATTTTCACACAGTGGAAACATGAAAAATGTCATTCTCTAAAAAGAGAAACTATGGGTATCTAAGCTCTTTAAGTATGTAGCTTTCTTTGTGATTTTTGTATCCCATGGCAAATGCTATATATATATATATATATATATATATATATATATATATATATATATATGTGTGTGATAGGCAAAACCCTATCACAACAACATAAACAGAACATGTAATACCCAAAAACCATGTCATCATCATAATATTTCCTATATTTGCTGATACTCTAGTTTTGTAGCCAGACTAGATAAACAGGATAATATTAAATGCTTTCTTATAACGTATCTTTGTGCTAGAAAATACCAACACAATTCAGCCATATGTCTAATAAAAAGAGTTTGCATATTCTTCAGAACTGCCATCAGTCCCCCTGTTGTAGAGGGTTAATGACAAAGCACAGTTTAGCATGACTGATAAACACATTCTTCCTTCATGGGATTATAGTCAGGAAATTGATTATCAGCAGCAGATAGACCTCTGGAGAATGCTTACCTGATATTAGCTGGGCAAAGTTAAAATATAGACAGCTTTTAGCGATTATTTTTCATGCAATAGAATGACAGTAGCTAAAAGGTAATTAAACTTCAGGGCAATTCTTTTCAGCTTCAGAACATTACCCACACGAAATAGAACAGTGTTGTGCCAAATGGACATGCAAACTCACACTAGAAAACAACTGGAGGTTTACAACACGAGAAAGCAGCACAGTGAAGAGAGACCCATCATATCAACTTCAGTTTTACTTCTGAACACAAAAGTAAAGAGGTTCATTGATTCGCTCCTAATCAAAGCAGGAGTTTCTGGTAGTCCTTCCCTAAAAGGCACTCTCTCTGAGCTGTAATTACAAGGCATTTTAGACACAACTGAGAGCTAACACTCATCATTCTCTAAATTAACACTTGTGGCCCCATCCTGCCCGGTAACAAAACCAAACAGGCCTTGGCTGCCTGGAGTAGGTGTTTTATGTCTTCTGTTGATTCCCTGGACACTTTGGCTTCCCTCAATAGACTCCCTGACACAAGAGTTTTGGTGAAAGTGCCAAATAGACAAATTCAATAAGTGAAATTTTTAAAACTGGTGATTTGTTTGTTTTATAGTTTACTTATGAAAAATCAAAGGGGAGGCTTTCAATACATTGTAAATTGGGTCACAATTTCCAAAGTCATTACCAAATAATCAACAATAGTTAATAATTTGTTTGATGGTGAAATGTCAAAAGGAAATGCCAATAAGTTTAAAGGTATAATAGACTGGTGTTAACTACATGAGCAAATATTTTTGCTGTTGAAAACTATAACTACCAAGTGAGTTAAACAATAATCTGCTTTTGAAAGAAAAAATACCACAGCTGACCTGAGGCAGGATGACAGTCAAGGAATGTGTCCAGCTCTAACTGAAATAAAAACAGCCATGATACAATACAGGTAAAAAAAATTACTGCATTGCAGTACAAAATTTCTCTCATACTTTTTTCAAAATTAAAACAAAAACAACAAAAAACCCCAGCAAAATAAACACAAATTTAAATTATCTTTACATCTTCTTTCCCTTGTTTGATAATATACAACACATCATTGTTTGTAAATGGTACATCTAACCTGGTACAAACTAACCTGTTCCACAGAAAATCTGCCAGTAGTTGTTCTTGCACATGGAATTTGCACTAGAAGTTTTTATGGAATACATTTACCACCAGTATCATTTGGAACATTATTTCACCATCCCAGAACCCTACAAACCCTGGGCTTTGCCACTAGCTTCTCTGAGTTTCCACACAAAACAAAATATGCACATTAAGGTGCACTGCAAGAGAATAAAGGCATGTGCCAAAAATTGCAAAATCAGTAATAAAAAAAGCATAAATCTAAGGTCATTCAGTTTACTGAAACAACTGACCAGATCATAGAAAATACTGACAACAGTTTATCAAACCTTGCCAGGTTTCTGAGACAGTGCCTGATTCCAGTTCCAGCCTCCTTCCACGTACACAGCTGATGGGAAATGTGCAATGCAGCACACACTGCATAAGGATGAGGCCAGCTCTAGCGTTGCTTTTCATCTGCTTTCCTCACAGCAGTCAACTTCTTTTGCTCCTCTTTTCCCAGGATAACTACCTGCAAGGATCCTTTGTGTGTGTGATCTCCGAACTTGCCTGAACAAGGAGGTAATTCAGAGGGATACTGGGGAAAACCATGTGTTCACCATCTCCTCCCCCAGGGCCATGCGGTAATTACTGGCTCTGGGGATTAAACAAACACAGGAGTGTTGCTGAGCAAACTGGTCCCACCTTTGTCCTGAGACACAGGGAAGTGCTGACCAGCAACATCTCAGGCTGCCCTTTTGCCTTCACTGAGATAACTATGGGCTTATTTTAATGCAGCTGCAACCAGTCAGCTCCACAGGTCTATTAGAGTTAAGAAAAAATCATGAACCCAGCACAAAATTATTTTAAAGTTGTAGTGAGAATATTGGGTTTTTTTACTAGAGCTGCAAAGTCAAGCCTACTCTAAAAACCTCTAACGAATAATTTGTTATTGGAAAAATATTATAATCCAAGAGGAATTGAATACCAGTTATCCTGCTTGTAACCCCAAATTTTTAAAATGTAATTAAATGAAACCTCAAAACATTTTAAAAAGTGAGGCTTTATGGAACTCAATTTGACTTAAGCCACAAAGTCAGCAGACTTATGGTGATTGCCTCCATTGTCATGCCATGCTCCCATCTGACAGTCTGCTGGACTAAATGTAGTCTAAAACATCCAATCTCCAAAGCTAGCTTGCTATTACATAATTAAATAGAATATTCACATTTAATTGCACATAAATTTGATCATTCTCTACTCCATAAGTGACTGTGAATCATCCTTTCCATGGCCTTGGGGGTTAAAAAAAGAAAACCCACAAAGTTTTCAAATTGCCTTTGCCAAACATGAGGAATATTCTAAAAAGTGTGAAGCACTCTCAGACCCACAGGATGTACAGAGAGCGTTGCAGAGTCTGGTTTCATAGACAAAAACAATTACCACTAGCTTTGCAACTGCCCTTTCTGGTCCAGTTCTGTGGGGAAAGATCCACAGATATATTTTAGGGGAAAATATAGCTTCACATTTAGGTGTATGTATATTGTATCTAATCAATAATGAATATGAGAACCTGGGTTAACTTGGTCAAAATTATTTCAATTAATTTTTTTAGAAATCAGTTTAGAAGTAGTTGTTCAGTAAAATGCTCTGGAAAATGTTAAAGAAATGCCCAGATTAGCGTACTCTGGGAATTAGAAACAGGAGACTTTAACTTCCTTACAGATATCTAGGTTTAGCCTAGATATGGCTTTTTTTATGGTTATAAAAAAATTGAATTTTTTAGTCTCATACAAAAGTTCTTTTGTTCTTTGACAAGATGATTTTATGAAAATATAAATGGTATTTTAATATCATCTGATCATGTCTTTCAATTTAATACTTTAGTGAATTTACTTTATCTAGACATAAATTAAAAAGTGAATCTTATATTTCTATTGTGGCACAATGAAAGGAGGTTGTTATCCTTTTAGAAAAGTATTATTCCAACAGCAATTAAATATTCCTTTAAGTAAAGACTTAACCAAAGGGAAGTTAAAAAGAACTTTCTTATTTAACACTACTTTTGTAGCCACTAGCAGGTTTTACTCTGAGATTTAGCTGGTCATTCACAATAGATGGGAAAAGATCACTTTTTGCAATTCTTACTAACTGAAAAACATCTTTAATTCTCATAATGCATTACATACTATGTGAAAGTTCAGTTATTGGCTGTGCCATTGCAAGTTTGTTGTCCTGTTATGTCGCAATAGCTCCTGGGTCATCGCTTTTTTAAAACTATTAAAATTTATAATTAACTGTGGGCAATTCAATGAACACACTTAGATCTCCATGATTATGGGAATATGTTTATCAACAAAGCGGACTTGAAAGTGTAGAACTATGTAATCTGATAGTCTGGGAGCAAAAATATTGACATGCAATAAGACAGCAGACAAAGTGGAAGGATTTTTCTCATAGGTAGCTCTTAGGTTAGATAAAATCAAGAGTGTAAAAAGACATCTTGAGGGTGAGATTATTTTAAAAGACATTACCACAGAAAAAGAAAAATTCTAAAAATAAATAAAACTCCATTTTACCATCAGTCTCCGGCTGCCTTTGCCACAGCCTTGCTTGGACCCAGTACTGAGAGCTGACACTAGAGGAGGAAAGGTTCTCTGTCAGCAGTAATAAAACCCCAGCCAGCTTAGACAAAGAATAAGAATTTTATCTGTTCTTTTGTCAGAATAGACCAAAAGGCAGCACTATTCCCAAGAATGTTGGAGAAGCTTAGTGGTTTTACACGTCTTCACATACAGACTGCACTTGTTAGTCTCCTCTCAGTTGCAGGACTACTCCAAATTACTCAGTGAAAAATTTCCAGCAAAAAATTATCTAGTTGGATACAGTACACAAATCCATCATGAAAAATAAGCATCATCAGAAAGGATTTTGTCTCCCTTATAATTATGCCAGTTACTCAAGTAACTGTGTTGTGTTTTCAGCCTAATTTCTGGTCACACAAGCAGGATGTAATACTAAGATTGTCTAGATAAGGTAAAAACCTTGGCAACTGAAGTCCACTTGCAAGTATTGAAACATAAAGGCAGGCAGGCAAATGCTTTCTCCAGAAAAATTCAGCTACAGTCAAATGTCCTTTACAGTTCAGAGAGCTAACTTATGTGAAAAGTACATACTAACAGGATGCTACCTTACTCTGACTAATTTAGGTTCCCATCTGTTTTTTCACCCACAGCTCAGACCCAGAAGAACATTTTATTCCACAGACAAGCAGTGCAGACCTCCTTCCCTCTTCCCCTCAAGTGTCCAGACTCAAGCATCTAGAGAGCTGAAGACTTTCCATCAGCTACCATTAAATGACCTCATTTTAGGACAATGAAATTACTGAAATTAATTCATAGTCAGCAGTCTGAATAAGTTATTCCAACTCTGGAGTAAATTTTAGGAGAGTCACTTTAAAAAAGTTCCCTTCAAAACTGACATATTTGTGATGTTTATCGTTGCCTTAAATATATTTTTTAATGTATGGGTTCTGAGGGTTTTTTTTACAATAATGCAATAATTTTATATTTTCTTACACCACTCTAGAGCCAGGCTAAATGAGAACTCTAAAACAGTAACACAGCTCCCTTTTGCATATTCCTAGCATCAAGAATTAAATTAGCTGTAACATTGCTGACATTGGTTAAGTCTATTGCAGGATGAACAGATTAAATAACATTGCACAAAAGAGATTTTCATTCAGAGTCTTTAACTGCTCCACTTACAGGGAGAGAGGCTGGCCCCAATAGATCCAATGAGCATGTACAGAGCTGCAATGAGTGCAAGTGTAGCATAACACCCCAGCACACTGCAGGACACCCTTGCAGGTTGTCCTTGCTTTGTAGAGGCACTTTCCAGACAGATTGCGTCTTGGAGACTCTGACAAAGGGGTCAACCAAGCCCACTTACTATTCCAAAACAAGTCCTTACAATGCACTTCCACTGGCAGGTTCAGTCTGCTTGATTCCCATGTTTGAACCAAATTAAATCATTGCCAACATGAGAAGCCATTATCAGGAGTGTGTCTCCTTTCTGCTCAGCCTAGCCCCACGTCACAGCAGACAGCCAGGCAGTGAGTATTTAATCAAGGAATGCTTATCAAACTGCAGGTTTGTGCTGTTCCCAGAGAAAATATAAAAATAGAAATATCTTCTAGCTGTCAATCAAGGCAATTATTTGAATGCTGCCACTCTTAGTTTAAGGAAGGTAGGAGCAGCTGAGATGAAATACATACACTCTGAACATTCACTATACTTCTGCACCCTATGAACTCTTTGCATTAAACCAAGTTCATTCCAAACTTCTATACTGTGCAATTCAGCTACATTTAACATTGGCAAACACCTACAGTCATCTTGTCCATGTAATACTTCACCCTTCTGCTTATTCTTGTTAACAGGGAAAGGTTGGGGTGGTTTGGTTTTCCCTTTTTATGAGCCTTTCTTAGCAGTAAATGAACCAAAACAGGCATGTCACAGATCTTATGCAGTAGATCAAGAAACAAGGAGCTCTACACTTTGCTGTTTGACTTTTCCTTACTAGAATTCACAAGCATGAGTCAGTAGATTGGACTGAGGGAAAAAGTACCAGCAACTCTGGCACAGACAGCCAGGAGACAAGAGGAGACAAGCCAATTGACACAGAATAGCTTCCTTCCTTTTTTTCTGCTTCCCCCATAAAAAGGAAGAGGAAAACAGTCCTGACTGAGCCTTAGCTTGCTCTGTGGTTTGCACCTGAGTAGATGTAATTACCTGCTGTCACACCTCCCCAGCAGGCAGATTGCAAGGCTGCAGCTTAAATCCCAGGGTGAGATGATCTGCACTTCTGTGCATACAGACTCATGCTACCCAAATATTCCTTACGGCCAGTGGTGTGGAACAACAACCACCAAATCACAGAATTTTGAAGAGGAAGGAAAAAGAGATAGAAATTCCAATTTTTTGAGATAATTAGGCAGAGGGAATTTACACTGTATGCTTAATACCAAGTGACATTTACCACATGCCAAAACTAATCTCCAAGGACAATAGTGAAGGTCAGCTCTTTTTATTTAAAAAACAATTAATAGATTAATTCACTTAAAAAATGAAGTTTTGATGATATTTTTACTGAAAATTCTTCCTTGGATCCAGAATGGAATTTCTGGTCAAAGGGGAAATGCTAAACGCAAAACAGGAAGTAGGTGGATCTTAAAGGGAACCTTCACAGATAGAGGAGGCATAACATCAGGGCCATGTTCAGTCCTGTTTCACCTAAAGTCTTGAACTCCAGTTCCTCATAGCAATGGAGTTGGGATGATTAGAGAAAGAAATACTCTGTTCCACAATATCAGACAGCTATGAAGAGGCTCTGGCAGGATCAATGTTACCAACCTCCCAGAATGAGCAACCTCCTGTCCCCACCTTGGAGTGGGCAGGAGTTATTGAAAATTTGAAACAATCAGGTTCACCCTCATATGGATCAGCAAAAAAAAATAAGTCTCAAATATGTGCAAATAACAGGAAAATCATTCATCTCTTTCCCTAGTAAAAATATGTATTTTATCACAAATTATTATAAAAAAAAAAATACAAAGATAAATTCCAGTTTTAATAAGGCAAAAGGTGTAACTGGGGTGTAAAATCTGATTTACAGTTCTTTTTGTCTGAGATAAAAATATTTTAAATTATAATCTTGAATAAGGATTAGAGGTCAACCAAACATTCAGATGAAAAAATATTTTAATTGATCAAAACTAGCCTAAATAAGCTGTAAAATATTCTAGAGAAAAATATGTTGAACTAAACTGAAAAAAGGCATAACATAATTCATGTTTGGTAAATTTCTTGTTTAGTCTAATTGACATATCTCAAAGTGACTCAAGACATGACTTCAAAAATATCCATATATTCATCATGTATTAGTGCCAAGAAGAAAACAGAAGTACTGTAGGAGCAGTATCATACACTTCTCTTTCAATACTTTGTTTATCTGCAGTTCAATACATCAAACATAAATGGTCAAGAGCCTATAAAACACAGAGAAGTCACACCAGGCAGCATGAAGAGACTGCAGACCAGTTTCATTCCAGAAAATTAAGATGAAAAAACAGATGGATACAACATCTTAATATTCATACATGCTCATAAGTCCATGTACTTGAATTAAATCCTCAACTGCTGAATTACTGCACAGTTCAAAACAAAGAATAAAAGTTTGAAATTATTTGTTGCTCTATTAAAGATAATAAAACAGTCTATTAGTCAACATTTCCTCCATCATAAAAAATGAAACACACGAGCTAAAGCCATCAAAGACAAGAACTACAAATTCATAAACCCCACCTCCTTTTGAAAATGAGAATTGCTGGTGACCAAAGAACTGAGATTAGAGGCAAGTCCTAAAATAAATACCCTTTCTTCTTGATCAATTAAAGCATATTGGAGTGCAGATTAAAATGATCTGCAGTTCTTGACAAAATCAGAAGCTCACCAGTTACTTTCTCCTCTGTTGCTGGAATATCTATTCCTCTGTTCTTGCCATTCTGCTCCCTGCTTGTAGAGAGATCACTACATCCCATATTCTCATAGCCACTAATTTCTAATCAGGTGTTAAGCATGTTCAGGCAGGGGATGAAAAGTGATCTGTCAGTTCACTGTGTTCCAGCAAAAAAGAAAGGACCAAACTTTCTTCAGCAGCAGAATGTCTGAATCCTGATTTCCCATGATTTTCTGCTTTGCAGATCCTCTGTCTAACCATGTGCTTGAGCTCTTGCTTCTACCTTTCCTTCCTGAGAAAATGAGGGCAAAACACCATAGCTCCCTGATGGTAGAAACAGAGATTTGCAAAGGACCTTATGATCAGCCAGGGTGATAGCTGCAGCTGGTACCCACCTCTCAGATGAACATGGGAGACGCTGACTGTCCCTGCTCTTGCACTGAAGGAAATTTTCCAGACACAGACAGTATCTCCATTTATAGCACAACCATTTTATTTTACATATAATTCTGTAATCTTTCAGTCAGAGAAAGTAACTAAATCCTATTCCAGCCCTCAGCTGTCCCTCAGCACTGATGTGAAGCGTCCCAGCCATCACTACAGAGATACAGCCTGGAAGAAATTGAGCAAGGCATGTGTGAGGAGAGGTATTAAGAAGGATCCAGCAATAAGAGAAAAAGGGAAAAGCCCCAAGCCCTCAAGAAATCAGGTAATCTCACTCTGTACAATTGCAATAGAATTAAACAATCCTCTCTCTCCTTCAAGAAGGATTTCTGTCCCATGTTCCTGTTTGTAAGTCACAGCCATGCATTTAAAAACCATCAGCTATACAGAAAATAGAATTGGGTTTTTTTCTTAGAATAATGAACTCTTGTTTAATCAGACACCCCAAAAGCTTTTTTTGTTTTCATTTTCATTAAAAAGTCATTGTGTTAACCAAAAACCTTAAAACAAAGAATGTCTAGTACAGTATGAAGATCAATATATTTCCTAAACACTGTTTTCTCATAAAAGCATTTTCATTTGCTGTCCTTTCTTTCCAGTACAGATAAGTTGTTTCTAAGCAATAGCAGCTGAGTAGGGGTTTACACTTTTCACTTTATAATTTGAACCAT
The DNA here is from genome assembly GCF_031753505.1 of Anomalospiza imberbis. Taxonomy (NCBI): domain Eukaryota; kingdom Metazoa; phylum Chordata; class Aves; order Passeriformes; family Viduidae; genus Anomalospiza; species Anomalospiza imberbis. The sequence goes on along the minus strand of NC_089689.1, from coordinate 8,204,629 downwards.
CCAGGCTTGACCGCATGCTGCTCAGAGTCAACATACACTAAATAGGATTATTTAACAATATATGTATACAGGACAATTGCTAGAGTTTACACAAGGCAGTCTTTTCCTTATTGAAATTGTAAGCAGGGTAAATAGTGCTGTAGTTTCCAATGGCAGGATTTCAATCCATTCCCAGTTAACCACTACAAGGAGAATATGCTCTAAAGACTTGTGCCTAGAAATGTATCACTGCTAGATTACATCTATCAGTGTGTCCATCACAGGGGGTCAATAACTAAGCCACTGGCTGTGGAATTTGATTCTAGGCCAAACCAGCTTTTATCAAAAATTAATGCAAAGTTTCTTACTGTTATGGTTGTGGGCTAAAAAACCTGAATCTGTAGCTCAGATGACAACCCAACATAAGAGCAGATTAAAGGATAATACTTCTGGTTTCTTTTATTTCATGATGTTTGAGTGCTTGGATTGGCCATGATGCAACCAGGAGGTTTAAGGTTCATGAATGATGAAAGATGAGCACTGAAATAACAGAACCTAAATTCAAAATATGTCTGGATCAACAAGATGAGATATACTGGCAAGGACACAGGCAAAATTACAAAATAAACAGAAAAATAAAGTACCAAAAACACAAGAGGCAATTTTATACTGTAAAAGTAGAGCACACAATAAGAAATATAAAAGTACTATTTTTTTCTACATTTTCCCAGTGTGAACAAATAAACTCTGAACCTATTTACATTCTGCATATCTTGCTAGTGCAAAGGAATTGGTAAATCACAGAAGCCAGAGAAGCAGCACAATTTATAGATACGCAAATCAAACTTAATTATAAAGGATCATTAAAAGAAGCAATGTACACACAGGTACAGCATGGCAACACACTTATAAGGGGAACTGGGAAGTGAGAAGGGAAGTAGATTGTTCACTCAGGTTTTAAAGCACCTGGAAAGAAGAGTAATGAGAAGTTATGAGGAATAGAGGAGAACACAGTTGTGGTGAATATCATTAAATATTCAAACATGAATTTTCTTCAGCTTTGCAAAGTTACTTAACACTTAATTGATAATTTTAATCAAAGATACCCTAGGTAAATGGTATGAAAATGTACACTGGAAAACAACCTGTGCTAGTAAGTTGTGCAGGACTGCTCCACCTATACCTCCTGTAAGGACTGGAGCTCCTGTGGGTAGAAATGAGCTGGAGAGAAAGGAATGATGATGATGATGTGTGTGAGGGCAGTAGGAACAGAGCCATAGGCACACTGACAAGAAGAATAAAGCAGTCACCCTTCATATGACAGGGATATCTCTTAAGGGAAACAGATGATCTATTCCAAATTCTAATGAAAGAAAGGCATCCTAAAGAAGCAAAAAAATAAAGAGTATCCCACCTTCTGGATCAACCTGTGCTAAAGGGGACTTCTTGTACTAAGCGTATTTTCCTCTTATGAGCAAGAATAGCAGCAATTAGGTATCCCATATCAAAATACTACAAAGATATTAACAATCAGCTTATAAAGCAAAAACCAAACCTCTGTTAATTTCTGCAGAATCCAAATCAATAAGAATCAGAATCCAGTTTGGTGGTTTGGGGTTTTTCTCCTTTTTTCTTATTGTTATTGTGAGGTGAATTTGCCATAATTTCTAGAGGAAAGGTAAAAATTATAGATTTTGGAAAGTGGAGGGGGGAACTGCACCTTAGCCAAAACTGCAAGTAGTTAATTAGTGGATGTACTGTATTTCAGGGTAAATCTGATATAACTTAGTACACAAATTGACTTCTAGCAGGCTTAAGAGTTAAAAGTAACCAGCTATGAAAACACTGAGGTCAGCTACCTCCCTCATCTCTGAGCAATTATTCAAGTCCAAAAGATGCTAACATTTTTACTTTTAATTAGTTGCCATTTTGATGTCAGCCTCTAGATAGCATAAAAGAGAACAGGGCATTGATGACTGTGTATGACAAAATCCAAGACATCACCTTTCCTTCCGGATTTTCTAATCTTTGTTACTTTCAGAAGAGTGGGTGAGATTCAAGAAAGTAACAAGCTCCAAAAATCCCTAGCCTGCCTCTCTCAATCCAAGACAATTTCCCTCTTTCCAGCTGCAGCGAGGTTGTTAACTAAACAGTGATTCTGGCTCTAGGGAATAAGAACCACACTAAGGCTGCTTGGAAGGGAACACAAACTCCCTAAGGCATGCCCGGAGGCTCAGAGAAGAAACACAAGACTGTAAGCTGCCAGTGTTAATATTTGAGATTCTGTTGGGGTTTTTTTCCCAGGAAATGAGGTAAGCCAAGGAGAAATAACATCTGTCTGAAGTAAGAACACACACACACACCCATTTAAGTGCTTTTTGAGGGTGGAGAATGAAAGGAAGGGGTTCTTCCTTTTGACTTATTTAAGCTCTCTGTGGGTTTGTTTAGTGTTCAGGCTTTTAAAAGAGAGACTGAGAAAAATGGCAATCAATAGTGTCAGCTGAAGGTGACAAACAGGGCACAAGGTGGCTGCTGGAGGGACACACTGTGAAGACAGTGCTTGGGCAGTGATCAATTGCATTAGGAGATGAAGAAAGACAGAGGGAGCAAAAAGAGGAATCGATCCAGTCTACTACATCTGCAGATATAGGCACCTGGAGCAGGTAGCATGTGCCAGACAAGGCTTTAGCCTGTCAATAATTCATACTGCTTCACTGTATAACTTTCAGCAAGAGTCTTCTTGAAAGCAGCAGTATTGACATACATTGTATGGCAGAGCCTTACTAAAAGCTGGCATCTCCAGTCAGGAATGATTCAAAGCACGCTGCTCAGGGTCCAGTCATCTCAGTCCTTTCTGCTCAATGACTTCTAGGCCAAAGTAAAAAGGCAGGTGAAATACTGGTTTTGACAGAAAAAAATAATAAAGAAGCACTTTCAAAACTAGACAGAAAGGGAAAATCAAAGGCAATCCTTCTCTTCTACATGCTTCACACAATCCAGCCCTACACTGTTGAAAATGCTATCATTATATTTGGCCAGCAAGCCTGACACAATATTCGAATGAATTCAGCCAATTAGAAAGGTCTGGAATCTGAGTGGGAGTAATAATTTAAGGCTGCAATTGCAAGATGCTTCCAGGGCCAAGGGAAAAGAAGGATGCTATTCACAGTCTGGGTTGTAAGCAGCTCAGAGAAGCATCCTCTATTACTGAAATGTCAGCAGAGGACTGCTGCTTCATGGAGATGCTCAGACCAGTTTAAATTTTCCAAATTCTATACACTCGACTATACCAACTGTAAAAGTGAATACAGAAAATAGAATTTTAATACTCATCCTCGGAAGACAGAAATAAATTGCTTCTCCAAAAGTGCCCCAGAGGTGAGTAATAATCAACAGAAGAAAAAATTGATTCTATTTGTAAAGAGGCAATCCAGCTAATTCTTTAAATAACTGTTAATAGATTTACTTAAATTCCTGAGTTGATTTACTAACTTCAGTATACGATATACTATACTATATACTAATATCAATATACTAACTTCATTCTCAAGGGAAAGGATTGGTCCTTCAAACAAAATGTTACACTTTTCTACTAATATTTCATTAATTTATTTCAAATCCTCTAAGTAACATTTAAATGGTACTTTATTTATTGTGATAGTCAACATTATGCACATTCAATCCTTTGATTAATTGCACGTTCATTGATTGAGATAAAAACTGGTGGTGGCTACTATAAAAAAATCCACATAGGTAACTGTAGTGTCTTTAATACAGAAAAAGTAAAAGTAGCATTTACCAAAACTCAGCACTTCTTGAATCACTTACAAAGATGCCAAAAGATCCCTTCACATAAATACTCACATATTTAAAAGACAACAGGCTGGTTCAGGGAGGCACACACATTGTAGCCCTAGTGACACACATTCCTGACTGTATTTTTAAGGAATGACTGTATTTTTAAGGAATGCCAATCATTTCTGCAAGAAGCTATCATTGCTGTGTGATTTGTCTTTCAGACCATGTGACTGGTTTTTTTTTCTAGCTGATGACAAAAACTTTGGTAAATTTTGTGATCCTGACCTGAGAAAACTATGTGAGTGCACCTAAATTTGTCTTCTCTATAAAACTACTTCAAACTGTTGTACCAAAGAGTGTCTGTATCATTCACCCTCTGTTTTTTCTCCTCCCTAAGTCTGGAACTGCTGCATGGTTGTTAATTTAGAACAGTTATTAATTTCAAACATGTTTCCTGCATTTCCTTTGTCCATATTACACAGCTTGTCCCAGCTGAGCATGCTGTGCACAAGCCATTAATTTGGCACAGAAGAGTTCATCCTTTGCTGATGCACAGGTCCCTCCTGTTATAAACCAGGCCACTTGGCTGCACTAGTGCAGTCTCCAGCAATCTTTCACAGGGAAAGCAGAAATGATTCAGCACTCAGCAGAGCCCTAAATGTTTCAGAAATCTGTTTTTCAAGGCAATTGCTGGTACCCTGACAGCTATACTTACCCTTTGTACAATGCCTACAGATAGCTACATTTCCAACCTCATTACAGTTCTATCAACAGAAGCCAAGCATTTAAAATGTTTTATGCATTGGCTGAACCATATTTTAGTTTAGAAAGAGCAGGTAAGATTTGTTTCATCACAAATAGGTTAGACATTAAAGTAAACAAATCAAAAACATTATTCTATGCTGTAAGATCAAAGTAAATATCGATTGCAACATTCCACGGCTGCCTACCAGTACTTAGTGAAATCAACTTAGGTTGATTTTCTCACTTTCATTTTTACTGATTATCTAGCATTTCATTAGTTCCAAACGTAAAAAAAAAAAAAAAAAATTTGTTTAATCCATGATGTCTGTCGGGGCAAGAGATGGGAATAAGAAGTCCCTACCCTCAGATGAGCACAGCAGGTATTCAGCTCCTCAAAAATAAAGGCAGCTGCAATAAATACTTGTGTTTTTTATGTAGTATGGCACATAAATCTTAAAATGTTCCATGTCATAGCCAATCCAGAATGAATTATGCTGCTTCATTAAATTCAGATGCACAGTTCCTGATATTTTTTGAGCGTTCATCTGCAGTTTCCCTAAGGTCAACATAATTTGCTAATTATTTCCCTTCTCCAAGTCAGACGTAAATCATCACCTTCTGAACTGTGTTGGTTTGGCTCAGCCTGGTTTTTAGTAGTGTGGGGGCCACAGGGGTAGCTTCCGTGATAAGCTGCTAGAAGCTTCAACCATGTCCAACAGAGAGCCAATCTCTGATGGCTCTGGAGATGGACATGCTGCTGGCCCAGTTAGAGAAGTTGGTAACGCCTCTGTGATGACATATTTCAGAAGAAAATCAAAACAGTGCATGTACAGTTTTTTTCTCCATGGGTGATGAAGCGCTGCTGCTGGGGGCCATCCCCAGGGCAACATGCAGCAATTTCGGTGCAGCCTGAGCGAGCCTTGCCTGCCTGACCAGCCCAGCCAGCCGTGCTGCAGGCAGAAGGGCAGGGGTGGCAGCTTCTCCTCCCGGCACCCCGCATGAGGAGAGGCGTTGAACAGCACCAGCACCACGGCAGCTGCTGCCCATGCAATGGCAGGCGACTCCCCAAAGTGGAACCTAGACAAGATCAACCTCTCAGCACTGCAGGATCTCACAAAAATCTTTGAATCAGTGGAACTTATTGGCAGTGGTACCTACAAGCAGCAGTTTTTGATCTAGTCAGAGAAAAGGAGGAAGTGAGGATGTGTGAGGGAAAACAACACGGTGACACCAAGGTCAGTGGAAAAGAAAGAGGAGATGCTTCAAGCATCAGAGCTGAGATTCCTCTGCAGGCTGTGGTGAGGACTGTGGTGAAACAAACTGTCCCCTTGTCATGCATGAAGTCCACAGGGGATGCAGAGATCCACTCACAGCCCATGGGAAAAGTGCTCACACCAGAGTGGGAAAGCTGTGATCTAGTGGGAGACGTGAATAGAGAGAGAGAGCCCTTGCTTCCAAACTAGAGCAGCCTTCCCTTAAAAGACTGCACCCCGTGGATGAGTGACCCACACCACAACAGTTTTGGGATGACTGTTTTCCTATGGGGGGAACCCCATGGCATAACAGAGAAAAGACTCCTCTCCTTGAGTGAACAGGAAAAGATCTCAAATGACAAACTGACCAAGACCCCCAGGTGCTGTCTCTCTGAGCTGTCAGTGGGAAGGAGGGAGGGGCTGGTGGGAAAACAGGTCTTATTTTACTTCTCATCATTCTCCTCTGATTCTGCTAATAAATTTAATTTATACCCCTAAATGTTGTACCTGTTTTGCCCTTAGAATATTTTCTTCCAATCCTTATCTCTACTCATGAGTCCTTCATTAATTTTTCCCTCTCTTCTGCCCAGCTATAACAAGAACGGGTAAGCAAATGACTTTAGTGAATGCCTAGTGTTTGGCCAGTGTCACCACAATACGACCATTGAGAAATTGAGTCTCTTCTCCAAAATTGTTAGTCTTAGGAAGAAAAACGAAAGCAAGGGAAGAGACAACCAGTACAGAGTCTTTTTTCAGGACCAGAATAAGTGAGAACTCCACAACTTAAAGTCTATTTTAAGCAAACCAAAATTTCATAAAGTTCTAAAGTGCTCATAAATTAAGAGGATTTAATTATTAAATTCTTATAAACTATAGTATTGTCTCCACTAATATGTTTCTGCACACCCTTTTTTTGGTTTTTTGTGAAGAATATACTCTTTTGGACACATTTTTAAATAAAATATCTCTTGCAAAAGTCTTCTCTGAACAGAACAAGGTTTTTTCTTATGTAATTTAGTGTCTGTGTGTGCAAAAATGGAAAAATTGGCATGGAATCCTACAAGTTCAAGTAATCACCCCTGAGCACAAAAATTGTCCTGTCATGTACAGAATTAAATTGTTTAAAATGCATTTTTGCAAGTTGCACTCCGATAAGGGAGACAGGCTTTTAAAGGATGGAATTTGTTCTAATGATCCACCTGGAGAGTGTTTTTAATTCAAAATTAGAACTTTTAGAGAGAAGCAATGGAGTATTTCTTTTTGATAAGCCACTTCACAGAACAGGGATCAGAATGCAAATTACAGTTATTTGCTCTAAGTGGTTTCCATTAGAATGGCATTAAAATGAAACATTTTCTTTTTCCATTTCATCAAGACATTTCACAGTATTTCTTCTACCTTTAAGACATAGTGTATTAATTTAACAAAATTATATATAATTTTGGGTGCATTATGTATGCCTCATTTACCTTTTGCAACGTCATTATCTTATTTTTCATGTTTGAACCTGTCAATTGATAACACAGCTACATGTCTTTAGAGAAGATCATGTTTCAGATCAGAGAAGCAAAGTCTAATTACAAGAGTAATTTGTGAAAAATTGAGGGTTTTATTAAATAAAAGGATGACACAAGACCTTGTGTTTAATAGTCTAAAATCCTGTAGGTGAAAGCTTTCTTTCTCCCTGCTCTCAAGTACTTTTAGCAGTAACACAATGAACTGATAAATATTTGGAGTTTTTTACTCCGGTGTAAATGAAGGGGGCTGGCATAAAGGTACTGTAGTATGAGTGACCTGTAGCACCCAGAACACCAGTAAAGACTATTCAATATGTAAAAGAAATTAAACTTTTATCTGTGGCCTTTTCTCAACAGCTGCTCAAAACCACTTGACTCCTGGTTGTGGACAGTGGACCACCACTGCACCAAAGGAGCCCAAAGGGGCAGGTGTGATTCTCAGAGTACGTACTGCACCACCCTCTAGTTGTGTCTAAGAATTGCAATTTTACCAGCTTTTGTTTCAGCTGCAGCACCTGTAAACATCATTTCAATACCCACTCCACAAGGTATATTCTTCCCTATTTCTTACTCGAACAAAAACTTGTGTGGTTCTGCAATGAATAGAGATAGAGAGCAGATCTGGGATAACATTTTTCTCTGGCTTGTCAACCCCAAATCTCATCAATCCCAAGTTTTCCCCATGTCTGTTTTCAAGTCCAGCTGCACAAACAATACTAGCACAGCTCAGAAGGTCAAACCACACATGCAGATATAAATTCAGCTTAAGCTAGCGCTCCTCTACAAACATATGCTCATGAAATGACATGGCCTGGAGAAATGGTTGCCATTTAGAACCCCCTTATAGGCTTGGTGTTCCAGGCCACCAGAAAGGCCACTGGATAACCTGTGTTGCAAAAGCAGAGTCGCTTCACACCATGGCCTCAAGAAAGCACAGGTGTTCTCCTTACTCCTCCAATCTCTAAAAACTTCCAAGGATCTGAACAATGAGCACCTTATTACAAAGAAAACCTCAAGAAACAAACTAAAACAATCAGGACAATCTCCAATGCCCACTTGGTGGCACAAGCTTTTGTCTTCTACAGTCAGCATGCACACAGCTTCCTACACAGGCATCAAAAGCTGGGGGAAAGTCACAAACATAAAATACAGAATCAATTATCTGTTTTGCTATTTATGGAAATATAACAAGTGGGGAAGTTTTGGTCCTCCTTCACCCTGGCAACTGCAATCACTTCCACAGTAATGTGCAGTAGTCTGCACTTGAAAAGTCAGCACTGAACTCCTCTGGATTAAAATAGTAATAGGAACTGTTCCATTTTGTTATAATTTTTATTCCCTTGTCACAATGCTCTGGCTTTGCAGAGAAAGCCAAGAGAAGCCCAGCGGAAATTTCCAGCACACAAGCTGTGAATTACAGTCCTGAAGGTCTATCATTGGACCCAGTGAAGTCCACAAATAAAGTATTTTATCACGCAGAACTCTTTGAAACACATAATGCTGAAAAAAGGAAGAGCTATCCATAATATCAGTGGTGATTACCTGCCAGAAAAAGTTGCACCAACTATCAGTGAATACAAAGAAAATTCAGCAATAGAAATTGTTCTGCTGGAAGAGATGGACAAGAAAGCACCATTATATGGCAATAATGACAAATAAAGAGACAAAGAAAACTTGTGCTTTCTATTAAAAATGCAGAAAAATGAAGGTGGCAAGTGTGATGAAGGAAAAGCAGGAAGGAAAATATAGTGAGGATGATGAGCAAAGAGCATGCTATTAATAATTCAAGTGGAAATCCCTCCATTAGTGGCCACTATGGACAATTAACTGCTGGTTTATTATTTATTTTAATTACCTGACCAGAAGACAGACCACATTTTAAAAAAACATTATATACAGTAACATTAGGTTTTTAGAAGAGTAGCTCTTTTATAACCTGTCTTAACTAGTTTACAACAGCCATAATGTGTTTTTAACTATGTTGCTTCTGTGGCTGCTGAAAAGTGGCTCTCTTTTCATCAGCTGACTATTGATTTCCTATCAATCCTAAGGCTGCACTATTTCACTATTTCTCTTGCATGTTTTCTGTTATGTTTAAAGACAACCTGACACACACAGTATGCAAAAATAGACTTTGTTTTTTCATGTGTTCAGGTCTGGGTTTTTTTTTCCCCTCAAACATAGCAATTAATATCTGGAAGGAAGTGGCCCAAATCATTCAGCCCTTGTTCCAATATATTTCTTGGGGTCCCATCCTCCAATTGCCTCATGTTTCTCATGCCACTGTGATCTGTGTGTCAAAGCATCACCAAATCAGCAAATGAAACAGACATTGCCCAGCAAAAGAACCCTGTCTGAGATTGCAGGTTCTGAGCTGAAACACTTTAGATCACACCTGTCTATATCTGTATGCATTTTAGTGAATGAAGCAATCATGCTTTTCATAGCACAATAGGACTCATATTAAAACATAAATCAGTAAAATACAAACATTTTTGTCTCCAGCTCAGACAGCGGAGCAGGGATCAGTACAAACTGCTGTTGTGGGCACAGGGCTGAAAGAGCCCATCCCTCCCTCCATGTTCTCTTTGCATTCACTGCTGTCCTGACCTCAGCATTTCATCAATGTCTTGATAAACTATCTACAGTAATGGGCTGGGGGGACAGTCATTCACACCACCACCTGTTGCATAGGGGTAAAACCTTGTAAAATCATGGATCAGGCCTGTTATCCTGCTTAACAGTAGCAAAAGCCTGTGAGAAAAGGAATCTATGAGAATCATCCTGTACCCATGAGAAAAGAATGGAAACATCTTTAGGGAAGAAAGATTTTGGTGAGCACATACACTAGCAACTACTAACCAATGAACTGGGTAACAACAAGCTACTAACCAGTTAAAATTGAACACAATGCTTTTAGAAAACCATATAAATATGAGCTGTGAACAATAAAGATTGGCTATTGCTGCGCAATGAAAAAGTGTCTTGACATCTCAACTGTGACAGTCACCATCTAAATAGATGAAGGGACCTAAACAGACTGAAAGGATCTCCAGCTAGACTCAGAAGACCATTTTTATTTCAACAGTTTATTCCTCCTCAAATTATTTAGTTTAGTGTCCTCTGTTGTTCTAAAACTTCAGTGGTGTGGTTCTGCTTCTGTGGCCTTGGGCAACATTGAAAAGTATGGTATAAATGAAAGGAAAAACGCATTTTCTTATTCAACAGCTAAGAAGAATTCGAAAAACCTAAGTCAGCAAGCAGTCTCATACAACCAAGTGACGTTCTAGATGGGATCATAAATAATTCTCAAGGTACTTTGGAACAAAAGACAAAAATATAGATGCAAGAATGTATTTGGAAATGATATGTTGAAAAGTAGGAATATGACAGAAAAACATAGTTTTGCATTAAGACAGAATGATATGGAACTTCAGAAAAGTACAATGTTGTGAATTTTGAGAGAAGGAATGAGAGAAATTGATGCAATTTTATGTACCAGTCTTATGGTATTTCACAGGTATTCAGAACCTATTGATAGGCGAAAATCATTCAAGAAGCTCAGAAAACAGTCTTTTCCTGCACTGAACTGGCCCTGCTACTGGGAGGATAAGGAAGAATACATGTGAAACACACACAGTTGGTTCTTTTATTGGAATAGAGCCAAGATAAATTAAAAATATAATAAAAATTAATTCTATCAATCAGCTTCTCTTACCAAAACTTTTTTATAGTAATTGTTTATTTATATAAAATAGGGTCATACTGAGAGGAGATACTGCATGAAGGAGATCAGCAGATTTTTTTTTATGATAGCTCACATTTGGTCCAATGATTTGCTGATGCAAATCCAGTGCTCCAATCCTTCCAGGCCTGAATTGTCTCCTTTTCCTTTCCAGCACTTCTGGACTTATCTGGCGTCTCAGTGATCCCTTTCAGGTAATTTTTTTTCATGTCTTTCTTCTAGCTTAGGAAGACCAGCAGACTCTCCAAGGAATCAGCTGAGCACCAGAGCTCACATAACAGATTAGGTTCACAGAAGCAGGAGAGAAAGGAAGTCCAGCTCTATCCTCAGTCATGGCCCATCAACCATCTCTTGAAAGTTCACCTTAACTCTAGTGCCCTGAGGAAAAGGCAGTCAGAGATTGACATTGAAGTCTCTATTCTAAATGAGCTAGAAACAGATCCTACTACAGATCCCTTCCACAGGGAATTAGTCTGCCTTTGTGTTATCATTCCTTCCTTCCTGAATTTAAGAAATGGCTCCAGTAAAATCTTTATAGAAATAGTGCATTTGTGTAGAAATATCTTACTATATCAGAAAGTTCCACTTCTCAAATATAGTTCAAGAAGTCGCAGCTGGTTGTCTATCGGATTTTTTATTTCATACTGTGGAATAATTTATGGGGTACACAGAACAGCAGTTAGCTGGATAACACCATGCATTACAACTGAAATAGTATTTCTATAGAAATACACTAAATCTGGCATTACTATTAAATTCTGCAGGCCTATTTTTCCCTGGCAATTGCTCTTTACAGAGAGAGTAACTGTCTGACCACAGAGGGTGAAATTTCCCAACCTTCTGCACATGAACATCCCATCACCATTACACTTTTCTGCTAACTTGGAAATAATTAAGGCACCTAGGAATGTTGTGTTAGTGCACCATCCTTTTTCTGTTTGTCAGTACGTCTCACTAGGCTGCCTCTGGTAGCAGCAATTGTATCATATACTCCTCTAACTCTGCACTGGTCCAAGCAAATTCTCTCTTGCAATTATAGATAAGCAAAGAGGCTCCAATCATCCCTATTGTAACAGCCATGGGAAGATGCCCCTGTAAGCTGGGAGGCAGCCTAAATTCAGGCCAGTGTCATTGTCTGGACTGATCTGCTTGCAAAAGAGGAACATGTGGATTTTAATGGAGCTAAAAAGGACACCAAAAAGTGCTTTGTTGAAGGTTTCTAGAGAGTGACTACGGTCCCATCTAGGCATTAAAAATACATCTCTGTCTATGTCTTGTGACAGTATTCACCATGCTAAAAAGGGAACTAGGGCTGAAGCTGGCTGAGGGATTTTTTCTTTCCTTGGGTTTAAAAAGAAACAAAAGGAGCATTTCTTCCTCAGTGTTTGAAATTATTTTATTTATAACCTTCCTGTAAGGTTCCCAGAAGAAATTACTCCATTTCAGAGTAAGACAATTACCAACACTAACATAATATATATAAATATAGACAGTATTAGTTACCCACTAATATGCTCAAAATACTGCTCTGAGAACCTGACTATTACCAGATTTGAACTGTTGGATGCAGATCTTAAGCTTAACAGAAGGAAAATTATGCATTTAGAAACCCTAGTTTGTGTGGGTGACCCAAGCATTCATCCAGCAGGAAGGAATGATAGGACAAAGACAGACTGATTCACCTACAGATTATTCCACCTATCTCATAATCAGACCTTAATTAAAAATATGAGTCCAGTTCAAGCCAAAATTCAAAAATTATTGACAAAGAAGAAAAAGTGGACACATGAATAAAAGGTGTTGAAACAGCAGCTTTTTCACAAGGGAAAGAAATCCTTAGGGATTTTGCATATTGTTGTCAGAAATATATGAAAACATATGGTTAAAAAACTGATGACCAGGTTTTAATTACCTAGTTCTGTGTAGCAGCATTACAGAAAATAGTGACCACTTCAAAAAATAATTTACACTCAAGCTTCGCAACTGGTTTGATGGATCACCTAATCTTATTTTTTGGGGAAGCATGGTGGGTAAGAACTACAGCCATACTGTACATATCTCATGCTGTCTAGAGGCTGAGAAAGTGATAATCAGAAGATAAATCAGTACTTCACATATCAGTCCATGTAATTTTATTGCTTTTATAATAGCACAGATTTTGTTATTATTAGCATGACACAGCAGCCAGGTATTGGCAACAGCCAGGAGCTTCATTCCTGCTCTGTGGTGCCACTGGCCTCCAGCCACTGCACCCCCTTGTGTGCACATTCCACATCTTTGTGCAGTTCCACAGCTCGCTTTTTAAGGTTTTACATCCATTCACAGCACTTTCAGTAACAATGACAGAGACTGCTCTCTCTTCCTCAAAAATGATCAGGTGTGCCTGTGATATCCTCAGCCTACTTACTCTATTCTTAAATACCTTCAAGGGCAGAACAAACTGCCCCTTCAAATCCAAAAGATTCCTGTTGTACTACAGTTCTCTTTATGCAATTTGGCTCTATTCCTCATTATCACAGACCTCAATACTGGCATTTTACTTCAAATTTCTTTAAATTTATTGAATAAGATTTTTCCTCTTTAAACACTTCTAGATGGTCCTCCCAGATTTACTGGCAAAATTCCCATTCTTCTCAGTAATGCAGTATCTGGACCCATGATAATGAAAAGCACATTTCAATCCAATATTTCTTTTCTTCTGTGACAAGCTTTCAAACAGAAAACACAATTAGTAAGATGTTTGAACCATACAATATTCATCTAAGACACCTAAAGGAGCTCAAAGATGAAATCCCTGAACTGACAATAACCTTTTCATTAAAACTGCTTCTCAGTCACAGCAAATGTAATGCCAAATTTTGAGAAGGGTTTCAGATGGTACAGAGAATGGATCAGCCAGGAAGCCTGCAGGTTTACTGAGAAAAGGGGTAGCACATGAAAAACATAGTATTTGACCCATGGATATTTGGACACAGGTGATACACTGAAAGGAGCAAGTTATTGTCAAAATCATAGCATTGGAGTTACTTGAAAGAGTCTATTGCTCTAAAAGGCAGATCAAGATGACAGAGGCAGTCTGGATTTCTGGAAAATGTTCAGGGAAAGACAGCTGCTGAGAGCTGATCTTGCCAGGTAAATAGCTTGCTAAGAAATCATGAGAGCATACTGTGGAAAAGTTATGCTATGTGCCCTCGTGTGACAGGAAGCCCCAGATCTGAACTGCCAAAGGCTTCCCAACAGATCCACTGGATTCTCACAGAATATTAAAATAAGTGGGTATCTCCTCCTCTTTATTTCAGAAGCCAATGAATTTTCAATCTTTAAATAAACTCAATTCTGCCAAACCCCAGATTTTTACAAATCCAGAGGAAACAGCAAGCCCTTTTTCTTAAGCATGCCTGTTTTTTCAAGCTCAAACCACAAGTGGGAGAATTACCATCAAGCACACTGCTATGAATTAGTACACACAGCAAATACCAGCCACACTCATTGCTAAGAAGCACAAGTTGCCAGTTTAAGAGAAATGCTGCAAGGATTAAAGGGACTCCAACCATCTGGATTGCTGATACAAACTCCCTTTTCATTTTCCTCTGAGCATAGTCTTGCATTTCATGTCGGGCATCAACAGTCTGCATACAGCACTTGTGTTCACTCAGTAGCCAGAATCTGAGCTTCCATAAAAAGACAATAAGGAACTCCCAATCTCATAACCTGCCTCATCTCAATGTAAATACTTTCAGCCACAATTATGTTTATAGACCGTGAAAATTAAGGTCTCTTGGAACTTTGAAACAACTTAATTGAAGAGCAGTACAGACCTTGGAGCATCAGGATCTGTGTTATCTGCTCCAAAGGGCACATGCCTGTGTACAGGCAGACAGGTGACCTGAAGTTCACTTGGAAAGGGCAAATGAACACCTTAAAGCACAATGCAATTCTCTTTTAACATAGCATCATTATAATTTTTATTTTTCATCCTATTTTTATCCTGTGTTTTTTCCAGCTGAAAGCCCTGTAGTAGCACTTCACCTATTATTAGCTATTTATATAAATAAAATTTTATTTAATGTGTAACACTATAAATTCTTATTGGAATAGGCAAACCTTATGATTACTTGGCAGAGAGGTTGTGTTTGGGTTGATTTTAACTTGCCATAGAGCAAATTTACTTATCTTTGTGAACAACATTTTATATATATTCTTTCTGAAAAACAAGATATTTTTAAACAGTAATTTACAGTTGCAAGAATTTTTTCCCCAGTGTCAGCTCATTTGAATCCTTTTCCAAGTGATCAGAAACTTGGGAGATAACAGAACTGACTACACAAGAAAGAATGTCAACTCTGAGTCTTTCCTGATATTTTGAGGAAATAAAATCATTTCTTTTTTTAAAACTTTCATTTCCAAGTTTGGAGGTTTTTTTCCTTTCAGTTGTCACAGAAATAGATTTTATATACATTACTAATATAACAGTACTGATAATTCTGAAAAGGCTATATGGAAATTCTACTAACATCAAAAGTTCTATTTGGCAAACTTTATGACAGCTTTTGCTATGCTGTTGGCTGATTCAAATTTTCTTGCAGAATATAAATCATATTCCTACATTTGTGGACTAAAACATGAATAAAATATGAAAGTCTGACATTAATAAATATTAATTTACAAGTCTTTCTTGAATTCTAGAACTCTGGTGAGTTCTAAGTAAAACGTTGGTAGGCTGACTTCACAAAGCTCCGTTGACCACTACTGATCATGATGGAATTTGCTTCCATAACATTCCTTCCTGGGCACTCCACAGCACTTCTGTTGAATAAGGTTACATTTGCCTTGTGAACTACCTCTATGAGAGCTGCATCAAATTGTGATATAAATTAACTTGGTAAGAAAAGAACGCAGGAGTAGGGCTTAGTAATAAGGTTTTAAAACAACAGTAAATTTACTTAGTGATAATGAAATTATTTGACTATAACCTCAATATATTTTGTTTAAAAGTGTAAGCAAGATAAGATAATGAGAATCGTTCCTATTTTAGGTTATGATTATACTTTGAAAATGAAAACTAATAGGCTGAAAATTATTAATCACATATTAGAGGTGCAGGCACTACATGATCAGCAAGAATTAAACAGAATGGACAAAAAGCTATGTATGAGAAATGAATAATGATAGAATGACAATGCAAGAAATGTGAAGAAAATATTAGGAAGACATAATTACAATGTAGCTGTGTCTAGTGATTCCCAAAATAAATCAATGAGCTAATACACACTTCTTTCTACATTCTTGTTCCTATGCAATAGCCAGAAAAGGAGTATCTCAGCTTATAAAAATGTAACATCATGGAAATATTCAAAATCTGCTAACATGTTTTAAATATAAATGTGTTAGAGGAAACCAATAAATCTTTAATTTTTTTTCCACATGAAAGTCACTCACTTTAACAAAAAAAAAAGTTTTATCTAGAAAAAGGTTTTAACATAACATTTGATGCTATTAAAAATGAAATGGTTTTAATAGTTTTAGTTTCTTCCTCTTGTTATTTGTGCTACCAAACAAATCACAGAATTTTCAGATTTTATTCTGAATTAGAAAAAGAATTAGGTTTAGAATGTTGCAATGTTCCATAAATGTGTATGCCTCTTTTTTTTTTGGAAACTATTCCTATAAATCAGATGAACTCCTGGATTCTACTGAATTTTTTCACTTAGTTCCATAAATTAGGATCTCAGCTGAGTGCCAAGAACCTCAAGGAACTGCAGTCCAATGCGTAAACATTGAGTAACCTGTTTCAGAATAACTTCTAGTTCAAAACAAAAATTGAGATGCAAGTGAAAGTTTTTGAGCTTTTTTTACTGTTCAACTCAAGTGAAGTACTAAATCAACATGACCAATACAGAAACCAGTTCCTAATCTTTCACAGGAAAAAAGACAGCTCTGGGAAAAAGATTGATCTTAAAAAATAATTTTACTTAAATAAGCTAGCATTTGCTAGGGGGTAATTTCTTTTTTTCCTCAGCCCTTCATGAAGGTCAGTCTTCAACTGACAAATTTCAGGATCCTGGTCTTACGAGGTCAGCTCAGGATAACATTAGTATGCTAACAAAATACATTTTACAATGTAAGGGAACAAAGGTATCAAGGTGTCAGAAAAGGATCTTTGGTATCGTTAACTCTTTTTGACAAGAAACAGAAATTTCCACTGGAAAGTAAATATATATTCATGAAAGGTTCAAGCCACAAGATAAGTTTCTCTGATTATGACAAAACCTCCCAACCACATTATGATGAGACTGTCAACCTGAATATGAGAAGGGAGGAGAAAAAATATGGATAGAGGTTTACTCTCTTTCCAAGCCAAGGGAGTATCTGTAAGCACCTTTCACACCTCTTGGTGTTCCTAAAGCAGCACTTCTGCTTGACAATGATGAAAGAGAACTAATGAGAATAATTAAACTCTTCCTTCTCTTTGCTTTCAAACTTGTTTTTGACAAAGAAAAAGGGTTATTTTTATTCCCATTACGCATCCCTAAAAGGAATAAAATTCTGGTGTAGAATTACAGATTCAGGAGGAGTCTTATAAACTCAACAGAATTTTTGAATTTACTTGTTCTCCAATAATTTCAAAGTTTAAACACATATAGTTTCTGAAATAAAATCCAATATGGTCATCCAATCAAGATCCCTCTCAGAGCTCATATTTCCTCCCAGGGAAGAATCTGAAATTTCCTACCAGAACAGGACATGGAGTTCAGAGTGAACAAAGAGTAAAAGTTCGCAGGAAAGCAAGGTATGAACAAAGAGAAAGCTCCATTTCACCTCTTCCTAAGTTTCTGCACAGAATTTGTAACATCTCTCTCTACATCCTGTTACATCCTTGTCTCATTTGCATTCAGACACAACAGCAATTAGAAATACGTTTAATTACATAAACAGATATCATCTGGGGTTTTTTGCTCCTATACTTTGGACATACTTCAGTAATAAGGGCACCTCCAAATTCATCTTTTCGACACAAAACCCTCAGAATTTCCTGGAGAAAAAAGAAAACCATTTTTCCCTCAAATCTCCAGACATACATAGCAAATCATTTTATCCTAAAATGTCCATCTCCTTTTACAGCAGGGTTTGTCAGCTCACATCTCATTGACTGAGGTAACACAGTAAAACTGATGTAAGCCAGCATGAGTGATCACAAAACACACCAGGCAAGGAACATATGGGTAATAAATATATAAAGTGTGTTACAGGACTCACAGAGATGCAGCCAGCAGTGAGATGATACAAAGCATTTCAGCAAAGAATCACCTTCATCATTTCCCTTCAGACAAGCTTCCCTGGAGGTTCCACAATGAAAGTAATTTTACTCCAGCATCCAGTATTTTTGGTGACTTTAAACCTCCATAATATTTTCTAATTCTTAACATCAGTATTATTCCTACATCTAAGGCACAGTAAAAGTAAATTCAGTCATATCCAGCTTAAGAGCATCACTCACACATCCCCTCTAAAGGAACAGTCTGTATGTCTGCTTTAAAAAGAATTCAGACACATGACAGTTTTTCACTAACACTTACTTGCCTATCATGAGCTCACGTTGATTTACACTGTTAGCATAAAGAGATTGCTGGAAATTCTTGAATTTGAGTCACCTGTACACAGGATTTCATGGTTGCAGCATACTCCACAGTGCATGCTGCAGTCAAGACCACCACAATACATAGAGCATCAACACACAATTTCAGAAAGCTTCAGTCCATACAGAGTATTAACTTACCTCTTCAGAAGGCTTCACGTATCTGCCCAGACAGAGTAACATCCCACCACATCAGAAAGCTGCAAGCCTCTGCCCTTCTTGTTCTTCAGCCCAGCCTTTTATCCCCTGATGTTCACACGTTGCACCTGTGTGCCCTCTGTTCCCTTTGGTGGTTGCTGGGTGCAGCTGGGCACTCCATGGCTCATTGCTGTCAGTGCTGCTCACCTGCTTCTCACAGCTGCGCCCACTGGGGATGAGGCTCAGCCACAGCCCCACTCCCAGTGACCACAAACTGTGAACCTACATTGCATCATTATCTAAGAAATTTTTCAAGACCTGATTGCAATGTCTGAAAAGCCCACTCTTAGGTGAATATGATGTGTAAAGAAATTCCCCCAAAAGAAAAACAATACAGCAAAGATTGCAGGCCAACAAAAATGCGTCCACCGAAAAGGTTTGCCCATGATCCACGTTCAGATGCTCCTTTTTTTCACTTTAGTTTGTCATTCATGCATAAAAGCCTCACTTAACTAACTTGAAAATAGCAGGAGAAAGAAAACACAAAACACAAAAAACCCAAACCAAACTAACAAAACAAAAACAAACAAACAGAGTCACAATAACAAATCAACCCACACAAACAAATCCAGAAACAGCTCATGGAGGGCAGTCCTCAAATCTCACTGTGTAATTCTGTTATGACCAAAATCCTTAGATAATCAATTATACAGATATACAGATAGGTGAATGGGAATTAGCCTCCTTTGTGTGTTTTAAATCCTAGCCTGGATTAATGTATGGAACAAGGCAGTATCACAAAATACAGCACCTATAAATAAGCTACAGTTGAGCCACGTAAATACAGACTGTAGCAACATTCCTCAGTAGCAACCAGCAATCTGATTTAATGGGCCATAAAGCAATCTTAAATGAAACAAAATGAAAAAGCAGTTTAATTTTTTTTTTTTTTTTTGCAAAGCCTTAAGACACTGACAATATTTACAGCCCACACACAGAAACACAGATGGGCAAAAATTAATCTGCCAAAATAACTTTCCCCAAAAAAGTGGTGGACTTGCTTGAGTGAAGGTTTTATTATTATATGATTAATAATGCTATTGAGAAGTACAGGGTCAAATACTTGCACAGTGGGTAAAATTACCTCTTCAGAGCAAGGAAGCTGAACACTCATTTTTACACAAATATGAAATCTATACATCATTGCATGTTGCTTTTCAAATCTATTCTTCTCACTGAAGCAGTGGACATATAAAGCACATTGAAAACTATCTTGAATAAAAGACTCTATATGGTGCAAGTGTTGTTGAGTTTGCCTAAACTGCAACAGATTCTGCATTAATTTCCACAGTAGGATGAAGGAAAATTGTTCATATCCTTTTGTTGTATTTAATAAACAGTTTTTAATGCTTCAAAGTTCAGTTACTTCCAGCAACTAAAATTTATTGTCAAGTAT
Source organism: Anomalospiza imberbis (assembly GCF_031753505.1). Lineage (NCBI taxonomy): Eukaryota > Metazoa > Chordata > Aves > Passeriformes > Viduidae > Anomalospiza > Anomalospiza imberbis. The sequence continues at coordinate 8,184,363 of NC_089689.1, read as the reverse complement.
GGTGATTTTCCCTCCTTATCAACACATTTACATTTGTCATGCCATAATAGATATTTCAAACTTTCAGAAGAAAGTACAAATTCCTTTTGTCACTTGTTCCTGTTATGTGACTGAGATTCAATCTTACATCCATGTACAATTCTGTTTATGAAAAGGTTGTCCTAGTAGGTTCCACTTAAAGAGGAGCTTACAAAAGCTTGCTGCAAGCTGTTCATGGGGGCTGTACATGAACAGCTTCCTCTTTTCAGGTATCATATTGCCTTTTTTTACTCTCCTCTGTAACTGTCCACCTGTTTTATAAACTCTTTCTCAAATGAGGCTGTACTTAGGAAAACACAAGGCAAAGTCCTCACCACGTGGACTTCAGGCCATTCTCTTCAGCCCCCCCCCCCCAAAGATCTATAATTAGCAGAGACAACTTTTTCAGCTGTATGACATTCAAGGTCTGAATTCCTGGGGGAAAATTAAAATGCAACAGCATTTTTATTGCCCATCTCAAGGGATGTAGCAATTAATTTTTTTCTCAGTTTACTAATGTACTTCATGGATGCTGTTACTGTTATGGTGATAAAGGATGACTTTAAAGTGAAAATGAAGACAGCATGACTAGAAACTTCAGAGGAAGATTTCCCTACCAGGGTCAGAGAGAGCAAGTGAAATACAGAATTAAGTAGAGTGCTGTTATAGCCCAGAGATCTTATTTTCTTTCCCTTTCCCTTCTTCTTTTTCTTAGAAAAATAACAATGCCTTGAAATAAACTACCAGAGTTCACACAAAACTCTAGTGCCAGCTTCAACTATTCAGTGATTTAGGATGCCAAGGTAACCTTGAAATACTTGCTACTACCTTGTTTCCCTTTCCCTACTTGTTTTGTTACTCAGGAGAGTGATTTAAAGAAAGAAAAAATAGGAAAGGAGAAGAAGGAAGATTTAATGTCGAATTTTGATCAAGAGACTACCTCTGCAGTGCAAATGAAGCAACAATATAAGAAACAGAGGAAGGAACAAAATCACTCTGATCTTAAGTCTAAATAATGTGTCCAACATCTTTACTAAATTTGAATTTCAGGAGGAAAATATTTGCACATTTAAAGCCTGTACTTCTGTCCTCTGCTGGGTCAGGGAATTTGTTTGTAAATTAGACCTTGTCTGTAAGAAGATCTACTACAACAGTTTCTAACATTTCTTTCTCTACAGTCTGAAAATAACAAGGTTTAGGATGCTCAGTCGTGATCTGTGGGCTGTGTGGACACAATGTCATGGGAGCTTATAAGCAACAAGTTGCTCACAGGTTTGGGAAGCACCATCAGCTGAATATCACAGATCTATATGCACTTTTATATCCTCTCCCTGGTATTAAAAAATTGTGTCTTTTGCATAGTTTTTTTGTTTAACAGAATTATACTTCTTAGCCCAATCCACAAGGGCTTATACTTTCAGGTCACTCAGAATGTGAGGTCAATAATCCAGTCAGGCTCAAAGCTCAAGCACATCTAACTACTATTTTGATAATAACCTCTATGTATCAGTAACTATCAGTGTGTGTAGATATATGTATCAGTATATCAATGATTATCAGTACATATATCTATATATGACAGTCAATTATCAGTATTATCAAAACAGATTAGCATAAATGCATCTAATTCTCTCTCATGCTCTTTTTCTTACTTTTCCTGCTATATTCACTTAGCAATAGCTGCATTCTCTAATTTAGATTTTTGATTTATACTTGACACCAAAAGTTTACACTGAGATCAAAACTGGTTTCTTCTTAACACACATCTCTACTTTGCAAAAGAAGAAAGCTCGGAAAAACTATCTTTCAGGCTTTCTGAATGTTGTTAGTGTCATTGTATAATCATTCTGTCTCACATTCTGGTACAAAGAAAGACCCTAATGGACAATCAAGCATTAAATTGAAATGCCTTGCATTGACGGTGCTTAAAATATGACTTGACTTAGGCTCTGTCAGCAAAACTCACCTCTCTGGATGATTTTCTGACTTTTGGAGCTATGAAGATTTACACACATTTTCACTGGGGGAAGCCAGATTGCTCCTTACCCTTAGAGACTTACTCTGGGGTCCCTGGACAGAGATTCTGCACCAACATAGAGGTCCCTCATGACGAATTTAGGTGAGATTGAGCTGATACCAGTAAACAACAATTTCTATTATCTCTTTAAGATAATAGACACTGTCACATGAAAATAAAACAAATACAAAGCTACTCCAGAATGTGCCAGGCAACTTTGCAATGCTCTGAATTGGTGTAACTAGAGAGAGTACTCCCAGCAAAGAAGTCTTGTAACCCAGAGACAAAAAATGAGATAATTCATTCCCCCAGGACACAAGTAAGACATATAAATACAAGTATAAATATATGTCTTGGTTTAAATAGCTGGCAACAAACACAGTCTTCATCTATTCTAAAATTTCCCTGAGCTGTCTTTCTCCTCATATGTTTAAAACCCATTTTTAGAGCTCTAGCCCAATTTCAGGCATTCAGTGGTACATCATGAAGTCACAGAATTACAGAGTACAGCACATTTCAGCACTAGATTTTACACCATGCAGGTACCTCTGTAAAGAAAGGTAGTTAATTATTAAAACCCCACTTTTCATAATACCCAGAGAATTACTGTCAGAGCAGTCCAACAACCTAAGCAAACAAGGAGCTGCCAGAGATGAGACCAGAATAATACAAGCAGCCTGTTCACAGAGGTTTGTGCCAAGCCATAAACAGTGGGAATAGGAGTTGATTCTGTCTACTGCAAAAAGCACAGTGCTTGAATAACCTCAGCTGATGACTTAAAATGACCTGGCTGTAAGGCTCAGCTCTGTGGTCACACAGACCTAATCCTTTTTTTTTTTTTTTAACAAAGATTTCTCTTTTCAAATTAAGGCTTTTTGGAGGGGTGTTGCTTCTTCAAGACACAAAGAAAAATAATAAATTCTTCTTTAGAGCCTTAGGTTAGGAAGAACTAGATTAAAAGGATTGCACTGCCTCAAATTCCCCCCATGATCATGGGTGTTCAGTTCCTAAGGGCTGGTATAAATTGAGTATTGTATCACTTCTCTGCCTCACAGTGGGAGCAGAATATTACAGCACCTATCCCAGAGCCTGAATCCTGACTGGGACCAGAGCAGAAGCAGATGCTTAAGGAACATCTTTCACTGCTGTGTTTTGCCAGTTTTCATCAGTCTCCTTCAATTGTTTCATTTCCCTTAGATGTTACACAGTGAGAAATAGTAAATAATTATTCTCTATTCACTCTCTCCAGGCAGCTCATAACATTGCATTATTTGCCCTCTGGTATTTTTTTTTTCCCAAGCTAGAAATCCTGCAAATGTTTAATCTCTTTCGGCAGTGGACCAAGTCCACATGTTTTCTGCTTTATTGTTTTTTCTGCACTTTACAGGTCTATGCTGTATGCCAGTTTTTTCAACATTTTGAGTGGGTGAAGTAAGCAGACATTCACAGATGTATACAATAACATGACAACTATTTTCTGTTTTCTTCTTCATTACTTCCAATTAATTTCTAACACCATATTAACTTTGTTGGCTGTATTAGCAAGTAACATCAAAAAAAGATTGATTTTTATTAAATACATCCTCCAATTTTCTATCAAATGCCACTGATGACAGAACACTCTCCTTGTATTGTACCCTGAGCATCCCAGTATGCTGAGAGACTTGAGAGCATTCAAAAAAGAAGCCTATTTGTCTCTGCAAATTAGTCACTCTGATATCCTCGGGGTAATTACAGTATTAAAAGTTAGAAATTAAATTAAATAAGTGAGGGATTGGTTTGAATGTTAGCAGCACTCTGCAATGCCAAGTGCCAGTTCAGGTCAGGAAATTAAAAACATTGTGGTCAACTGAAAGAGAAAGTGCTATGAACAAATGAAGTAGGCTCATAAGTGACTCCTCTGAGGTGCAGTCAGGTGCTATGGACTGATTTCATCTAGTCAAAGCCTCATCATTTGAAAAGATACATTAAAATGGTATCTTAGGGAGCATAGGCCCTTCTGACATGAGAGATGTTGTGATTCCTGTTTTGTATTAATGGCCCAAAAATGGAAAATTTTGTCTGCTTCCTTTTCATCACAGCCTGGACTTTCCTGCTTATAAACTTTTCATAGGTGATACCTCTGCCATTTCTGAGATCTGAAGAGATCACAGCCTAAAATAAGAAACCAACAGGTAGCTCTGGCAAAGCTTTGCACAGCTCTGGGTTACTGATGTTGTTTGTGTACTTACCCGCCATGGGCTGGTGAACATATAGTTATTGCAGAAAATATTCATTTAAAAAAACAAAATATAAGACAAATATTGAAGAATTTTTGCTCCTTGGTGTATCCCAAATTGGAAATCAAAGACTATAAACCCACTTCTTTACTCACTCAGAAGGCATTCCCCAAAAGACAGTGGGCTGTGGAGGCAGCATGTTCTGGGTAAAGAACCATGCTCTGTCCCACTATTCCTTCCAGCACCACGTGCTACAAGTGCCATGAGGATGGGAACCATCTCCTGCCACGAACTTCACCTACAAGTCAAGAAGAAACCAGCACAATTCCCAGAAATGCAAGCCTGAGTGGTGTTTTCTGGAGGGAATACACTGGGCAGGGAGCTGCTTCAATGTCCAGGCACTGCAGTTCCTAAATGGCTCTCTGGGGTAGCCTCTCACAATGGGAGCAGAGATCCAGGGTGCAGGAGACACAGGCCGAGGGCTAAGCCACAAGCAGCTGAGATCCTGCTGGAAACAGGAAAAGTGGAGGGGAAAATTGCAGAAGTTACAAGTAAGCACGTGGACCAAATAGATATTTATTGTGCAGTTATGATACTTTATCACAGACTTCTGAGGAAAAGAAATTGAATAGGTCCAAGCAATTTTTGTAAAGACTTATTAAATGAAAAATATTTCTACTCTTTTTTATAACAATTTATTTATCTCTGTATTAGCTACTCAAAAAGCAGCTTGAAAAGCACAACAGTCTGCACATAGCAATAGCCTCTCTGAACAAAAACAGAGGTTCATAAATGGAGGGTGGTGGGGAGTATCTTGAATATATTAAGATCATATAGACTACAATCAGAAGGGACCACAACCAGTGGGACACTCAAGTCCAGACTATTCATTAAACTCCCTTTACAGAAAGAGAAGATAGCAACAGCATAAACATGTAATTCAGCAGTCCAGATTTTACTACTGGGGACATGATTGCTGGAAAATACTTCTGTGACCCCTCTGAACAAGGATGGCAATGAATACTTGATAGAAACTTTGGGAGTACTTTGAATGTCTATGTATGACTATACATGTAACATAAATTAGTTCTTTGCTGTTTCTTCTTTGTCTTGCAGTTTACTCAAAGAGATACATTAACAATCTTTTTAGATGAAAATGAAAATTTTAAGTATTATGGACACATATCTTATTTTTATAATCAAAAAATGTATATATTAAAAATACGGATCGCCTGGAATTATCTCCTTTCTGAAACTTAGTTACCACCTGCTACTCCGTGCAGAGCTTTTTCTTTGAGACAACAGATGAACACACCTGGTTTGTAAAAGTTATTAAATGGAGGTAATTAAACAAGCTACGTAAACATCTGGGAATATTAATGCCTTCCTGCATTGACACAGGAAAAAAAAGAGGATTTCAGCAGCCCTTTCTTTTTTAAGAACTCAGTAATGGTTTAAGACTTTTTTTGCCACACAGAAGCCTCGTGCACACATGAAGAATCAACTTAGTCTAAAATAAGCAGGCTTATAACCTAAATTTAATTTGAAATACTGAACTAAATAATGTTTGAGCATAGTCTTGAACAAGAAAAGCAACTTATGCGTACCAGGCTTTAGTTTTGAGTAGTCATTTCCAATATTAAGTACAATATCAGTTTTAGAAGTTAATTCAGGACCGGTATATGATCTTGCTTGTCAATCACAAGCACACAGGTGCATTTAAAAGTGACAACCTATTGTGCAATGTTCACTTTTAACAATCATTTTTCATTCCCAATATAAGGATTTTCATTTTAGCTGAAGGACACTTCACAGTCACCCAGTGCTGCTCTGGCACATTTAAAAGGTCTCATTATCAATATCTTTGAATCAAATTGAGACATGATATTATGAAAGATGAATTTCCTTTGCAAGCTACTATTGTACTTTTAAAATAAAAATATATAGCAATAAATGTTAGTGTCTATGTCTGGGTATAAAGGGAGCAAATCCCCCAGGTGGGTGAGGGAAAGCTTGAAGTGGCAATTATAGGGTGAGAGAGTTACAAAAGTCTGTTCATAATTGTGTCTAAATAGAGAAAAATGTGATTTTTACATACTTAAACTTTTTTTCATTTAGGATAGAAATCAAATCTTTCTAACTACTATTAATATCATTATATTTTAGAGCACAGAGTTGAGAATTCCCCCCTGAAGTCATCATGCAGCCTACCATCATACACTTAGAGAGGCCATTTTTGCCATTATGAATGCTTCATGTATGTCACAAAGTTATTTCTAGTGAGATAAACTTTCTATTTACATTTCAGTATTAAAATTACAGTAAACCTTAATAAGCTCTGTCTCTAGAAGTTAAAGAAGAAAGAAAGTTTAAGAAGAAAGGAGATTATTAAATATGAATGTTTTTTAAAAATCTGTTCTCCCTTTATATTTTACCTCAAAATAGGATTTTGCAATGAGGACGAAAAAAGAAAAGCTTACACAACATCAGCACCTTTTCACTATTTCACCTTTCACTAAAAGGCCCTTCTTTACTTAAAGCATAAGTCTCTGTCTAAAGACAATTTTTGAATGGTTTTACAAAGTCAAATGAAAACACTGATTCAAGTGAAATATACCTAATTTATTCTCATTTCTGACTTTACTAGGAGTGAATAAAAAAGAGCAGGAAACCTTTGTAAGAGCTGATAAAAGCTTTTATAGGTTGATAGTAGCAAAACACTGAGTTTTCCTACTGAAAAGGTTTATTTAATCTAGGAGAAAATATTCAGCATCATTGCAACAATCAGCATGCTCAGATATGGAGCATCAGCAAAATTAATGACAGGAAGGTCACACTTTACCCCAAGAAAACAACAGCTGCTGAAACACCTTAGCAAGGTGTGCACTGGCAACTCCGTTATTCAGACTTTATGACTCAAGTCTGGGTTTCTTTCTGAAAAATATGTTCCAGTTTATCCCCCAAACCAGTTGAAGGTGAAGTTGATGACCTGTGTTGCCTCATGGATTAGCCTAGATAACAATGACAGTCTGTATAGACCTTTAACACCAAAACATCTTATTGATACTAATGATAACAATGTGGTCAAAATTCAAGGACAGGGAATAAAATGTCCTAGCTTTCACCTGGGCTGCAGCCACAATAGTATTTATGAAGTCAGTAAAACATGGGTAGACACACTCTACTAATAGGTTTTTAAATATTTTTATTTCAACACCATGTGTACAAACCAATGTGGAAAAAATACAGGTCCATGGGTAGCAGTTTTTCTGCACAGGTGATCTTTAAGGCACAAGATGCAGTAAGACTGGAGTGCTGATCTGCATTAGATTCTGATAGATTTTAAATGACACTTTTAGTTATTCAAAACATGTTGTGATCCTGACATGTTTGAGAATACTTAGAAACATGAGTGAGAATTAGAACTGACAAGCCATGCAAAGAATCTAAGTGGACTGTCATTTTTATTTATAGTGCCATTCTTATGTTACCAACATCATGATTAAGAAGACTGCATGTTACCACCTCTTTGTGCATTAAACAAGTTGCACTGTATCACTGAATGAGCTAAAGTGATTGATCCATGCCTTTTAGGAAGGATGGAGCAATCCTAGCAAAGGCAACAAGCCACTCTTCTGTGTACTAATAATATAAATTAACATAAACACATTATAAAACTATCAAGTATCTCTGTTAGTGACTTACAGAAATGTATATGAACTCATACTACCAAAAAAAAAGCATATATTATTAAATATATGGTAATAATGCCTTTATGGTTCATATTCACCCAAAACCCCAAATAAAACTAGCGAATATTAACCTTGCTTCACATCATCTTCTAGTTCACAGTCAAAAGGCTTTAGCCAGTATCACATCCATAGGTTTTGTTTCAAGTCTCAAAATAAGTCAGGAATAGGTCTTGAATCTGTTGAAACCCCACACTACACAAGAAGCCAAAGACTCTCATTCCTCCAATGAAGATGCTGGGGCACTTTTAGCAACCCCAGTTCTTCATGGTATTTCAGGAGCAAATACAGCATGTAACATCTTCAGGTGAATTAAAGGAAATAAGGAGAGGAAATGCAATTCGTGCAGTAGTCTTAGATCAGAGATTTAGTGTACTTTGCATGTCCATTTTGAAAAAGTTTGACTTTTTAAGAAAAAAGCTTGAAAGAAGATCCTAACCATGCAGAAGATAAGTTGAGATTTTTGTTGCTTCAGGCACACAGACTTACAAGAGAAAATCTTTGACATTGCCAAGCGTTCAGTGCTCTGATTCACCTGCCTTCCAAATCTACATACCCTGTTTCTGCTGGGTTTATGTGGCATCCTCTCCTAAACTCCTGCATTTTTCCAACCCCAGTATCTGTCTCCTGTTGAGGAGAGCTCCTCTCTCTGCCCGTGAATTTCCCACCACACCACACTTAACCTGCCTCCCCAACTCACTTGTGACAACTGCTAATTCATTCCCGAGCTCCTACCACCTGCAGCACACCCAGATGGTTCTGTCAGAGCCTCTCTGGGGACAGCACAGACTCGTACCCACACCACTGTGCTGAGAGAGGAGGTCCGGAGGCAATCTGGCTGTAGCAGGAGCTCTTTGAAGCTCCTTCTGACTCGTGGTGCAGACAGCAAGAGCGAGAGATGACTGCCTGTGGCAGTGTGCCCTGAGGAGCTGAGCTAGGCTGGTTTGTCACAACTGTGCACCCAGCTGCAAGAATTTAAGTTCCTGCAGGGGAGGGAGGGGAGCTATTTCTGTAACATGCCATGGCAATCACTACTGATGCATACAGCACACTGTCCAAGGAGACAGGAAATTTACTGGGTACGGTTATTCGCACTAAATCCCACCCTCTCTGCACACTGTGTGGCATTTTCCCTAGTGCAAAGCCAAGGTGAAGCTGCAGGATGTGGGGATGCAGGGGAGGTGCCCTCCCAGGCTCGGTGTGCTCCCACCCCGGGCTGCTCCCAGCCCAGTCAAACACTGCTCCTGCAGTCCCTTGGTGGTCAGGCCTGTGGCAGGAGCACGAGCACCTGGGGCACAGATCCACAGGCACGGGGCCAGCTGGGTGCCTACAGGCACGCAAAGGCAGCCTATTCACACAGAAACAGTCGGGAACAGAGCTTAAAGACTGGGCAAGCCGTGGTGACAGCAGGCAGTGCTGACCAGCAGCCTGCTCGCGCTTAACCGGCCTTTTTTATCTCCCTGCTCTCTCTTTTCCATGCTCATTCTTCCCCCGTTTGCATCTGCCTTTCTTTTCCCCGGAGGAAAAACCCACTCCTGCATACTTTTCCCATTGGTTCCAATTTTGCTAAGCCTATGCCTACCTTTGTTGTTCCTGATCCCA